>NW_003852463.1:2076801-2079007 GCF_000181295.1 Otolemur garnettii
CCCATAGCACAGTGGTTAAGGCGCCAGCCACATATCCCGAGGCTGGCAGGTTCTAACCGGTCCAGGCCAGCTAAACAATGACAGCCACAAAAAAAATAGCCGGGCGTTGTGGCAGACGCCTGTAGTCCCAGCTACTTGGGAGGCTGAGGCAAGAGAAATCACTTAAGCCAAAGAGTTTGAGGTCGCCATGACACCACAGTACTCTACCCAGAGCGACACAGCGAGACTGTCTCAAAAAAAAAAACAAAAAAAAACAAAAAAAAACTACATACTCCTATTATTCGTGAAGGAGCTGACCTCCTCTCCCACACGAGATCTGCCTTAGTCTATGTTCCTCTACTCATTAGCAAGCTGAACAGCCCTGTTTCCTTCGATTGTCCTACATATGACCATTTCAAGATAGGCTGTCAATATTCTTTTTAGTGTTTTCAGTTTTGTTTTGTTCTGTTTTCTGAGACAGAGTCTCCCTTTGTCACCTCAGTACAGTGCCATGGCATCTCAGCTCACAGCAACCTCAAACTCTTGGGCTCAAGTGATTCTCTTGCCTCAGCTTCCTGAGTAGCTGGAACTATAGGGACCCGAGACAAAGCCCAGATATTTTTAGAGATGAGGTCTCATTCTTGCTGAGGCTGGTTTCGAACCTGTGAGCTCTGGCGATCCACCCAGAGCTGGATTGGTCAGACAATCCATCCGCCTCAGCCTCCCAAAGGGCGAGGCTTACAGGCATGATCCACCACGCCCAATCACAAACCACAGCCTCCCAGAGTGCTAGATTACAGGCATGAGCCACTGCACTTGGCCTATTTTCAATTCTTTCTTACCTGCTAGGAAGCCAGGATTCATGTATTTCTTTTTTAAAATATGTACAGAACTTTGATTAAATCCCAGTGAGTCTTGCTGGAACTCACTATAACCCCCTGTTCTGTCATTCAACTTAGTAACTGAATCGCCACCACCACACACCTACCCACAGTTCTGACTTGCCTACTACCTACAAGTCATGAAAAGGGCACACAAGTAAATGTAGAGAGGAAGAACCACATCCCCCTCCTGCCCCATAAACTTCCAGATGCTTCCATGAGACCCAAGATTCCATGGACACATCCTTCTAAAAAACCAGCACCATGTACTGCTGTCTCTTAGGGCTCCAACCTCCTGAATCAGGCTGCTGAGCAGCCAACATCTTCAGAGAGCCCTTTCCCAACTATCCTCAGAACACATAATGCAAGTTCCTAAAGGGTTTTATCAATAACTTACTAGACCAGACGGAAAATTCCAGAAGAATAGAAAATTGGTCTTAAGAAATTTTTGTCTCTGGGTGGCACCTGTAGTTCAGTGGGTAGGGCACTGGCCACATACACCGAGGCTGGTGGGTTCAAACCCAGCCAGGGCCAGCTAAAACAACGACAACAAAAAATAGCCAGGCATTGTGGTGGGCACTTGTAGTTCTAGCTACTTGGGAGGCTGAGGAAAGAGAATCACTTGAGCCCAAGAGTTTGAGGTTGCTGTGAGATATGACAACACAGCACTCTACCAAAGGCAACAGCTTGAGACTCTGTTTCAAAAAAAATTTTTTGTCTCCCTGGCTCACAGGCTAAAGAAATAGGTTGGATCTTCCTGTTTACCTATGTTGGCAACTGGATTCTCTGCCTATTCTTCACAACTGATTTCTGTCCCCTTTATATCCTATACAATTCTCTAGTCACAGAAGTACTAAAAACCAATTTCTTAAATTCTCATGGGCATACACAAATCACCTAGAGATCTGGTTAAAGTGCAAGTTCTGATTCAGCAGACCTGGGGTAGGACGGGAGACTCCTCAGTTCTAACAAGCTCCCAGGTGATGCCAATGCTGCTGGGCCACTGAATAGCAAGGTGGAAGCCATGCTAGGAACCATTCAGGTGCCCCAAGACTCAGGTAAGAAATTTGTAATAGAGGTAGGTAGGTGCACATCATCTCAGACTCTCATCCGCACCAGAAGGTTCATTGCTAACTACATATCAGATATACTGGAATCTAATTTGGCCTATTTGGTCCACCCCAGACCAATCAAATAAAAATGGTGGGAAGGGGCACTGATTTGTTGCTTTTTAAAGTTTTCCATGTGATGCCATTGTGGAACCCTTGACCTATCCAATTGACAAAAAGATTGAACAGGGTAGGGCCACGCCTGTGGCTCAGAGGAGTAGGGCACTGGCCCCATAT
>NW_003852463.1:2079151-2080991 GCF_000181295.1 Otolemur garnettii
TCCTTTCAGGATAACTTTAAGTCAAAAACTGGACTTCTGATCTGCATGGCAGGAGATACCATCACTTATTTGAGAAGTCCAGATATGTCACATTGACTGGGCTGCTTTGTAAAGATCCACAAACAGGGACCCAAAAAGTTTACCAATTGCCTTTCTAAAATCTCACAAACCACTTTTATTTATTTATTTTGGAGATAGTCTCACTTTATCACTCTCAGCAGAGTACTGTGATATCATAGATCACAGCAACCTCAAACTCTTGAGCTCAAGCAATTCTCTTGCCTCTGCCTACCGAGTAGCTAGGACTACAGGCACCTACCACAACACCCAGCTATTTTTAGAAATAAAGTCTCCCTCTGTCTCAGGCTGGTCTCAAACTTGTAAGCTCAGGCAATCCATCTGCCTCAGCCTCCCAAAGGGCTAGGCTTACAGGCACAATCCACCACGCCCAGCCATAAACCACCTTTTAAACAATCTGTTCTAGAACTGTCAAAAATTGACATCAAGCTAATGTGTTTATAATTTCCAAAATCTTTCAGAAATGGGACTTTCTGCCCATCTCTTGTCTTTTGGCTCATGTTTAATCATCGTCATTCCACAAAGATTGTGATTCTGACAGTACATCTGAAGGTGTTCTATAGAGAGCTAAAGACAGACTCAGATAGAGTAGGTGGCTGGCTCTCAGTCCTTGACTTATACCTTCTAACACGACAGGGTCCCAGTGGCTGCTCACTCTCTCTGTCCCGAATTAATATGTTCCCCAAAGTTGTGAGCCTACCTCTTCTTTCTGATTCTTGCTAGGAATACATAAAAGACATTATCATGGGCAGTTTCCACAATATTCAGCACATTCTGGCCACTGGACTTACATATGCTCCTTTTGGGAGCTAAGGCCACTTCTGAATCTGTCTTGAGTTCCATGTATCCCGTTCATAAAAAGAGTGTGGCCTTTTATCACCTGCATTCAGGATACAACAGCCCATACAGCCACATAGAGGATTCAGTCCTTTCTCAAGCTCCCACTACCTTCCTCCTGAGGCCATCATTCAGGACTATCCTATCACACTGTACTATCAGCACTTCCTTTTTAAAAAGCAATCTCATCCCCCACCACCAACTTCCCTTTTAGTCTACAGCTATGGGGTTAAAATCTGCTTGCATTTGAAAGACAATTTTCTAAGGTCTATTATAGTAAACACTTCCCTTGCCCAAGGCCACCTCTCTGGCTTCACAAATGCTGAGTTTCCCTTCTCTAGCAGCGGTGTCCAACCTTTTGGCTTCTCTAAGCCACACTGGATGAAGAGCTGTTTGGGGCCACACATTAAATGTACAAACCCTGGTGTAGGGGAATGAGTGGGGAGAGGGGAGGAGGGAGGGTAATAGGGGGTCATGGTATATGGCACACCTTTTGGGAGCCAGACAATTATTAGTGGGACTTTAACAAATGCAATCAGTATGACCTAATTCTTTGCATTCTCAATGAATCCCTAACAATAAAAAAATCCTAAAAATAAAACAAAATCAAGCATACCTAGACCAGAAAAAAATAAATAAGCAAAAGAAAGTCCCTACATACTTGTGATATCTGCCACCACAGACAAGCAATAAAGTCTTCACGTAATCCACATGTAGCCCACAAGATGTAAGTTGGACAATCCCGTATGAAAAGGCTCTTATCACTCTACTGCACCAGTCAATTCTCACTTTGTTGCTGGGACTCAGGGCCAGCCTGACAGCATCTGTCCCCTGCAGCTTCTCTCTTCAGAAAAGCAGAACTCCCAGCATGCTGGGCAAGGATTCATCAGGTGTTCCAATATTTTTTTTTTTTTTTTTTTTGAGA
>NW_003852463.1:2081390-2087551 GCF_000181295.1 Otolemur garnettii
AGCTCACAGAAGCCTCCAACTCCTGGGCTCAAGTGAGTCTCCTGCCTCAGCCTCCCAAGTAGCTGGGACTACAGGTGCCCTCCACAATGCCTGGCCATTTTTTGGTTGCAGCCATCATTGTTGTTTGGCTGGTGCCTTAGCCGCTTGAGCCACAGGCGCCGAGCCTTTTTTTCCTGAGACAGAGCCTCAAGCTGTCCCCCTGGGTAGAGTGCTGTGGCATCACAGCTCACATCAACCTCCAACTCCTGGACTCAAGGGATTCTCCTGCCTCCGCCTCCCACATAGCTGGGACCACAGGCACCTGCCACAACGCCCAGCTATTTTTTGGTTGCAGCCATCATTGTTGTTTGGCGGGCTGGGCTGGATAGCCACAGGCGCCAAGCCTGATAGTTCCTTCTTGCATTTCAGTGTTCAGCCTCCTCCCCCAGCAAAGAGGCTGGCAAACTCCATTTCACCTGGCCCTGTAGTTCTGCCCTGAGGTTCTTCTATGAGCAAGCCAAGAGATATCTTGAGATACACATTTAACTTGTATTGCATCTTTATAACACAGAGACTAATGCACAGCTGTCTATGCATAAAGATCAATTCTTCTGTAGACATTCTAGAAATATTTTGTGTTGGGGCAGCGCCTCTGGCTCAGTGGGTAGGGCGCTGGCCCCATATACCAAGGGTAGCAGGTTCAAACCCGTCCAGCGAAACTGCAACAAAATAGCCAGGCATTGTGGCCAACGCCTGTAGTCCCAGCTACTCAGGAGGCTGAGGCAAGAGAATCGCCTAAGCCCAGGATTTGGAGGTTGCTGTGAGCTGTGTGATGCCACAGCACTTTACTGCGGGTGATAAAGTGAGACTCTGTCTCTACAAAAAAAAAAAAAAAAGAAAAAAAGAAATATTTTGTGTCACCATGCATTGATTACCTACTATATGCCAGACATTATGTATATTTTTCTCGTTTAATCCTCACAATAACCCCTACAACAAAGGGTTACTCCCCCTATCTTACAATTGAAAACCAATGCTGAAAAGATTGAGCACTGGTGGCCCAAGATAGTTAAGCACACAGCCCTTAATTTGGGTACCAAGCCCTGCTGTGCCTCCACACTCACCAATTCCTACTTTCTTCACTGTGCTACCAAGCTACCACTCAGGTAAAAAAGAATGAAACTAGCCTCTGACATCAGCCTAGGATCTAATTCTAAATCATTTCTGGAAGACCACATTCAAGATGTGTTACCTACAGCTACTGCCAACCTCATACAAGGAACCAAAGCAGCAATCACCACCCTAGAACAGGAAGACCCTTCCCTGGGGACCTGTCTTTAATCTTAAAATGCTACTCTTTTCTGAGTAGCAGGATTTCCTTGTATGCCCCCTGCCCCCAAAAGTCAACAGTGGAAAAGAAACAGGGAAAATGGAAAACCCAAGATAATCTTCCCTTACAAGGCAGCTATCAACAGATAGCTCAAAGGAAGCTCCAAAGGCAGCTGGAAGAAGCAAAAACAGGATGGGAAGAAAAGGGTGATTAGGAGTGGCACCACTCTAACAGAGAAAAAGAAATGCCAGGGAGCAGAGATGCAAGTACATGGTCTGACTTCTGAAATGTTCCTAGGATACTGTATCCTGCCCTTCCAGAGTAGTCAGGCACAAAACAATCTCCATAACCCCTCTGCTACCTGCCTGCTAACATCTAATGGTCAAGGTTCCAAGCAATCCCCAGCAGCTGCTAAATGCTAGACTGGTCCTCAGAGTGCACCCGCTCAGATTGTGTCTTTGGCATGTCCGAGCTGTATAACTATGCCAGAAATATGCCCATTAAATGTAGCATAGCCTGAATATGCCTAAATAGTGGCTCCCAGGCTTTCAACCTTGCTGGTCCAATTTTAAAAAAAAAATTGTGGAGACAAATACTATTTAGTAGTTTGTATTTTACCAAGTAATGAAGATTTCTGAGAGGGTCTTGATCTGTTTCCCCAAGCTAGACTGCAGTGGCACAAATCATAGCTTACTGTACACTGAAACTCTTGGGTTCAAGCCAGCCTCCTACCCCAGCCTCCTACATAGCTAGGGCTACATACATGCTGGGACTATAGGCATGCACACCATGCCTCACTAATTTTTCTATTTTTTGTAGCTAGGGGGTCTCACTGTGTTGCCCAAGCTGGTCTTGAACTCCTGGCCTCTGGTGATCATCCCACCTCAGCCTCCCAGAGTGCTGAGATTACAGTTGTGAACCACTATGCCCAATCTAAGTAAAGACTTAAAAAAAAAAAAAAAAAACTACTTTGTATCGATACCATCACTTCATAAAAGAAAACACATGTTAGGGTGGTGCCTGTGACTCAAAGGAGTAGAGCACTGGCCCCATATGCCAGAGATGGTGGCGGGTTCAAACCCAGCCCTGGCCAAAAACTGCAAAAAAAAGAAAACACATTTTAAACATCAAGAAGTAGAAAGGGGCTCGGCACCTGTAGCTCAACCGGCTAAGGCGCCAGCCACGTACACCTAAGGTGGCGGGTTCGAATCCCCAGCCCGGACCCACCAAAACAACAATGACGGCTGCAACCAAAAAATAGCCAGGCGTTGTGGCCGGCGCCTGTGGTCCCAGCTACTTGGGAGGCGGAGGCAGGAGACTCGCTTGAGCCCAGGAGTTGGAGGTTGCTGTGAGCTGTAATGCCACGGCACTCTGCCCAGGGGGACAGCTTGAGGCTCTGTCTCAAAAAAAAAAAAAAAAAAAAAAGAAGTAGAAAGGACCTAACCTTAGAACAAACTACTGTTCTTTAAGTCAAAGAAAGTTAGCTTTATGGAGAAAACTCACCCCACTGTCTCCTTTCATTGTTTCTCTAAAAAAACAGAGAACTCCAGAGAACTCCACCAGGGCTCCACAGTACATCAGAGTGTGTGCCCTGACAGGCCATCCAGCCAAATCTGACATGACCCTGGGGCCTAGACAAGACAGCTGGCCATGGCAAGGTTTTGCAGGGATGCAGGCATCTCTCAGCAGAATCATCTCTAAGTGTCAGCTAACCCAGATCCACATTATCTTAACCAAGACCACCTGGTACCTTACACACAAGGATGACAGGGCCTGGCTGTTGTTGCCAAAAGAGTCATTTAATCACTGTACACAAGGGCCATTGGTTCTAAAAACACCAGGCCCAGAAAGCTCAACATCCTCACCTCTAGGTTTTGATTATGGGAGGAACTGAGACAAAGGAAGGAGGGGAGCAAAGGAATCAAGCTTTAGTAGACTAGGCAGGTCCCCCTTAACATCAACACAACAGATCTCATGCCTAGAAGTCTACCCCTGATCTCATCCTCTTTCAAAAGTGACCCATGGGGTCTAGGGCCAGAAGGATGCTAACTGTCCCCAACACCAGTAACATAAATAAGTTGGACACTGCCTCACGGGCTGGAGTGGGAAGCTGTAGATGTGATCCAGATGTCTGCTCTAACCGAGAGGGGGGAAAAACAGCACCCAGTCTGCAGTCCCAGGGTCATGATACAGCTTCCACAAGGAGCTGACAAGAGAAGGTGAGACAGGATAGAAACATCCAGTAACCCACTTCCCTGTCCCCAGTACTTGGATCTTTCTTCCCAGCCACAGGACCACAGCACAGCTCTGCACTCGGCAGTCAGGGAAACCCCAAGCATAAGCCCGCAGCCTACTGCAATCTCAAGAGCCCTGGCCCTCAGATGCATAGCAGTTCCCAGTCCAGCTAGAAGGGGTTTCAAAATCCATCAAGTACAACTCCCAATGGGAAGAAGACAGGCACAGAGAGGTGGTGTGAGTTGTCTGGGCCTTTGGACAAATGAGTGGCAGAGCCAGAGGAGCCCTGCAGACAGCGCAGGCCTCCGTCTCTGTCCAGCGCCAATTCTGCTGCCTGGAGCAACCTCAGCGCTACACCACTCCTCCTAGACTGCTCAACTTCGCTGTCCTTATTTCTGTCAACTCCCCGCTGTTACGGCTGCCACCAACCTCAAGCCAGCACCAGAATGGGAGAGAAAGGCCAATGCACGGTCACTCTCCTTTTTCCTCCCACCCTCACTCTGATTGCTCTCGCCCCAACTCTTCTTTCTACCCCCAAACAAACAGAATGCTCCTCTGGGGTTGACATCATCTCAAAAGTACTCGGTTCATTTGCATGCTAAGAATCTGAGTGCCCACTACCTGCACCAAGGAATTGTGCCAGGTCCTGGGACACAAATATAAAGTCATTGATTTCAAGAAGTATTCAGTACAAAACCAAATTATGGGTTTCTCACTAAATTCCCAGTTTCAACTGATTCCCTTGCCATCTGAGAAAAAAAAAAAACGATAGTACCCATGAAAAGATTTACGCAAACATACCTCCCCATAAGGGGAGCATAAAATCACCCTGTAGCTCAAGAGCAGTGTTCTCAACCTGTGGGTCACAACCCACAGGAACTATATTAAAGGCTCGCAGCATTAGGAAGGTTGAGAACCGCTGCTCTAGAGCTTTTCTCCAAATTCATTAGCTTCCATCTCTTATCTGACACTATCACTGCCCAAGTCACCCAAACATTAGTGTGACCTCGAAATACAACTTCTGAGGCTTCAAACAGGACAAGAGAAACTTCTAGAGATAAATCTAGACATCTAAGGCAAACATGAGAGATAAGAGTGCTAGCTCAGAGCCATCTGAGCCCCAGTAATATTCATACAAATTGTTAGCCCTACTAAGGAATTCAAACCAGCTTCTCATATCAGTTACACTCCTATTCAAAGCGGACCAACCAAGAGGATCAAAAATGGGAGAATGGGCTTAATCAGGCAAGCCTTTAATAAGACCCCAGGGGCTGTAGCAAGAAAATCTTAAAAGATGATTCCCAAGTTACAGCACCCTCTAGAAAGGAAAAGGGTAGCCTAGCAAGGGCTAGCTTACCTCCTTGAGAAGTCCCACTTTTTTCTTCAGCACCTCACACTTGCGCAGTTTGCAGATCTGATGCGTGCGGCGGTTGGTACAGCTAGTGCAAGCCCCGCAGTTTTCCAGTCGCCGGCAGGGCTCACAAGTACCACACCGTTTCCGTTTCTTTCGCCCATCTCCACCCCCTCGGAGTTGGGGCTCACTCCCAGTCACGGGGAGCCCAGGCCCTGGGAAGCCCCCTACCACCACCTGGCCCTGAGGGAAGTCATAAAGGCCTGGCAGGTCTGTTTGGACCGCCAGGGGCACCTGAAACTGGCTCATGATGCTGCCAGAGGTGGGGGCATAGGTGCGAGGGCAGAACACAGTCCAGTTCCTGCCGCCGGCAAAGGCCACCAACAGGTCCTTCTAAAAAGTCCAAAGTCTACAGGGATGCAGGCAAGTAAGTAGCTTCAGTCTCCCAGATGGGTGCCTCTTCTCCACCCCTCTTCACCTCCTCTGCAGCAGTCTGACAGGGCTCGTTGGGGGCCACTCTCCCATCTGCTGGGGCCCAGGATCTGGGGGAGGACACCAGCAGCAGCCCCTAGGGAAAGAATCATCTTGGCCGGGTGGGATCTTCACCCTCACCCACCCTGAACCCAGACATGAGGTAAGCAGGTGGGTGTGTGGCAAGGGCAGGGCAGAGTGTGGGACTTCTCCGCCTGGTATTTATTTCTCCTCCAGGGTCACGATGAAAGAGAATGCAGCACTGCCTGAAAGAAAGACAGAAAGGGGAAGCGCATCACTCAGGGTTCAGGGACAACTTTCACGTGTTACCTCTTCCTGCCTCAGGGAAGAGGAAATGGGGGAAAGGGGTCTGCTCAAATGAAGTCCTGCCTAGGACCCCAGGCAAGACACACTATGCACCCAATCCCTGTCTGAGGAAGGCGGCCTAAGGCCTGATGGAGTGCTGAGGGGGCCTGGACGACGAATTCAAGGGGGTGGTCAAGGTGAAATTTCTAAGAAAGTTGCCCTCTGCCCCTCTAACACCGGCCAGTGAAAGTTCCACCAAAATTCCCCTACACACCCCTCGCTGGAGGCCACAAGGCCCTCCCTAAGAGAGCAGAGCTTTCAAAATAAAGTTTGTTGAGAGCTCCGCTTGGCGGGGCTGTCCCGGCTCCCCCGGCACGGAAGCGACCTGGAGGTGGGGGCGCGCCCGGGTAAGCCTGCGCCCGCTGCCCTGCCGCCTGAGGGCGGCCAGCCGGCCCGACGGGGAAGGGCTGCCAGCTCGGCCGAGGGGCC
>NW_003852463.1:2088157-2097541 GCF_000181295.1 Otolemur garnettii
GGGCGCGCACGTGCGGCCGGGCCGAGCCCCGCCGAGCCCTGCGGGCCCTGCCACCGCCCCCTCCGCCGGCTCCCGGCCGCGCGAGGTGGGAGTTCTCGCAGCGGGGGAGGGGTCGGAGCGAGCGGCCTGCTAGTGGGTGGGGGCAGGGTCCGGCTCGGCCCCGCGTCTCTGCACCTGCAGTACCTCCCCCCCGCGGTGGGACCTCCCGGGACGCAGCCGCCTCAGGCGGTGCTGCAGCCGGGGCCCCGCCAGGCGGGGTGGGGCACGCGGACCTCCCAGCCCCGGCCCTCCGCTGGGCCGACCTCGGTGTCCCCACTTCCTGCCACTCCCTTCGGGCCAGAGCGGGTCGGGATACCCCTGGCGCTTGTGGGAGCCTTGAGCTCCGGGCCTGACTGACACCCCCCTTCCCCGACAACTGCTAGCTCAGGACAATGGGGGACATCGCGCGTTTGCGTACCGAGTCAGCTTGGCTGGCAAGAAGGGGGTGTTCGGGACCGAGGCTGTGGGGACCCTCGCAGGGGTCACGGCTGAGTGCCCTGCCCAGGTGTACCCCAGGGCCTTGCCATCGAAAGCCTCCCCCGCGCCGCTCTCGACTCTTTCGCGTCGAAAACAAAGACTAATCCGATACCCCCGCCCTGCCTCCCAGAGGAGGGGGAACCGGCGCGTCGCGCAGGGTAAACGAGGAGGACAGCCTTCGGGAGAGAGGCTCCGACAACCTCCGAGCAACCCTAGAACCGGGCGCGGACACTTTAAATAGTCACCGTAGGCTGTGTTCCAGGCAGGGGTAAGGGGCAAGGCGCAAAAATTTTTCCAAGTTGCTAAAGAGCCGGTTCTCTCAGCTGCTTTTTTTTCCCCTCACCTGTTGTGCCGGCCAAGTTGAAATTCCAGGTTAAATTAATTCAACTCCACCCATCTGGCCTGACTGCCAGGATGGTGTCTACAGCTGCCTTCCACCTACCTGGGTTGCAGGGGAGAAGGTTGGGTCTCTGACACACGCGCACACACATGGGCAAGTCCTGGCAGAAACAGCCACAGGGCGGACTGGCCTGACCAGTTTGGGCGGTGCTCACAGAGTCAGGTACCTGGCAGGCGTCCCCGCCCGGCAGAAGCTAACAACTCAGCCAGAACTGGAAAAAGAGCATTCGGCCGGCTATTTATAAGGGGGTGTGGAGGGAGGGAGTAACTGATCTGAAGTAGCTGTCCCGAAAGCCCTGGGCGTTAGAAGCCTAGGTTCTGTTTGGAAGGCCTGATTTGACAGCCTGCTCCTGTGGCCAGGTTGTCAGCTGTGGGGTGGGTGGTGAATATGGCTGCAATATCCACTTCCTACTGTGGCCTTGGGGAAGACTGAAGTTTCTGTTCAGGAAAAGTAAGACTAGAATAAGGGAGAAATACTAATCCGGTGTAATTTGCAATCAAACAGGTGAACAGGACTTGCAACCTTGTTTTTAATGTAATAGATTTTTAATGTTTCAAATAACTGTTTAATAAAAATATATTAAAGAACGTGTGGAAAATACAGGTAATTAGAAGAAAAAAATTAACCCAAATACAACTGTACTTAATTATTTGCCATATTTCCTTCTGGCATTTTCTGTTTGTGGATTAGTTTCCTTTTTTAAAAACGTGGTTGTAGGGCTGGGCATGGTGGCTCATGCCTATGATCCTAGCATTTGGGGAGGTCGAGGTGAAAGGAGCGATTGAGTCCGGGAGTTGGAGGCTACAGTGACCTACGATGATACCATTGCACTCCAGCCTGGGTGACAGAGTAAGATATTATCTCAAAGAAGAAAAGATGGTTGTAATCACACTGATTATGCAATTCGTCATCCATTTTTGCTTAACATTATACCATGTGCATTTCCAATTTATTGCACAATCTCCAGAAAGAGTGGCAACAAGGTGAAGAAGGTAGCTCTGTGCGTGGAGCTCTGCAGCAAGAAAACGCTGGTTTCCAGACCTGGTTCTGCCAGTGTGACCTTGGACTAGGGACTCCTCAACTCAGAATCCAAGTCAAGTGCTTAACATGGGGCTTACTAAATGACAACCATTATTACTATTTAGTCTGTACAACAACCTTGTGAGTAGGTACTATCATCAAACCCATTTTCCACATAAGGAGACAGATTAACTTGTCCAAGATCACTCAATTAGTTGTAGACTCAGAAATGCACCCAGCAGTTCTCCTTCTGTGTTCTAACTTGGTAAATGGCACCAGCAATTTACTGTGCCAGCTATCAATAAGATGGGTCATTTCAAACAGCCCTCTGGCTTAGATAATTAGGTGAATGCTGGTGCCATTCATGAGGTCAAAATACAGGAGGCCCCATGTGGAGGTGAGTGTGGCACTGAGGGTCCATATCTGTGTTTCTCCTATCAGTGAGCAGGGAGTGACACCTCAGGTGTGAAGGAGCTCACCAGGAGTGGACATGAAGAGAGAAGGCTGCCAGGAAGAGCCCTGGGCACACCAGCTCCTAAGGGACAGCAGCTGACAAAGGGCTGTCTGAGAGGTAGAAGGGAACCAGACCCTGCAGGAGAGCTACTTGTTCTCTCAACCACCTCCCTCCTGTTGCTCATTCCTTCTGCCTGGGGAAAACCCTCCCCCCTCCCCAGCTTCCCATTCCACCTGCAAAATTCCCAGTCGTCCTGCCAGTCAGCATAAAGTGTCAGTTCTATGAAACCTCCACTTTACCAGGTAGATGCCAGAGCCCCATTCACCCTTCACAGAAGCTTGACACTCCCTCCCCAGGAACAGTTATCTCCTCCGCTGTGACTGTTTGCATGTTTACTTTCTAGTTGCTATGAGCACTACCTTTTCACCTTTGTAACCCCAGACCTAGCACCCAATCATTGTATTGAATGAAGATGTGAGATCAGTAAAGCTGGATCAATGAAATGTCCTAGTAACACAGAGGACCTATTGACTTCCAAGTTTCTTTACTACCTGCTTTCCAAGTTGGACAAACCCTTCAGGGGTGCCCGAGATAAAGCCCAAATTCCTCAGGTTCTGCCTTCAGGGTCTCCAGCCTCCTGTGCTGCTGCAACTGTTCCATAGTCACAGGGTGTTCAGGGCAGGAGAACACCTGGGGTGGAAGTGGAGCAAGGAGGTAGCCTCTCTAGTTGGGAGCAATATTGGACAAGAGGCAGTGGTTCCCACTAAGTGAGTCTCTGGACCAGCAGCATCACCATAACCTGGGACCTAGTTAGAAATGCAAGGCCTCACCCTAACCCTACTGAATCAGAAAACTCTGGGAGTGGAGCCCCACAATCTGTTTTAGCAAGCCCTTCAGGAGATGTCAAGTTTTAGAAGCAATGGGCTAGAGGAAATAAGAGAGAAGGAAGTTCAGCACCTAGGTGGAGGCCAGGGTTAAAACAGTGGCACTTAATGGAAATAGAATAAGAGGCTCCTATTAGAAGCCAGATTGGTGGGCCCCATGCCTAATAGTCGAAGGCGGAGCCTCTTTTAGGCAATTGCTCCTGTAAGGTCACAGCCTGGCTGTGCAGCTGCCCCAAGGGCTAGAAAGGGAAATCTGCCCACCAGGGGAGGAAGCCCAAAAGAACAGAGGGACAGCAGGGGGCGTTTCCTTGGACAGGAATGAGTATGGAGGTTGGGGCTGTGGAATTAGGAGAACTTCCAGCCCCATTGATAAACTGAAGTTTATTCAGCTCTAAAGCAAAGGGACTGGAAGCATAATTGGATATGTGCATATGTGGCTCTTCAGGAAGTTAACTCTTGGGTTCTTGCTGAACCAGCTGATGACTGAATGTGTGTGACCTCCTCTGAGGTACTTGATCTCCATCTCAGCTAAGGTAATTTATTCAAGGCCTCCCCATGGCTCACACCTGTAATCATAGCACTCTGGGAGGCTGAAGCCGGTGGATTGCTTGAGATCAGGAGTTTCAGATCAGCCTGAGCAAGAGCCAGACCCAGTCTCTACTAAAAATAGATAAAACCTGTAATCCCAGCACTTGGGTAGGCCATGGCAGGGCGATTACCTGAGCTCACAAGTTCGAGACCAGCCTGAGCAAGAGCAAGACACCCCCCCCCATCTCAAAAAAACAGCCAGGCATTGTGGTGGGTGCCTGTAGTCCCAGCTACTTGGGAGGCTGAGGTAAGAGAATCACTTAAGCCCAAGAGTTAGAGGTTGCTGTGAGCTGTGACATCATAGCACTCTACTGAGTGTGACAAAGTGAGACTCTGTCTCCAAAAAAATAAAATTAAAATAGATAAAACTAGCCAGGCATTGTGGCAAGCACCTGTAGTCCCAGCTACTTAGGAGGCTGAAGCAAGAGGATCACCTGAGCCCAAGAGTTTGAGGTTGCTGTGAGCTATGACACCACAACATTCCTCTACTTAGGGCTATAAAGTAAGACTCTGTCAAAAAAAAAAAAAAAAAAAAAAGGAAAGGAATAAAAGAAAGAAAGGAAGGAAGGAAAGAAAGGGCCAGGCATGGTGGCTCACACCTGTAATCCTAGCACTTGGGAGGCCAAGGTGGGTGGATTTCCTGAACTCACAGGTTCAAGACTAGCTTGAGCCAGAGTGATACCCTATCTCTAAAAATAGCCGGGTATTGTGGCTGGTGCCTATAGTCCCAGCTATCTGGGAGGCTGAGGCAAGAGAATCGCTTAAGCCTAGAAGTTGAGGTTGCTGTGAGCTATGACATTACAGCACTCTACCAAGGGTGACAAAATAGAGACTCTTCCTTGAAAAAAAAAAAGAAAGAAAAAGGAAAAAAGGATGAGATTTGTGATTTTTTACCTTTGGCAAAAATGTAAATATATAATAATGTTCATACCTGAGCTTAATGAGGTTCTTTGTTTTGTTTTTTTCTTTCTTTTTTTTTTGACAGTCTCTAACTGTTGCCCAGGGTAGAGTACTATGGCATCATAGCTCACGGCAAACTCCAACTCGGGCTCAAGCAATCCTTTTTTTCTTTTTCTTTTATTTGAAATAGAGTTGCCCTCGGTATAGTGCTGCAGCATCACAGATCATCACAGCTCATCACAGCTCACAGGATCCTCAAACTCTTGGGCTTAAACGATTTTCTTGCCTCAGCCTCCCAAGTAGCTGGGACTACAGGTGCCCGCCACAACACCCAGCTATTTTTTTTATTGCAGTTGTCATTGTTGTTTAGCTGGCCCAGGCCAGTTTCAAATCCACCAGCCTGGGTCTATGTGGCCAGTGCCCTACTCACTGAGCTATAAGCACTGCCCCTCAAGCGATCCTCTTGCCTCAGTTTTACTGTTTTTATTTTTTTTATTAAATCTTAAAGAGATAGATCATATATACATTAATGCATTTATGGGGTACAGTGTGCTGATTTCATATAAATTTGGAATGCTTATCTCATACTAGTTAATACAGTTTTTCTGTTTTTAGTAGAGACAGAGTCTTGCTTTTGCTCAGGCTGGTCTCGAACTCATGAGCTCAAGAAATCTACTTGCCATGGCCTCCCAGAGTGCTAGGACTATAGGCACAAGCCACCTCACTTGGCCCCCTAGGAGACTAACTTTTGTGTGTATCGCCCTGGGTAGAGTGCAGTAGCTTCACAGCTCACAGCAACCTCAAACTTTTGGGCTTATGCGATTCTCTTGTCTCAGCCTCCCAAGTAACTGGGACTATAGGTGCCCTCCACAATGCCCAGCTATTTTTTTGTTGCAGTTATCATTGTTTAGCTGGCTGGGGCTGGGTTTAACCCTGCCAGCCTCAGTGTATATGGCCAATGCTGAGCCAAAGACTAACTTTTGAATTGAAATTTTGTTATGAATCATGGGTTCTGCCCATTATTGTTTATGATAAGGATTAACATAGTCTTCACTTTGAACTTAACTGTATAAAACTGTAATGTTGGAAATGGAAGAACATAACAGTCTTGGAGACTCTCACTATTCTCAGAATCCTGGCCTTCTGACAAAGTTTGGTGGACCTATCCCTGTCTTTGCATACTGGCTGATAGTGACAGGCGTCAGACTCTCTTTGTCTGGTAACACTGGCATCTTGCTCTTGGGAAAAAGGAGATTCATAAGTGGTTGCTAGTGGACATGCATTGGGAAGTGTGACATATGCAGGATATCTAGACTATGTTTTTTAAAAGCTCAGCAAATGCCTGCATGTTTTATAACTAGTCTTATAACTGCATTTTAGGTTTTGTTTTGTTTTTTGAGACAGTCTTACTCGATTGCCTCCACTAGCTAGAGTACAGTGGTATCATCGTAGCTCACTGAAATCTCAAACTCTTGGACTCAAGCAATCCTGCCTCAGCCTCCTGAGTAGCTGGGACTACAGGAATGCACCACTATGCCCAGCTAATTTTTCTATTATTTGTAGAAACAGAGCCTTGCTCTTGTTCAGGCTAGTCTCAAACTCCTGGCCTCAAGTGATCCTCCCATCCTGGTCTCCCAAATGTCTAAGATTACAGAGCCACAAAACCTGGCCTTCATTTTTTTTTGAAACAGAGTCTCACTATGGTGCCCTCAGTAGAGTGCAACCTTGTGTAACCTCACAGCAACCTCAAACTCTTGGGCTTAAGCGATTCTCTTGCCTCAACTTCCCAAGTAGCTGTGGCTATAGGCACCTGCCACACTCAGGAAACCAGGCTGCTACAACTTGACATGCTTTTCCTCAACCATGAAGGAAATAAGGATGGATGGGGCAAACCAAACACTGACTCTTAAAACTTTTACCTGGGCCAGGTACAGTGGCTCAAGCCTGTAATCCTAGCACTCTAGGAGGCCAACGCGAGTGAATCATCTGAGCTCAGAAGTTCAAGACCAGCCTGAGCAAGAATGAGACCCTGACTCTACTAAAAATAGATAAAACTAGCCAGGCACTGTGGCTGTTGCCTGTAGTCCCAGCTACTGAGGAAGCAGAGGCAGGAGGTTCTTTGAGCCTAAGAGTTCGAGGTTGCTGTGAGCTATGATGCCATGGCACTCTACCCAGGGCAACAGAGTGAGACTCTGTCTCAAAAAAAGAAAAGAAAAGAAACTACCCAGGCATTGCGGTGGGCATCTGTAGTTCCAGCTACTTGGGAGACTGAGGCAGAAGGGTGTCTTGAGCCCAAGAGTTTGAGATGCTATGGGCTGTGACACCAAGGCACTCTACCCAGGGTGACAGAGTGAGACTCTGTCTCAGAAAAAAAAAAAAAAAGAAAAATCTTAACTGAAAAACTTGGCATGAGAAAGGTCTGGCTTTTGCATCACAACAACACACCAGCTCACACTGCACTGTCTATGAGGGAATTTTTAGCCGGTAAACAAATAACTATATGGGAACACCCTTCCTACTCACCTGATCAAGACCTCCAATGACTTTTTTTCTTTATCTAAAGATAAAAGAAATATTGAAAGGAAGATGGATTGATGACATTCAGGACATCAAGTATAATAGGACAACAGCTTTGATGGACATTCCAGAAAGAGAGTTCCAATATTGCTCTGAAGGGTGGACTAGGTGCTGGCATCAATGCATAGCTTCCAAAGGGGAATACTTTGAAGGTGACTAGTGATATTTATCAATGAAGCATGTAGCACTTTTTCTAGGATGAATTCACAAACTTAATCATCAGACCTCGTAATTTGTAAATAGAGAAAGAAATCCAGCAAAGGAAAGTACTCAGGGTTTATGTGGCACGGCGTGCCTGCCTGCTAAAGAGAACCTCTAAAACAGCACAGCTTTGGCAGAAGTGTTTCCTGTCTTCTTGCCATTAACTCCCACTCATCCTTCCTGGTTAAACTCAGGTGACACTACAGGAAACCTTTGATGATCTCTCAAGATTGGGTAAGTGGCTTACCAATCACATTATAGGTATGCCTTGGTCTGTCTCATTCACTGGGCTGAGGAGAAGGACTACATTTTATTCTACGTTGTTTGCTGTATGGAGAAGTTATGAGAGAAGGTTGTCAGAATGGAGGCAGCAAGACCAGCTGAAGGCTATTGAAGAAAGCTAGCTGAGGAAGGCCAGGTGCACTGGCTTACTCCTGGCATGCTGGGAGGCTAAGGCAGGTAGATTGCCTGAGCTCATGAGTTCCAGACTGGCTGGAACAAGAGTGAGACCCCACCTCTAAAAAAAATAGCCAACCGTTGTGGTGGACACCTGTACTCCTGGCTACTTGGGAGGCTGAGGCAAGACAATCCCTTAAACCCCAAGAGTTTTTTTTTTTTTTTTTTTTTGAGACAGAGCCTCAAGCTATCCCCCTGGGTAGGTAGGTATGTACGTATGGTGACATTTGGACACCTCGTATTGATAATTTCTGGAATTCCTAAAAGTGAAATTATCCTTTTCCACATGTCTCACTCTGTTGCCCTGGGTAGAGTGCAGTGACATCACAGCAACCTCAAACTCATGGGCTCCAGTAATCCTCTTATAGTAGCCTCCCAAGTAACTAGGACTATAGACACCTGCCATGATGCTCAGCTAGTTTCTCAGGCTGGTGTAGAACTCCTGAACTCATGGAATCAACTCACTCGGATAGGAGATAGTATCTTGCAGAAAGACAAAACAATATAACCACATAATTTACAAGGATAAACATCCCCAAACCTTGCATAACTATGGCACATCACATTCCCTAATCTATGCATGGATTTTTTACCTTGAGAATACTTTATTAGGTGCCAGGGGTGGTAGCTCACAACTATAATTCTAACACTGTGGGAGTCCAACGCTCGTTGATTCCTTCAGCTCAGTAGTTCAAGACCACCTGAGCAAGACTGACCCCATCTCTACTACTAATAGAAAAATATTAGCCAGGCTTGATCAAGTCCAAGAGAGTTTGAGGCTGCTATGAGGTATGATGCCATGGCACTCAACCCAGGATGACAAAGTGAGTCTCTGTCTCAAAAAAAAAAAAGAAAAAAGGCCAGGCATAGTGGCTCATGCCTGTAATCCTAGCACTCCGGGTGGCCAAGGCTGGTAGATTGCCTGAGCTCATGGGTTTGAGACCAGCTTGAGCCAGAGCAAGACCTCATCTCTAAAAATAGCCGGGTGTTGTGACGGGCACATGTACTCCCAGCTACTCAGAAGGCTGAGGCAAGAAAATTGCTTGAGCCCAAGACTTTGAGGTTGCTGTGAGCTGTGATGGCACAGCACTTTACTGAAGGCAACACAGTAAGACTCTGTCTCTAAATAAATAAATAAATAAATAAAAAAGAGAGACACATTGGCTCAGTGCTCATAGCACAGTGGTTACAGTGCCAACCACATACACTGAGGTTAGTGGGTTTGAACCCAGCCTAGGCCAGTAAAAACTAGCAAGGCGTTGCAGTGGGCACCTGTAGCCCCAGCTACTTGGAAGGCTGAGGTAAGAGAATCACTTAAAGCCCAAGAGTTTGAGATTGCTGTGAGCTGTGACGCCACAGCACTCTACTGAGGGCGAAGAGTGAGACTC
>NW_003852463.1:2098206-2103022 GCF_000181295.1 Otolemur garnettii
GACCTAAAAGATTGATTCAACTTCATCAGCTTGTCCCTTGATCTTGTCTCTGTATGCTGCTGAGCGAGAGCCTACTTGTCCCGTCTTAGACTTGAACATGATATCAACCCCTTTTGTGTTGGAGGCTTCCCTTTCCCGTGTCCTTTTATGGGTGAGGGTTGAGCCCCATGAAAATGAACTTCACAGGTGGCACCTGTGGCTCAAGGAGTAGGGCACTGGCCCCATATACTGAGGGTAGTGAGTTTGAGCCCAGCCCTGGCCCAAACTGCAAAAAAACAAACAAAAAAACCCCAGGAACTTCTCGGGACACCAGACCTCAGAGCCTATTCTTCCCACTTGGACACTGTACCTTCACCTGACCTGACATCTTCCCTTTTCCCTACACCAAGATGCTCCCTCTGGCTGTCCAAGTTCCATCTTCAGCTCCTTGGTATGCAAGTTTGTGACTGTGAGTGAGGTAACTCTCCCCTTCTGGCCTCCTTCCCATATGTAAAGATGGAGTTAAGGGTACCTCCTGTGCAAACTCCAATACAGAAGATTAAATGAGCCAACCTATGGCAAAAGTCCTGGCTTAGACCTCGATGTAGAGTAGGCACTCAAACTATCCCATCCTTCCATCCGCCTCTAGTCCCTTGATTCCTCTTTGCTCTTACCAGAAAAATATTTTAACTATATGTAACTAAGACAACCAGAGTTAAAATACATACAATAATCAATGAGAACATTATGTATCATATAAGGTAACAGGATCTAAAGGTGCCCAAGATGAGACTTGGCACTAGGTAGGAGCCCTATTCAGCCTCCAGTAGAAGAGGGCAATTCACTAAATTCCTCCACATTCAACCTACACCAGGTCCTGCCGGTTGCATTCCAAACTGTCCAGAACTGGGCCCCTCATTACAGCCTGCCTCTCCTCCCCTTATTCTGTGGTCCCCTCTCTCACAGACATGGACTACACTATTGCCTTTAATTCAGCCCTCCTGTCATGGGCAGTCCTCTCCAGAGTCCTGGAATTGAGAAGATTGGCTGGGCCACTGCAGCCAATCAGCAAAAAAACTTTCAGACTCTTGCTATGTGAAGTGTGGTTCATGGCTGGGGCTACAGCTGCAGCACCACAGAGTTTGTGGAACTGTACTATCTCAGCAGGCTTTGGGGCTACTAAATCAGAATCTGCATTTTAACAAGACCTCCAGGAGATTCATAGGTAAGCTAATAACTAGGAAGCTCTGCTTTAGAAGCACTCAGAAGGTAAGGTTAGGGTAGAGTAAAAATGGCACAGGCATCCCTCATACAGCTAAGAGATATCTTCTTGGAAACACCTGCACTAATGGATTGACTCATTTCAGGTTACACTAGCACCATTCCCTGAGAAACACACGGTATTCCAAACATCGTACCATTTACCTGCTGAACCAGGGAGGCAGGTTATTAGTCAATGTCCTAGGCTTCTTGCTGTTCCTTAGAGCCCTTCCAATAGAGACATGACTAGGCTATGACCCACATCTAGGTGATGTTTAGCCACCTCAAACTACAATAAAACATGAATTTTAGCATCCAACCCCTGAACAACAATCTAATTATTTGTAGTGAATCAAAAATCTATAGGACAGAAAATAGTGTGTTAAAGGCAGAAAGAAGACACAGGGGAACTAAAAGATTGGCCAAACAGGAGTGTGCAGTGGACTGAGGGCACTTGAGAGAGGCAGTGGTGGGCACGCAACAGATCCACAGGCCCAAGAGCAGCCTTGTGGCTGCTAGAAAAAGGAGGAAGAAGGCCAGCAAGGTGTAGGAAGCCCTGAAGCAACCCATGAGGCTTGAGTGAAAAGCTGAGGTTTACAAGTAGTAAGCACACAGCTAAGCTGTGTAGAAAACAAATACAGTAGGCTTTTCCAAAAATGTCTCTGGCTGGCACCTGTAGCTCAGCAGCTAGGGCACCAGCCACATACACCAGAGCTGGCGGGTTCGATTCCAGCCGGGCCTGCCAAACAACAATGACAGCTACAACCAAAAAATAGCCAGTCATTGTGGCGAGCCCCTATAGTCTCAGCTACTTGGGAGGCTGAGGCAAGAGGATCCCTTAAGCCCAAGAGTTTGAGGTTGCTGTGAGCTGTGACGCCGTGGCACTCTACGTAGGGTGACATAGTGAGACTCTGTCTCAAAAAAAAAAAAAGTCTCTGGGCATACTCATGGGCCTTGAGAGTCTTTTTTAGAGATAAGCAGATGCATTCCTTTTTGTAGTATTCTTGAGGTGCCAGGTCTGTTTGCTACTCCTGGGATGGGGGCAGGAACATTAACATGGAGAAAAAACCTCAGGATTGGGTTTGCCAGATTTAGCAAATAAAAATAAAGAATTTGGCTGAGCACGGTGGCTCATGCCTGTAATCCTAGTACTCTGGGAGGCCAAGGCAGGTGGATTGCTTGAGCTCACCAGTTTGAGACAAGCCTGAGCAAAAGCGAGACCCTGTCTCTACTAAAATAGAAAAACTGAGGCAAGAGGATTGCTTGAGCCTGAGTTGGAGATTGCTATGAGCTGTGACGCCACGGCACTCTACCCAGGGCAACAGCTTGAGACTCAGTCTCAAAAAATAAAATCAATAAAGAACTTGCTGTTGAATTTGACTGTTAAACAACAAATAATTTTTTAGTATACATATGTCCCAAATCCTACATGCCAGAGTAACCCTACTTAAGATTAGAGTATGGCCCCAAAGTGTTGAAACAAGGAAATTTGGTTTGAAGGAAAGTCTCCACCAGGAAATGGGAGAACCCAATAGTATAGTTCCTGTATTTTTGAATACAGGAAGAAAATGGGTTTTGTTAGTTTGGGGTGGGGCAATCTTTTGTTTGCTTTGTAAATTATTCAGTCCTACATAGGTGGGAACTGCCAACATGGTTTTGTTTTTGTTGTTGTTGTTGTTTTGTTTTGTTTTGTTTTTGGCCAGGGCTGGGTTTGAACCCGCCACCTCTGGCATATGGGGCTGGCTCCCCACTCCTTTGAGCCACAAGTGCCACCCAACATATTTTTTATATTACCTGTATTGGGTGGAGTAGTTCAAAGAATACATTGTATAAAAGTAATGTAGTTTGATAATTCCACATCTTGTTTCTGTAGGAGATAGACTGTTTCTTAGTCCAGAACAATAAAATCCTGCCTAAGTGGATAAAATTGCTTCTATATATCATATATGTGTGTGTGTGTGTGTGTGTGTGTGTGTATTTAGAGAGAGAGAACTTTTTTTTTTTTTAGACACATCTCACTTTGTCACCCTTGGTAGAGTGCCATGGCATCATAGCTTATAGCATCCTTTAACTCTTGGGCTCAAGTGATTCTCTTACCTCAGCTGTCCAAGTAGCTGAGACTACAGGCAGCTGCCACAAAGCCCAGCTATTTTTAGAGGCGGGGTCTTGCACTGGCTCAGGCTGTGAGCTCAGGCAATTCACCTGCCTTGGCCTCCCAGAGTGCTGGAATTACAAGTGTGAACCACATTGGCTGTTGGCTAGCTTTTTCTTTTTTGAGACAGAGCTCACTATGTCACCCTGGGTAGAATGCTTTGGGGTCACAGTTCACAGCAACCTCAAACTCCTGGGCTTAAGGGATTCTCTTGCCTCAGCCTCCCAAATAGCTGGGACTACAGGCGCCCACCACAATGCCTGGCTATTTTTTGGTTGGTCATTGTTGTTTGGCAGGCCCAGGCTGGAATCAAACCTGCCAGCTCCGGTGTATGTGGCTGGCACCCTAGCTGCTGAACTACAGGCACTGAGCCTTTTTTTTTTTTTTTTTTGAGACAGAGTCTCACTCTATTGCCCTAGGTTAGAGCACTCTGGTGGTATAGCTCACAGCAACATCAAACTCCTGGGTTCGATTCATCTTTTTCTTTTTCTTTTTTTTTTTGTTTTTTTGGCTGGGGCTGGATTTGAACCCACCACCTCTGGCATATGGGGCCAGCACCCTACCCTTTTGAGCCACAGGCGCTGCCCCTGTTTGTTTTGTTTTGAGACAGTCTTACTTTGTCACCCTTAATAGAGTGCCTTGGCATCATAGCTCACAATAACCTCAATCTCTTGGGTTCAGGCAATCCTCTTGCTTCAACCTCCCCAATAGCTAGGACTACAGGTACCTGCCACAACAACCAGCTAGTTTTTTCTGTTTTTAGTAGAGGGTGGCCCCTATGGCTCAGTGAGTAGGGTGCCAGCCCCATATACCAAGGGTGGCCAGTTCAAACCCTGTCCCAGCCAAACTGCAATAAAAAAAATAGCCAGGTGTTGTGGCGGGTGCCTGTAGTCCCAGCTACTCAGGAGGCTGAGGCAATAGAATCACCTAAGCCCAAGAGCCAGAGGTTGCTGTGAGCTGTGATGTCACAGAACTCTACAGAGGGCAATAAAGTGAGACTCTGTCTCTAAAAAAATAAATAAATAAAAATATTTTTAGTAGAGACGAGGTCTCACTCTTGCTCAGGCTAGTCTTAAACCCTCGAGGTCAAGCAATACACCTGCCTCCATCTCCCAGAGTGCTAGGATTAAAGGTATGAGCCACCACACCAGAGTTAGTTTTACTTTTTTGACATAGGGTCTCCCTCTGTCACCCTAGATAGAGTGCAGTGATCATAACTCACTGAAACCTCAAACTTTTCAGTTCAAGCAATCCTTCTGACTCAGCCTCCCGAGTAGCTGGGACTGCAGGCAAATGCCACCAAGCCCAGCTAATTTTTCTATTTTTAGTAGAGATGGGTGTTCCTCTTCCTTAATCTGTTTTTTTTTTTTTTTTTTTTTTTGAGACAGAGTATTATTATGTTGCCCCTTGGTAGAAATGCTGTGG
>NW_003852463.1:2103250-2104737 GCF_000181295.1 Otolemur garnettii
AGCCTCTTCGTCTGGTCTTGAACTCCTGAACTGAAACAACCTTCCTGCCTTGACCTACCACAGTGCTAGGATTAGAGGCATGAGGCACCATGCTTGGCCAAATTGCTTCTACACAAATAGACATTTATTCATTGAGACCTACAGAAGATATTGGTAACTATTAACCTGATCAAGGAATATTTCTAAGCATAAAATTAATAAACCCTTCTGTTTATCAATAAACAAAGGAAGAAATACAAATCACCAACAAAAATATAAAAAGAATCCCATCTCAATAATGATAATATTATTCATGACATGTCAGAAAATAAAAATATTCAGTTTTGCGGAGAGTGTAACACTTTTCTTTCCTAAGATGTGCCACTGAGGGGACTCTAAACTACTATACCTTTCTAGGAAGCAATTTACCAATGGCTATCAAAGCCTTAAAATTATGTATGCTGGCTGGGCATGGTGGGTCATGCCTGTAATCCTAGCACTGGGAGGCCAAGGCAGTGGATTCCCTGAGCTCAGGAATTAAGACCAGACTGAGCAAGAGTGAGACCAGGTCTCTAAAAATAGCTGGGTGTTATGGTGGGCCCAGATAGTCATAGCTATTTGGGAGGCTGAGGCAAGAGAATCACTTGAGCCCAAGAGTTTGAGGTTGCTGTGAGCTATGATGCCATGGCACTCTACCAAGGGTGACAAAGTAAGACTCTATCTCAAAAATAAATAAATAATAAAAAGTAAAAATAGAGAGGGCAGTGCCTGTGGCTCAAGGAGTAGGACACTGGCCCCATATACCAGGGTTGGCAGGTTCGAACTCGGCCCTGACTAAAACTGCAAAAAATAAATAAATAGGGCGGCGCCTGTGGCTCAAAGGAGTAGGGCACCGGCCCCATATGCCAGAGGTGGCAGGTTCAAACCCAGCCCTGGCCAAAAATTGCAAAACAATAAATAAATAAAAATAGAAAAACTAGTCATTAAAAATAGCCAGGTGTTTGGCTGGTGCCTGTAGTCCCAGCTATGCAGGAGGCTGAGGCAACAGGATCACTTGAGCCTAAGAGTTTGAGGTTGCTGTGAGCTGAGATGCCAGGGCACTCTACTAAGGGTGACAAGTAAGACTCTGTCTCAAAAAAAAAGAGGAAGGAAAAACTAGCCAGATGTGCTAGTGCACACCTGTAGTCCTAGCTACTAGGAGACTAAAGCAAGAAGATTGCTCAAGCCAAAGAGTTTGAGGTTTCTGCGAGCTATGATGCCATAGTACTCTACCCAGGGCAACAGAGTAAGTCTTTGCCTCCAAAAAATAAATAATAATATCAATGGCTGAGCGAGATGGCTCATGCATATAATCCTAGTACTCTGGGGGAGGCCAAAGCAGGTGGATTGCTTGAGCTTAGGAGTTCCAGACAAAAATTTAAAAAATTGGCTCGGCGCCTGTGGCTCAAGCGGCTAAGGTGCCAGCCACATACACCTAAGGTGGCGGGTTCGAATCCCCAGCCCGGGCC
>NW_003852463.1:2106693-2107915 GCF_000181295.1 Otolemur garnettii
CTCTGCTGTTAACTAGCTGTGTTACCTGGGGGGAGATTGAAATACTCTTGTCTCCAAAAAGAAATATTTTTTTTTTTTTTTTTTTGCAGTTTTTGGCCAGGGCTGGGTTTAAACCCAACACCTCTGTCATATGGGGCCAGCGCCCTACTCCTTTGAGCCACAGGCACTGTCCAAAAAGAAAATTTTTTTAAAAAACATACAGAAATATGTTCATGTTACAACCTGGAAACTCAGAAAATAACAATCATATTTGATTAATGGAATATCCTTGGGAACATGGGAAACCCTGCAAATAAGAATGTTTGTTTCTAAACTGTGTCAGACTTGCGATTTGATTTGATTTTGAGATCTTGTAGGTAGGTACTGTCAAATAAGAATGCCTGGGGCAGCCCTAGCCAGAGGGCTTATGAGCAATGGACAGCAGCCAATAGATCTGGGTTGGTTCAGGCTATTTGGTCATTTTTGCCTTGAGAGTTGGCTGGCCTCCAGGAGCCAAAAGCACATTCTCATAAAAATATGCCTCTGCCTTTTTAACAAACACCCTAAAATGTCTACTCCTTCAGGCCTGTAATCCCAGCATTCTGGGAGGCAGAGGCAGGTGGATTGCCTGAGCTCAAGAGTTTGAGACCAGCCTGAGCAAAAGCGAGACTCCGTCTCTAAAAAAAAAAAAAAAAAAAATAGCTGAATGTTATGGTAGGTGCCTGTAGTTCCAGTTACTTGGAAGTGAGGCTCTGTCTCAAAACAAACAAACAAACAAACAAACAAACAAACAAAAAAAGGATTTGTTTTGTAAAATTTGGATTCAGCCAAAAGACTACACTCAAGAATCCAGAAGGCTACATTTGGTCCCAAACCTGAAATTCCCCACTCACCCTAGCCCTGTTACCTGACTGTTTATAGAGGAGCAACGGAGGAGGCACTTCAAACTTTAGTTTTGTCTATCAGTAAAATGGGAATATTTAAGAGTGGGTGGGAATAAGTGGGAATATTTAAGAATGGGAATATTTAAGCCACCACAAGGGTTGTGGCTTCAAGGAAAGGAGAAATGAGGAAACGGTCTGTGAAACAGAAAGCATATAGAGGGGCAGATGCAGTGGCTCACAGGTAGTGCCTGTAATCCTAGCATTCTGAGGCAGGAGGATCACTGCGACTCAGGAGTTGGAGGCCAGTCTGAGCAAGAGGGGAGAGCAAGGCTCGACGCCTATAGCTCAACCGGCTAAGG
>NW_003852463.1:2107935-2110449 GCF_000181295.1 Otolemur garnettii
AAAATAGCTGAATGTTATGGTAGGTGCCTGTAGTTCCAGTTACTTGGAAGGCTGAGAAAATAGAATCACTTAAGCCCAAAGAGTTTGGGGTTGCTGTGAGCTGTGATGCCACAGCACTCCACTGAGGGCAACAAAGTGAGACTCTTGTCTCCAAAAAAAGAAAAAAAAAATGTCTACTCCTAAGTAAATATTCTTATCTATTCTCTTTGTGATTTTGTGTTATCATAGGTTAAAATGTCTTTGGAATTCTTCTTTTGAGATTGCCTTTATCTAAGCTACATTTTTTTCACTCAGTGAATTCATTCTTCATCCTTTGAAGAGCTGCTTAATTTTAGAAAGCTACCAAAAATATCTTTCAAAACCAAACCTAGTGATTAAGGTGGTAGTCAAATGAGGTAAGACATTTTACTTTTTAAGTAAAGAGGTCACTTGTAAGGTACATATATATCTGTCTTTCTACTTACTATACTCCCAGTGTCTGGCACACAGACGTTCTGTGTATTCTTATTGAATGGTGAACAGAACTCAGATCTACTGGGACCCATAAACTGGCTCCAAAGGTAACTCTGAAGAGGTTTTTGAGCAACAGCAGCCTAGTTGGGACTAACAAATTCTAGGTTGTATGCTGATTAGAAGTCAGTCCTGTCTTGGTGCCCATAGGACAGTGGTTGTGGTGCCAGCCACATACAACAAGGCTGGCAGATTCGAACCCAACCCAGGCCAGCTAAACAACAATGACAACTGCAACAAAAAATAGCTGGGCGTTGTGGCAGGGGCCCCCACAGCTACTTGGGAGGCTGAGGCAAGAGAATCGCTTAAGCCCGAGTTGGAGGTTAATGTGAGCTGTGATGCCACGGTACTCTACCAAGGGCAACATAGTGAGATTCTGTCTTAAAAAAAAAAGAAGTCAATCCCTTGCCTTGATAAATATACTATGTCTATAATGGATGCATTTGACCAAGGAGAAACTGCTATAGTTTCTTCCATCCTTCTATCTTACTGCGGCGAATGCTGGACTAAGTCTTCTAAGGAAAATGCTAATTAGTGACACTGGACAAATTCAGGCATTGTTGGAATTATTTTTCATGCCAAGCCAATCCATATAACATCCAAGTATGTTGTTTGTAATGAAGACAATAGCTCACTTTTTTGCACAAGGATTTCAAGATACTGACATTAATTCTGACGTGCAAAATTAGCTGAGGTCCACATGTTTGTATTT
The DNA here is from genome assembly GCF_000181295.1 of Otolemur garnettii. Lineage (NCBI taxonomy): Eukaryota > Metazoa > Chordata > Mammalia > Primates > Galagidae > Otolemur > Otolemur garnettii. The sequence goes on from NW_003852463.1 coordinate 2,109,158, forward strand.
TAATAAATTTAATGTGTATAGGGTTAAGCAGCTCACAGCCAGGACGGCAAGCTCTGGCCAGAAGTCAGATCACTGGGCTTGTTCCAGCTCTGCTGTTAACTAGCTGTGTTACCTGGGGGGAAACATATGTCTGTCTGTCTGTCTTTCTCTCTCTCTTTCTGTCTCACACACAGCCACCCACCTACCTCAGTCTTCTTTATCTATATAATGATCTAGTACCATTAAAAGCATCCATTCTAAACTAAGCAGAAGAAAACAACAGTAGACACCCCGCTGGCAGAATCCTGCCAAGGTAATACCATAGATTTGGGAGCAGCAGAAGCTAGTACTAGCAGAGGCAAAGTCCCTGCTTTGAAAGAGAAAAAAAAGCCAACGATGAAGCTTAACTGCTCCTGGCAATGGAACTGAAGGGAACACACAGGCCATCTGAGGTCAAGTTCAGGGCGCACAGCCAGCCACCAGGCGGGAAGGAAGTGCAGCGAATGCCTGCCTGCTTTCCCAGCCCTCTACCTTCCAAGCACAAGTCCCTCACCCGCCCCTTTGCCAGTCACTGAAGAGACCTCAAAGGCTCCTTTCTGACCTGAGTATTTTAGCTCCTTTCTGACCTTAGTATTTTAACTCTGGCCTCAAAGACACAGCTCACAAAGAGTGCTGAAAGAAGCAGGTAAGAGAACAGCCTGAGCAACAGAAATCAGGCTGACTTGTTTTGTTTTTTCCTAGCACTATATTTAAAACATTTGGGTGTAGGGCCAGCCTCGGTGGCTCACGCCTATAATCCCAGCACTCTGGGAGGCCGAGGTGGGTGGATTGCCTGAGCTCACAGGTTTGAGACCAGCCCAAGCAAGAGTGAGATCCCCATCTCTAAAAATAGCCAGGTGTTGTGGCAGTGGGTACCTGTAGTCCCAGAGAATCGCTTGAGCTCAAGAACTTGAGGTTGCTGTGAGCTATGACACCACGGTAATCTACTGAGGGCAACAAAGCGAGACCCTGTCTCAAAAATAAATAAGTAAATAAATAAATAAAACAAAACATTTGGCTACCACTCTGGGAATTGAAGGCAGGTGGATAGCATGATCTCAGGAGTTTGAGATTAGCCTGAGCAAGAGCAAGACCCCATCTCTACTAAAAATAGAAAAAATTAGGCAAGCATAGTGGCAGGTGCCAGTAGTCCCAGATACTCAGGAGGATGAGGTGTGAGGATCACTTGAGCCTAGAAGTTTGAGGTTGTTGGCTCAGTGCCTGTGGCTCAAGTGGCTAAGGCACCAGCCACATATATCTAAGGTGGCAGGTTC
>NW_003852463.1:2111964-2114999 GCF_000181295.1 Otolemur garnettii
CACAAGTGATCCTCTTGTCTCAGCCTCCCCAAATAGCTGGGACTACAGGATCCTGCCACAATGGCCAGCTATTTATTTTTTAGAGATAGGGTCTTGCTCTTGCTTTGGCTAGTCTTGAACCTGTGAGCTCAGGCAATCCACCCACCTCGGCCTCTCAAAGTGCTAGGATTACAGGCATGAGCCATCTTGCCCGGGTGTCCCCAGAAGTTTGTCTATGGTATTTCTAATTCTTGGATTGCCACCCTGCATAGTAGTTGCAAAGTTAATTTTGGTTTCAGATTTAAGGAAAACGGAAGCTCAGAGAAGTTAAGCAACTTGTTACCGGATGAAGAGGGTCTGGCTGCCTGTCACTGTCAGCCAATATGCAGAGACTGGGATAAGTCTACCAAACTTAATTGTCAGAAGCCCAGAGATTCTGGAAAACAGGGAGAGTAGCCTCTCCAAGACTGTTCTGTTCTTCAATTACTGAAATCACAGTTTTACAGGCCAGGCGCAGTGGCTCATGCCTATAATCCTAGCACTCTGGGAAGCCAAGACAGGTGATTGCCTGAGCTCAGGAGTTTTTATTTTTATTTTTTTAACTCTTTTTTTTTTTTGCAGTTTTTTTGGGCCATGGCTGGGTTTCAACCCACCACCTCTGGTATATGGGGCCAGTGCCCTACTTCTTGAGCCACAGGCGCCACCCCCTAAGTTCAGGAGTTTGAGACCAGCCTGAGCAAGTTTGAGAAGCTGTCTCTAAAAATAGCTGGGCATTGTGGTGGGCACCTGTAGTACCAGCTAGTTGGGAGGCTGAGGGAAGAGAATCACTTAAGCCCAATAGTTTGAAGTTGCTGCGAGCTATGATGCCACAACACTCTACTGAGGGTGACAAAGTGAGACTCTGTCTGGAAAAAAAACAAATCATGTTAATCTCTATCTTAAACAACATGATCAGCATACCCCATGACCCATAATAAATAATAATCAGCTTTGAGCAGTGCCTGTGGCTCAATGAGTACAGCACCAACCCCATATACTGAGGGTGGCGAGTTCGAACCTGGCCCCGGCCAAACTGCAACAAAAAAATAGCCAGGCATTGTGGTGGGTGCTTGTAGTCCCAGCTACTCAGGAGGCTAAGGCAAGAGAATCACCTAAGCCTAAGAGCTGGATGTTGCTGTGAGCTGTGACGCCATGGCACTCTACTGAGGGCGACAAAGTAAAACTCTGTTTCTTAAAAAAAAAAAAAATCAGCATTACCCCTGACCCAAAACAACATTCCAATTCAAAAGTTAATCTCTTAAATCAATCCACCTAAACTAGTAAAGATATACACTATTAGGTTAAAGCTGAATTTACAAAACAGAAAGGAGACATGAGGTGAAGGTCACATAGGACCGAACTGACTAGACCAGACCAGCTGTGTTGTCTCAGCGCTAGCCTGAATAACTCCATCTTATTCTCACTACATATGCTTTCACTCCCCACTCCTATTGGTACATTTCATATTTATGAAATAGATTGTATATAGAAATAATTATTATGATTTACTGCATTCCTTCTGGGACTCAACTTTTTTGGGCGAGGGATAGGTTTAAAGTTACACTGGGAAGAACATGCAGCACACTTAACAAAAGACAACAAGGCGCATACTAAACACAATAACAAACACAGATGTCAAGAATAATATACTTCTTGTGGCTCGGCGCCTGTGGCTCAAGCAGCTAAGGGGCCAGCCACATACACCTGAGCTGGCAGGTTCGAATCCAGCCTGGGCTGACCAAACAATGGCAGCTGCAACCAAAAAGTTAGCTGGGCATTGTGGTGGGCACCTGTGGTCCCAGCTACTTGGGAGGTGGAGGCAAGAGACTCACTTGAGCCCAGGAGTTAGAGGTTGCTGTGAGCTGTGATGCTACGGCACTCTACTGAGGGTGACAGCTTGAGGCTCTGTCTCAAGAAAAATAAAAATATATATATACTTCTCGTCCTGACAGCTGAAGCTTTTAACCCTCATTTCTGCACAGTTCTGCAGGCCACTGGTCCTAATTGAGTTTGCTGGGGGATAAGGCTAGATGAGGGAATGATATAATCCAGACGACTTGACTGCTTAGGGGTTGCAAGTAGGATGTCCCAGAGGCCCATCCACTTTCACTTGAATTCATCAAGTCTTTCCCTCCAAATCCTGAGGATAACCTGGTTACCACCTGTAAGGTATGTAGATTTTAGGAAGCAGGGCAAGGCCCTCTTCAAGCAATTCAGAGTGTTGCATACTGTAGCTCAGGAGGTGGCCCAACATGTGACAGAGATCAAAAGTCATCAGCGGGAGACCTTGAAAAAATCAGCAGGGGCTCGGTGCTTGTAGCTCAGTGGCCATATACACCAGTGCTGGTGGGTTCAAACCTGGCCTGGGCCTGCTAAAACAGCAATGACAACTACAATAAAAAAAATAGGTGTCGTGGAGGGAGCTGGTAGTCCCAGCAACTTGGAGTCTGAGGCAAGAGAATTGCATAAGCCTAAGAGTTTGAGGTTGCTGTGAGCTGTGATGCCATAGCACTCTACTGAGGGCGACGTAGTAAGACTCTGTTGCCAAATAAATAAATAAATTTGCATTCTTTATTTTTAAAAAAAGGGCTTTGCTGGAACCTTTTAAAAAGGATCTCAGTTTAGACTTGAAAACTGTTTGCAAGCCAAGGTTTCATCTGTGTCATTAGATACCTGTATGCATTGGGTAAATTCCTCTTTTCTCGGGTCCCAAAGCAACTTGGAGTTCTTGAACCTGTCATAAAGTGACATTCGTTACTTACCATGGATCAAGAAATGTTATCGATAAGGTATCTGGCCAGTTTTTCCAATGGGTATTTTTATTGGCCTTATAAAGTCAACCTTAATTCCTTGACATTGTCTGGACCCCTTTGAAAATATGTCATTTCAGTCAAAGCTTTGATAAAATAACCAGTGTCTTTCATTGTGTCCTAAAGAAGAAAACAGATTCTTTTTTTTTTTTGAGACAGAGCCTCAAGCTGTCCCCCTGGGTAGAGTGCCGTGGCATTACAGCTCAC
>NW_003852463.1:2115627-2120593 GCF_000181295.1 Otolemur garnettii
GAGTACCATGGCGTCACAGTTCACAGCAACCTCAAACTCTTGTGCTCAAGTGATTCTCTTGCCTCAGCCTCCTGAATAGCTGGGACTACAGACGCTGGCCATAATGCCTGGCTATTTTATTTGTTTTTTTTAGAGGCGGGGGTCTTGCTCTGGCTCACACTGGTCTCCAACTCCTGAGCTCAGGTAATCCACTCGCTTCGGCCTCCCAGAGTGCTAGGCTTACAGGTGTGGAGCCGCTGCACCCAGCGAACGTGTTAGCTTTTTAATTAAAGTCCAGGAAGTTTGCTTTCAGTCTGATGGTATGCAATCTCTAAAGCTATCAGAAATTTGTATTTAAGAGAACCTGCCACCCTTTCCATTGCTTTCCTTGAAGGACAAACTTTGCACTTAGTTAAAAAACAAACAAACAAACAAACAAACAAAAAATACTTTCTGAGATGAATCACAAATTATTAGGCTTGGCACCTGCAACTCAGTGATTAGGGCTCCAGCCACATGTACCGGGGCTGGTGGGGTCAAACCCAGCCCGGGCCAGCTACACAACAACAAAAAAATAACTGGGCATTGTGGTGGGCTCCTGTAGTCCCAGCTACTAACTGGGGAGGCTGAGGCTAGAGAATCTCTTGAGCCCAAGAGTTTGAAGTGTGATATGATGCCCCGGCACTCTCCCCAGGGTGACATAGCGAGACTCTGTCTCCAAAAAATAAATTATTACTGATAACATACACTAAGACATATCAATATTTTACAATATTAGAATATATATGTATACATACAGACATAATCCACAGAAAATTAAACACCATTTCATATTTGACAATGTTTCCTACACAGTTTTAAAAGTCTGAATAAGCTGAATATGTCTTTCATAGACTTTCAGTGGTCTTAGTATTTCAAAAAGACCAAATTTAGGCTCGGCGCCCATATCACAGTGGTTATGGCGCCAGCCACATACACCAAAGGTGGTGTGTTCAAACCTGGCTCAGGCCAGCTAACCAACAATGACAACTGCAATAAAAAAAAATATCCGGGCGTGTGGCAGATGCCTGTAGTCCCAGCTACTTGGGAGGCTGAGGCAAGAGAATTGCTTAAGCCCAAAAGCTGGAGGTTTCTGTGAGCTATGATACCACAGCCCTCTACTGAGGGTGACAGAGTGAGACTCTTTCTCAAAAAAAAAAAAACAAAAAACAAATTTAGAGTTTTGATTTTGGAAGTTTTGTCAAATATCAAAGGCTTAACACATTTGTTTAAATAGGATCACAAGACAAAAGATTCTAAAGGTAATGTGGGAGATTATATGGATATAAACCTTACCCCTTTTCAAGTTTAGCTTCAGGTGCATGTTTCTTTTCTTTTTTTAAACAGAGCCTTACTTTGCTGGCCTAGGTAGAGTGCCATGGCATCATATCTTACAGCAGTCTCAAACTCTTGGGCTCAAGCAACTCTCTTGTCTCAGCCTTGTCAAGAAGCTGGGACTATAGGCACCTACCACAAGGCCTGGTTACTTTTTAGAGATGGGGTCTTACACTTGCTCAGGCTGGTCTGGAACCTGTGAGCTCAATCCCACTTCACCCTCTCAAAGTGTTAGAATTACAGGCGTGAGTCACCACACCCGGCTCAAGTTTAGCTTTTATATTTTATTTTTTTAGAGACAGAGTCTCACTTTGTCACCCTCTGTACAGTGCTGTGGCCCTCCAGCTTTTGGGCTTAGGTGATTCTCCTGCCTCAGCCTCCTGAGTAGCTGGGACTACAGGAACTTACCACAACATCCAGCTATTTTTTATTGTAGTTTGGCCGGGGCTGAGTTCGAACCCTCTACCCTCGCGACTGGCACCCTACTCACTGAGCCACAGGTGTTGCCCAGTTTAGATTTTTCTAGTTAGCCAAAACCCTAATACCTCGCTTCTTTCAGGCCAGTTACTGAAAAAGTATTAAAAAATTTCTTGTAGTGTTATTCTTAAATTAAAGGGAAACAGATAACCAAATTTTATAAATCATACCCAACTAGATCACATGCAAATTTCTTCACAAATTTCCTCTCAGGAATTCTACTCAACCTGCATAGACAATCTATAACTATGCTAAACCTTCTGTTATGTCCTCCTTTTCACTTTTCTTAAATAGTCAGTCAGTCAATTTTAGGACAAAAGTTTACCACACAAGATTCTTACACAATGCTATTTTCTTTTCTGTGTAAATTTCCTTTCCCCCCCCAAAAAACACTTTTCATAAAACAAGATCACAATTTACTATAGAGTTAATCATTCACTTAAGACTCAGTTTCCCAAACTATCTAAACAGATGTATTTTATCTCACAAATGACTCAGAAGACATTTTATGAAACATGAAATTAAGGTTTTAAGTTACTGAAAATTGTTCTGAAATTACAACATAGGCACCACCCCTGATGTCTTTCCTGGTCCTTCAAAAAAAAAGCAAAGAAATAAAAATAAAAAAAAATAAGCAAGTAGTAATGGGGTCTCACTCTTACTCAGGCAAGCAATCCACCCACCCCAGCCTCCCAGAGTGCTAGGATTACAGGCATGAGCCATGGTGCCCAAACAGGGGATTATCTTTTAAATTAGAATGTTGTAATAGGTCACTGAGTTATGCTAATTATTGTTTAAAATAAGAGTTAATGTGGTCTTCACTTTATTTTTATTTATTTATGTATTTTTTGGAGACAGAGTCTCACTATGTCACCCTTGGCAGAGTGCTGCGGCATCACAGCTCACAGCAACCTCAAACTCCTGGGCACAAGTGATTCTCTTGCCTCAGCCTCCCAGGTAGCCGGGACTACAGGCCCCCTCATTACTCCTGGGTATTTTTTTGTTGTAGTTGCCATTGTTATTTGGAAGACCCTGGCCGAGTTCAAACCCGGCAGCCCTTGTGTATGTGGCTGGTGCCCTAGCTGCTGAGCTACAGGCACTGAGCCTACACTTTAAACTTTTATACATAAAACTATAATTTTGAAAACAGGAAAAACAGAATAATCTTAGAAAGACTACTCTCCCTGTTCTCTAGAATTGCCGGCCTTCTGACAAAATGTAACAGACCTATCTCCCTCTCTACATATTGGCTGACAGTGACAGGCAGCTGGACCTACTTATCTAGTAACAACTTTATTTATGAAAAAACAGCAAATTCACCTGAACATAAAGGCATGAGAATCCTTTTCTGTCTTCCTGATAAAATATTTAAGTGCTTACTTTCTCTTTCTTTTTTAAGGCCAATTATTTAGAGTTTTGTTGCACATTTGGACAGTGAAATATCACAGACATGTGACATATACAGACACATAAACAGATATACAGACAGAAGCAGAATTTATTGGCCAGCTTTTTCTTTTCTTTTCTTTCTTTCTTTTTTTTTTTTTGAGACAGAGTCTGATTTTGTCACACCTAGTAGAATGCTCTAGTGTCATAGCTCACAGCAACCTCAAACTCCTGGGCTTAAGCAATTCTCTTGCCTCAGCCTCCTGAGTAGCTGGGACTACAGGAGCCCACCACAACACTTGGCTATTTTTAGAGATGAGGTCTTGCACTTGCTCAGGGTGGTCTTGAACCTGTGAGCTTAGGCAATCCACCCTCCTAAGCCTCCCATAGTGCTAGGATTACAGGCATTACCACTGCTTCAGGCCCTCAAACTATTAATTATTTAATTACCTGATTTATTTTAACAGTTTACCTAGTTATCATTTTCAATTATTTTTCTGTTATTTTTATGCCCTGTAAATAGATATATATAGTTTGAATTACTGCTTTTTAACTCAAATTCTACCAAGAAAAAAAACAAACCTAAGTATTTTAACTAGACTTGTTATTTTAAACAATGTAACATCTTTATAATAATTCAAAGATCCATTCAAAGGCCATTTTTCTCCAGAGTCAAGATGATACATTGGCCAGACCCTCTTAGAGTAAAATTTTGTTGCCTTTTTAGTTATAGGCTGGTACTCATACTGAGACCAATCCCACAGAATACACCCCAGTGGACTGTCATTTGGGATTGAGGCCTGAGCTCCCATTGTGAAGACTAGACACAGAAACACCAGATTTCTTGGGCAGCGCCTATGGCTCAAAAGGGTAAGGCACTGGCCCCATATGCCAGAGGTGGAGGGTTCAAACCCAGTCCCGGCCAAAAAATAAAAACTGAAACACCAGATTTCTTGAGAACAAAACCAGAACTGATGAGGTCTAAAGTTCACAGGATATAACTAGAATAAAACTAGACCTTAGTGATTAGTGACGGCAGGTGTGTGAGTGCAGAGCCCAAAGACTCCCAGGAGCAATCTCCTGACAGTGCTGCTAAGAGTGTTCAAGAACTGCACCCCCAGGCCTGCCTGTCCAGGAGACTGCTAGGCTTCCCTGCTACAGCACTTACCACAGCACTGCAGGGGTTCCTTCCTAGTCACCAGAAATGTTACCAGATGAAGAAGGTCTAGCTGCCTGTCACTGTCAGCCTAAATACAGAGAGTGGGATAGGTCTAACACACTTGTCAGAAGGCCAGTGATTCTGGAAAACAATGAGAGTAGCTCACGCCTATAATCCTAGCATTCTAGGAGGCCAAGGTTGGTGGACTGCCTGAACTCATCCAGTCCAGACCAGCCTGAGCAAGTGCAAGAAGACCCCATCTCTAAAAAACAGAGCTGAGTGATGTGCTGCTCACCTATGGTCCCAGCTACTTGGGAGGCTGAGGCAAGAGAATTACTAAAGCCCAAGAGTTTGAGGTTGCTATGAGCTGTGACGCCAAAGCACTCTACTGAGGGCAACATAGTGAGACTATCTGAGAAAAAGAAAAAAAACTGAGCATAGCTTCTCCAAGACTGTTCTGTTTCTCCATTTCCAAAATCACAGTTTTATTTTTTAATTTTTTTTAGAGACAGAGTCTCACTTTATTGCCCTCAGTAGAGTGCTGTGGTGTCACAGCTCACAGCAACCTCCAACTCCTGGGCTTAGGCAATT
>NW_003852463.1:2121145-2127419 GCF_000181295.1 Otolemur garnettii
AAAAAAAAAAAAAGTTAATCTCAGTGGCACCTGTGGCTCAAAGGAGTAGGGTGCTGGCCCCATATGCCAGAGGTGGAGGGTTCAAACCCAGCCCTGGCCAAAAACTGCAAAAAAAAAATTGAATCTAAATCAGTAGCCCTAAACTACTCAAGATGTACACTTTTAGGTTAGAATAGAATTTTAAAAAATAGCAAGAATGGGAGATATGAGGTGAAGGTCACATAGGACCTAAACCGATCAGACCAGCTGTGTCATCTCTGCACTAGCCTAATGACTCCATCTTATTCTCGTTGCATGTGCTTTCAGACTTCCCCAAGTTGCCAGCTAGTGGCCCAGCCAGGATTTGAACCCAGGTTTGTCTGATGCCTAAACCCAAGTCCTACTTCCATTCCATGTTACTTATTACTTAATTATGGCAAGTATTTTGAACATGAGACTGTCAGGACCTTGAAGATCATGTTTCTTTTCTTTTTTTTGACAGAGTCTCATTATGTTGCCCTCAGTAGAGTGCTGTAGCATCATAGCTCACAGCAACCTCCAACTCTTGGGCTTAAGAAATTCTCTTGCTTCAGCCTCCTGAGTAGCTGGGACTATAGGCACCTGCTACAACACCTGGCTATTTTTTGGTTGCAGTTGTCATTGTTGCTTAGCAGGCTAGGGCTAGGCTGGAACCCACAATCCTTGGTGTATGTGGCCGGCACCCTGACTCACTGAGCTACAGGCGCCAAGTCCATCTTTCTTGTTTAGAAAGCAAGGAACCTAAGGACTACACTTATGGTGTATCTTACAAGGGTACATGTGAAATTTACTAAGTGTAGAATATAAATGTCTTAACACAATAACTAAGAAAATGCCATGAAGGCTATGATAACCAGTTTGATGAAAATATTTCAAATTGTATATAAAACCAGCACATTGTGGGCAGCGCCTGTGGCTCAAAGGAGTAAGGCGCTGGCCCCATATGCCAGAGGTGGCGGGTTCAAACCCAGCTCTGGCCAAAAACTGCAAAAAAAGAAAAACAACAGTACATTGTACTCCATGATTGCATTAATGTACACAGCTAAGATTTAATTAAAAAAAAAAAAAAAAGAGAGAGAGAGAGAGAGACCTGGTGATTTGCCCAAGGTAACAGAACTTGTTCCAATCTCCTTCACTGGTCCTCCCACATGCCTGTGCTGGTGGCCCAGGGACCACCTATTGTCTGAGGAGGTGCTCCCATACCAGATAACATTTGCCTGGGGTCTCCAGCTATAAGCCCGAAAACAGCCCAAATTAGGCAAGAGAGAATGTTGCAACAAACTCAGAGCCACAGGATATATTAACTCAGCTGTATACAAAGATAAAATCCTTCAGTTGCTTAAAGTTTATAGCCTTCTCATGTAAAGGAAGTCTGAGGAGGGCAGTCCTGGCTGAAGTTGCAGTTCTGTGGGAAAGAGGGTGGGGTGGGGGCATATTCTTTGTCTTTTGCAATCCCCTCCTTATGAGACTCTCAGTGTCTCCAAAGTGACCTCTGAGGATAATCTGGTGGGGGACTCGGAGAGCAGAATCGCAGGGATCAGACACTTCTGCCTTCTGTTTCTACCTTTAATTCTAAGGCTCTCACAGTCACATAATCCATCCAGAGGCTAAGAGGCTGCTCAGAGCCCAGTATATAGCATGTTGCTCACAGCATAAAGGGGTAAGGGCAGGGTCTCGGAGACAGGTTTTCATTGCTTAATACAAGAGGCCCTTCTCAGGCCTCCTTTTCTTCCTCCTCCCATTTGTCTATTATTTACTTAACATTCCTGTGTGCCAGGCATTGGAGATACAAAGTGGGATAAGACATATTCTGAGCTCTAATAAAGACACAAGGATGGCTCGGTGCCTGTAGCACAGTGGTTACAGCGCCAGCCACATACACCAAGGGTGGCAGGTTTGAACCCAGCCTGGGCCAGTGAAACAATGACAACTGCAACCAAAAATAGCCAGGTATTGTGGTGGGCACCTGTAGTCCCAGCTACTTGGGAGGCTGAGGCAAGAGAATTGCTTGAGCCCGAGAGTTTGAGGCGCTCAAGTTTGATGCTATAGCACTCTACCCAGGGTGACACAGTGAGACTCTGTCTCGAAAAAATTTTAAAAAAAGTGTAAACTAAAGATTTGAGAGTGTGGGGGGCTGCAAGTGACTAAGATAGGGATGGGCGTGAACTCACATCTGTGAACACATCTGGGGCATTACAGGGTAGTTCAGATACCTGTGTCATAATCAGAGACACTGTCTGAACAATCATTCCTCTGTCTAAAACAGCAGATTTTTAAAAAAGGGCGGCGCCTGTAGCTCAGTGAGTAGAGTGCTGGCCCCATATACTGAGGGTGGTGGGTTCAAACCCGGCCCCGGCCAAACTGCAACAAAAAATAGCTGGGCGTTGTGGCCGGTGCCTTGTAGTCCCAACTACTCTGGAGGCTAAGGCAGGAGAATCACCTAAGCCCAGGAGCAAGAGGTTGCTGTGAGCTGTGATGCCATAGCACTGTACCAAGGGCGACAAGGTGAGACTCTGTCTCTAAAGAAAAAAAAAATTAAAAAGCAGGCTCAGCGCCTATAGCTCTGTGAGTAGGGCACAGGCCACAGGCACCAAGGCTAGCGGGTTTAAGCTCAGCCCAGGCCTGCTAAACAACAATAACAACTGCAACAACAACAACAACAAAGATACAAGGGAAAAGATCACTTCAGTGCTATGTGGTAAATGCAACAGTAGGATAAATGCAAAAGGCACTTAACCGGGGCACAAAGGTAAGGCCCCTGACACAGCTGACCTGGGAGTCAGCCCAAGCTTCCCAAAGAGGGCAAACATGGAAGGACCAGGGCTTAGAGGATGAAGTGCACGCCAGGGAGAGTGATCAACATGAGCAAAAGCAATGAGAACAGCAAGAAGTGTGGGGATGGAGACAGTTTTTTTTGTTGTTGTTGTTTAGGGTGACCAGATGTCCCACTTTTGGCAGGACAGTCCTGCTTTTCAACAATTTGTCCTGCGTCCCAGGGCGTTTTAAAAAAGTCCCAATTTTTGGAAAGAATGCACAAATGGGCAGGAGAACAAGAAGGGAATATACGGTTTTCGGCTGCCATGTGGCTATTTCTCCAGAATATGAGTTTTATATTATTTTTGTTAATTTTATAATGTTAAACTGTAATAATAACAAATAATTGCTGGAAAGTGATTATCGAGAACTGCTTATCAAAGTTTGCATTGTTGTCAGGCCCTGCCCTGCCCCACCCCTTGCCCCAGTCCCACCCCACCCCCCTAGCCATGTTGTCCCGCCTTACCGATGGTAAAATCTGGTCACCCTATTGTTGTTACCATTTTTGGCTGGGGCTGGATATGAACCTGCCCCCTCCAGCATATGGGACTGGCTCTCTATCCTTCTGAGCCACAGGTGCTGCCCTGGAGACAGTTTTATATAAACTTCAACAGGCTAGGTGCCTGTGGCTCAAGTGGCTAAGGTGCCAGCCACATACACCTAAGGTGGCAGGTTCAAATCCAGCCCAGGCCTACCAAACAACGATGGCTGCAACCAAAAAATAGCCTGCGTTGTGGTAGGCTCCTGTGGTCCCAGCTACTTGGGAGGCTGAGGCAGGAGACTCACTTGAGCCCAGGAGTTGGAGGTTGCTGTGAGCTGTGATGCTACAGCACTCTACCCAGAGGGACAGCTTGAGGCTCTGTCTCAAAAAAAACAAACTTCAACAGAGGAGGGTTTGGAAGTGTGAACTAAAATAAAATCCTAAGGCTCCCACCTCAGCAGCTGACTGCACCCCTCTTGGCCAAGAGGATCCCCCAAACTCAGTTGATAGCCATAAAACAGAAGATCAGACAAGCCTCATCTTGCCCCATCCCCTTCTTAGAGATGTCCTCTGTGACTCATTAACAAGACCTAACTGCAGGTCCTCAATATACACAACAAACTGCGTGAATCAGTCCGAAACTTTGTCTCTAGTTAACAGACCCTTTGTCTAAAGCATTCCTTTTCTATAAAGCTTGTCAGTCTTGTGACTTTGGCTTTTGTAACCATGTCTGGACGTGGCAAGGGCAGGAAGGGCCTTGGTAAAGGTGGAGCCAAGAGGCACAGTAAAGTACTGCGTGACAAGATCCAGGGCATCACCAAGCCCGTGATCCAGCGTCTGGCCTGCCGCGGTGGAGTTAAGAGTATTTCTAGCCTCATCTATGAGGAGACTCCTGGGGTGCTTATAGTGTTTCTGGAGAACGTGATCCGGGACGCTGTTTCTTACACCAAGAGCGCCAAGAGCAAGATCGTTACCGCCATGGATGTGGTGTGTGCGCTCAAGCGCCAGGAATGCACTCTGTACGATTTTGGTGGTTAAGTATGCTCTTGTTTCTGTTTCCAACCAAAAGGCCCTTTTCAGAAAAAAAAAGAAAAAGAAAAAAGCATTCCTTTTCTCTGACTCCTGGTCCTTTAGATAGAACATCTTTCAGCCAATTGTCACCTATAACCTGTAAGCTCCTGATCCCAGATATTCTACCTTTTGGGGCCAAACCAATGTGTGTTTTCTGTGTATTGATTTATGACCTCACCTGTAATCTCAATCTCCCTAAAATGTATAAAACCAAACTGTAACCCCACCACCTCAAGTCCACTTGTTCAAGGTTTCTTAGGTGTGGCTCCGGGTCACTGTCCTCAAATTTGTCTCAGAATAAACCTCCTTAAATTGTTCATAGAGTATGGTTTCTTTTCCATCGAAGGAAGGATGTGTGCCTGGTCAAAGCCCCAGGCAGGCGCCTAAAGGCATATATTCTGGAGGAAACCAGTGGCGCTTGAAACCCTCTGGCTGCTGAGGGCTGCTGTAGTAGGGATTTGGAAAAGACTTCCAGAGTCAGAGATGCAGCAGAGACCTCTGATGGGTCTGCCATGCTGCCATGCCTCCCCCTACCCAACCAGGGAACTCCTCTGAAGGAGATCCTGGCTAGGCTGGCAGAGTGAATGGGCCACCTACTGAGAACAGAAGCCCACCAAGTGAGCCAGAGTAGAGAGGTGTTTTTGTTCCCTGTAGGATGGCATCTTAACACTTGTTCTTGAGTTGCTTTTCAGAAACCCCTACTGGCTGAAAAATGCAGATAAGGGGAAAAATTGAGGAATTGGACTCTGACCTTAATTCTTTGTTCTAAATCCCCACCTCCCACCCTCCCCACCATCACCAAATCCTATCGCACCCATTTTTATGTTCCCTTCTCCTAATCCAAGAATTTCTGAATCCACCTAAATCCATCCTACTTCAGAATAGTCTACCTTTAGGGGCCAGACCAATGTATACCCTTGGTGTATTGACTTGCAATTTTGCCTGCCTTTAAAAACCACAACTTGTAAGCTACTGGGGACTTGAGTTGTCATTTTATTTTTTTTGAGACAGAGTCTCACTAGGTCACGCGCGGTAGAGTATCTGGTGTCACAGCTCACAGCAACCTCAAACTCTTGGGCTTAAGTGATTCTCTTGCCTCACCCTCCCAAGTAGCTGGGACTACAAGTGCCCACCACAACGCCCAGATATTTTTTTGTTGCAGTTGTCATTGTTTAGCTGGCCCTGGCTGGGTTCAAACCTGCCAGCTTTGGTGCACGCGGCCAGCACCGTAACCACTGTGCTATGTGGTTTTTGGCCAGGGCTGGATTTGAACCCACCACCTCTGGCATAGGGGGCCGGTGCCTTACTCCTTTGTGCCACAGGCGCCGCCCCTGTTTGTTTTTTTCTTGGGACAGTCTCGCTCTGTCACCCTGGGTAGAGGGCTATAGAGTCATAGCTCACAGCAACCTCAAACTCCTGGTCTCAAGCAATCCTCTTGCCTCAGCCTCCCGAGTAGCTGGGACTACAGGAACCTGCCATGACACTCAGCCTAGTTGTTGCTGCTGTTGTTTATCTTTCGATTTAGTAAGGAGACTCGCTCTTCCTCAGGCTGGAGAGTTGAGTTGAAGAGTTTCATAGCACCCTGAAAATGAAAATACTGCAATAGGTGGAGGAATCCCTGTTTGGCTTGGTAAAAAGAGCCTGAGTGGGGGGGCTGTGTTAAGAGAGGAGCAGACAGAAACGTTATGGGCAGTGTGAGCAAGAGCGAGACCCAGTCTCTATAAATAGCCTGGCTTTGTAGCGGGTACCTTTAGTCCTAGGTACCCAGGAGGCTGAGGCAAGAAAATCACTTGAGGCTCGGCGCCTGTGGCTCAAGTGGCTAAGGCGCCAGCCACATACACCTAAGGTGGCGGGTTCAAATCCCCAGCCCAGGCCCGCCAAACAACAATG
>NW_003852463.1:2127980-2129012 GCF_000181295.1 Otolemur garnettii
CCTCCCAAGTAGCTGGGACTACAGGCACCTGCCACAATGCCCAGCTATTTTTTGGTTGCAGCTGTCATTGTAGTTTGGCGGGCCCGGGCTGGATTTGAACCCACCAGCTCGGGTGTATGTGGCTGGTGCCTTAGCCTCTTGAGCCACAGGCGTCAAGCCGAATACAGAGTTTTCTCCCAGAAACTTTTACAGCATTAGGAAATACCCCCAGCTTCAGAGTAGGATATACCCTCCCCCATGTTGCCCTGTTTTTCTTTTTCTTTTCTTTTCTTTCTTTCTTTATTTAATTATTATTATTATTTTAGAGACAGAGTCTCACTTTATTGCCCTTGGTAGAGTGCCATGGTGTCACAGTTCACAGCAACCTCAGACTCTTGAGCTCAAGTGATTCTATTGCCTCAGCCTCCAGAGTAGCTGGGATTATAGGCGCCCACCACAACGCCCGGCTATTCTTTTGTTGCAGTTTGGCTGGGGCTGGGTTTGAACCCACCACCCACTGAGTCACAGACACCGCCTTTGTTTATTTATTTTTTGAGACAGAGTCTTACTATGTCACCCACAGTTGTGCTGTGGGATCACAGCTCACAGCAACCTCAAGGTCTTGGACTTAAATGATCTTCTTGCCTCAGCCGCCCAAGTAGCTGGGACTACAGGTGCCCATCACAACATCCAGCTATTTTTAGAGATAGGGTCTCTCTCTAGCTGAGGCTGATCTCCAACTCATGAGACCACCTGCTTCAGCCTCTCAAGTGCTGGGATTACAGATGAAGAGGGTCCAGCCACCTGTTACTGTCCAGCCAATATGCAGAGACAGGGTTTAGGTCCAAACAAGCTTTGTTTGTTAGAATGCCAGTGATTCTGGAGAACAGTGAGAGTAGCCTCTCAATTCTGTTCTGCCTCAGTTACAATTCTAGTAACTTTCATAATGAAATACAAGGAAACCAACCTAAAAAATTTTAACTTTATATAATGGGAGGTAACATCAAAACAGTCTTCATTCTAACAATGCAAAATGTTTTTCTTTTTTTTTTT
>NW_003852463.1:2129412-2135961 GCF_000181295.1 Otolemur garnettii
AAAAAAAAAAAAAAAAAAAATCGAAGACAGTCATCAGAGAAAACATATCATCAAAGTAACCTTTACCAATATCACAACCCCCATCATCTATGTGTGACTGCCTCCTCAGATCTCTTGAGATGAACATCCTCACAATCATAGTGAAACCTTAACTAGATAATCCGAGGGGACTGGGGTGGGGGAAAGAACATGAGCTAAGCAGACTAGGTCAGCTGTACCACTTCAGCTTAGCTTCTCAGACTCCATCTTGCAGACTGCTTTTCTGGCTTTAGAAGCAATTCTCCTGCCTCAGCCTCCCAAGGTGATAGGATTACAGGCATGAGCCACCAGAGCTCAGCCTCCCTGTGCTGTCCTTTTCCGTAGCTGATCCTAAAGACCTGCACAGGAGCCTTTTTCATTCTAAGATTGAATTCAAGTGCCCTCAGGACATGAAATTCCCTTAACATTGGTCTAATGAATCAAATATGGGAACACGCCCTGTACCTCCAGGCCAAACCAAGCTGGAGTTTCACAAATGTCACCTAAACCCCAGGGTTCCTAATGTTAATTTTGGCTCTAGAAAACCCTCTTCACATCTGTAATCCCAGCACCCTGGAAGGCTGAGGCAGGAGGATTGTCTGAGCTCACGAGTTCCAGACCAGCCTGAGCTAGAGTGAGACCCTGACTCTAAAAATAAAATCAGCCTGAGCTAGTGTGAGACCCCACCTCCAAAATAGCTGGGCTTTGTGGCGGGCACCTATAATCCCAGCTACTCGGGAGGCTGAGGCAAGAGAATCTCTTGAGCCCAGGAGTCTGAGGTTGCTGTGAGCTATGACGCTACAGCACTCTACCGAAGGCAACTCTGTCTTAAAAAAAAAAAAGAAAAAACACTGTACTTTGGGTCCATGGGGATCTTTTTGTGAAAGAAGGAGTAGTCACAGGGAGCATATATTCTCAAACAGCCAGAGTAGACCCTTTCAGTGACTTGCAAGTGATTGTACTGAAACTTAAGCTTCATCAGGTTACAATAACTTTCTTTCTTTCTTTCTTTTTTTATTAGATCATAACTGTGTGCATTACTGCATTTATGGGGTACAATGTGCTGATTTTATATACAATTTGGAATGTTTACATCAAACTGGTTAACATATCATTCACCTCACTTATTTAATTGTTGTGTTTAGACATTTATACTCTACTATTAATATATTTGACTTGTACGCTTGCAATATGCACAGTAGATGAGGTCGGACTGATTACCCCCCCCTTCACCTGTCCCTCCACAGTAACTTTCTTCTATTTGCAAATAAGAACCATGACTAACTCTTTGGTGGATGTCAGTCCACCAGAGTACATGACTAAGGCAAATTCAGGGACTAGGAGAGGACGAATTCTGTTCAGAGGATAACAAAACCACTTACCTAGAAGAGAAGAGTAGAGAAAGAAGGTTGGAGGATCTCCCATATCCATTTAAAGAGATTGGTCAGCATCTTGTAAGGGGCACTAACATAATTTTTATTTATTTATTTATTTACGTTTATTTTTTAGAGACAAAATCTCACTTTGTCACACTCTGTAGAGTGCTATAGTATCACAGCAACCTCAAACTCTTGGGCTCAAGTGTTTCTCTTGCCTCAGCCTCCCAAGTAGCTGGTACTACAGGTGCCTGCCCCAACACCCGGCGATTTTTAGAGACATGGTCTGCCTCTTGCTTAAGTTAGTCTTAAACTCCTGAGCTCAAGCAATCTATCCGCTTTGGCCCCCCAGAATGCTAGGATTATAGGCATGAACCACTGTGCCTGGCCACTAGTTTTTATATTAATTTCCTTTTTCTGTAGCAAGAGCCAATTCAGGATGCTACTTTGCATTTGAATGTCAGTCTTTTAAAAGAAGATGATTAGCACTTTTTTTTTTTTTTTTTTTGAGTGACTAAGCCTCAAGCTGTCCCCCTGGGTAGAGTGCCGTGGCATTACAGCTCACAGCAACCTCCAACTCCTGGGCTCAAGCGAGTCTCCTGCCTCCGCCTCCCAAGTAGCTGGGACCACAGGCGCCCGCCACCACGCCCGGCCATTTTTTGGTTGCAGCCGTCATTGTTGTTTGGCGGGTCCGGGCTGGGGATTCGAACCCGCCACCTTAGGTGTACGTGGCTGGCGCCTTAGCCGGTTGAGCTATAGGCGCCGAGCTGATTAGCACGATTAAAGGTGTTTTAAGAGATGTTATAAGACAGCAAAGTAAAATGTAAGCTAGGAAATGGGGCAGGAAGGCATTTGTAAAGGCATTCTAGAACCTTTACCAAACTTCCAATGTATTCTGATGCCCAGTGCCTGAAGGGGCTTAGGGAGGTACAGTAGCCAAGAGGCGAAAATCTGGGTTCCTGAAAGCCTCTCTGCCTGTTCAGGGTCTCAGTGGGCCAAAGGTAGAGTTAGGATACACCTGGTGGCCTCTCCCTAGCAGTGCTGGCAGACTAGGTCTTCACTGACTGGCTTAACATAAAAAATTAAATTAAACATTAAAAAGTCCCTCTGCACAGGACACCAAAGTGAGCTGATAATCCAAAGAGTCAGCCAAAGAAATGCATGTTTGTCTTTTTTCTATAAGGCCAGTCTTATCTCCCTTACACATCAGTTTGATGTGTGCAGAGAGAACAGGCTCTGAGTCCCATCTCCATCACTTACTGTGGGACTCTAGCTGAGTAACCTTTCTTCTCTGAGCTTCGGTTTTCAAACTGGGAAAAATGGGGGCCATAGCCTCCTGTGAAGAGGCAGGGACGATGGCTCACTCTTGTAATTCTAGCACTTGGGGAGGCAGGGGTGTGAGATGTGCTTGAGGCTGGGGGTTTGAAACTAGCCTGAGCAACAGTGAGACCCCATCTCTACAAAAACTAGTCCCAGCTACTTGGGAGCTGAGGCAGGAGGATCACTTGAGCCCAGGAGTTGGAGGTTGCAGTGAGCTATGATGATATCACTGCACTCTAGTCAGTGGGACAGAGTGAGATCATAAGTGTAGATGTCACACCATTGGCATCCAACAATCATCAGCTCCTTTGAGAATTTGAAGTTAGGGTCTGGACCTTTAATTTTCTTATATATTCTCATAGCGTTTAGCACACAGAAGGCACTTCATAAATTGATGATTATAATATGAAGCTCATAAATAACCCAATAACTTCCGAAAGGAAATATTGTATGTCCAGTCACACAGTTCATTTATTTAGCAAGTCTGTCTTAGGCATTCACTAAATAGCAGTAAATAAATGAATGCCAGGTATCAACAGAAAAGAAGCCATACTCCATAAAATTATTTAAAGAGGTTTATTCTGAGCCAAATTTGAAGACCATGGCCCAGAGCCACACACAAGAAGACTTCAGCAACTGGACTCCTAGTGGTGGTGCTGTTACAGTTTGGTTTTATACATTTTAGGGAGGCAGGAACATAGCTCAGTGTTAGAGCACAGGCCACATACACGGAGGCTGGCGGGTTCAAACCCAGCCTGGGCCTGCTAAACAACAATGACAATTGCAATAAAAAAATAGTCAGGCATTGTGGCAGGTGCCTGTAGTTGCAGCTACTTGGGAGGCTAAGGCAAGAGAATCACTTGGGTCCGGGAGTTTGAGGTTGCTGTGAGCTCTCATGCCACAGTACTCTACCAAAGGTGATAGTGAAACTCTGTCTCACAAAAAAAAAAAAAAAAATCAGGCTGGGCACCCGTAGCTCAGTGGTTAGGGCACTGGCCACATGCTCCAGGGCTGGTAAGTTCAAACCCGGCCTGGGCCTGCTAAAACAAAACAAAAAAATTGCTGGGCACCTGTAGTGGCAGGCACCTGTAGTCCCAGCTACTAGGAAGGCTGAGGCAAGAGAATCACTTGAGCCCAAGAGTCTGAGGTTGCTGTGAGCTATGATGTCATAGCACTCTACCAAGGGTGACAAAGTGAGACTCTATCTCAATTAAAAAAACAAGTCAGTAAGTGGAAGGCAAATATTGATTTGGCTCCAAAGGTCAGACATCCCAAAGTGTATGTGTGTGTGGGGGGGGAGGGCTACAAGTTATAGGTTGGTTTAAAGATTCTTTAGCTGACATTTGGCTGAAAGAGTTAAGTTTTGTCTAACAGACCAGTAGTCGGCAAAAGGGAATTCTTGAGTTAAAATAAGGGTCTGGTTTTTGTTGTTGTTTTTTTGTTTTTTTGGTTTTTTTGAGACAGAGCCTCAAGCTATCCCCCTGGGTAGAGTGCTATGGCATCACAGCTCACAGCAACCTCCAACTCCTGGGCTCAAGCGAGTCTCCTGCCTCAGCCTCCCAAGTAGCTGGGACCACAGGCGCTCGCCACAGCGCCTGGCTATTTTTTGGTTGCAGCCGTCATTGTTGTTTGATTTGAACCCACCACCTTAGGTGTATGTGGCTGGTGCCTTAGCTGCTTGAGCCACAGGTGCTGAGCCAAAATAAGGGCCTGTTAATCAGAGACAAACTACAGGACCAATGCCCAGACTCAAGTGGTTTGTTGTGTAGATCAAGGACCTGCAGGTATGTCTTGCACAACCTTAGATCTGTTAATGAGTCACAAAGGACACCTCTTAAAAGGGTGGGGGATATGATGAGCCATGTCTGATTTCCTTTCTCATGGCTAGCAATTCAGTTTGGGGGATCTCCTCCGCCAAGACGGGGTGCAATTAGTCAGCCACTGGGTGGGGGATGTCCTAAGATTTTATTTTAGTTCACACAGCACTGTGCTAAGTGACCAAGGCATGTTCTGTTAAGAAGGTCAAAACTGGCCAGGTGTGGTGGCTCCTGCCTGTAACTCTAGCATTCTGGGAGGCTGAAATGGGTGGATCACCTGAGCTCAGGAGTTTGAGCCCAGCCTGAGCAAGAATGAGACCCTGTCTCTAAAAATAGCCAGCCATTGTGGCGGGCACCTGTAATCCTAGATACTCGGAAGGCTGAAACAAGAGGATCCCTTGAGTCCAAGAGTTTGAGGTTGCTGCGAGTTATGACACTATGGCACTCTACTGATGACGACAAAGTGAGACTCTGTCTCAAAAAAGGAAAAAAACAAAAAACATGGAAGTGGTCCAGCATGGTGGCGCAGACCTATAATCCTGGAATTCTGGGAGGCCGAGGAGGGTGGTTTTCTTGATCTCAGGAATGTGAGACCAGCCTAACCAATAGTGAGACCCCTGTTTCTACTAAAAATGAAAAAATTAGTGGGGCGTTGTAGTGAGAGAGGATACCCAAGAAAGGTGAGGTCTAGGAGAACAGGTCTTCTCAAGGAGACCACAAGGATACACTTGCAGGGTCCTCTCCATGGTTACTCAGCTTTTGAGAATTTGTAAACTAATTTCCAAGTTCTGTGAAATCCTGTAGTGCTATACGGGCTGCTTGATTCAAACTGACCAATGAGAAGGGTACCTGTGGGGTGGAGCTTTTTGACTGTCAATAAAATGGGAGAGACCAAGCCAGTTGGGGAGCGTGGCCATTTGGAATTCTTCTATGCCCTAAGGTCCCGGCTGGTGAATAAAGCCCTTCCTCTTATAAACGTGGTGTTTGGGTGCTCTTTCTCTCCATTGGGCCTCATCTTCCTGCAACAGTAGGTACCTATAGTCCCAGCTACTTGGGAAGCAGAGGCACAAGGTTCTCTTGAGCCCAAGAGTTTGAGGTTGCTGTGAGCTGTGATGACACCACAGCACTCTATCCAGGGTGACAGAGTGAGACTCTTTCTATCAAAAAAATAAGAAGAAGAAGAAAAGAAAATTATGGGAACTCTCCAACCTCCAAATAGGAGGGGTTGAGGGGCAGAAGGCTCAGAAGTCCTGACTTGAGGCATAGCAGCCAGTGGTCTTTTTTTTTTTTGCAGTTTTTGGCTGGGCCGGGCCTGAACCTGCCACACCCGGTATGCTCCTTGAGCCACAGGCCCCACCCCAGTAGTCCTTTTTGTACATTGTTTAGTTCAAGTGGCTTGGGGAAGAGACGATTACTGGTCTTAGTAATGGTGGAAATAGGAAAAAGAGCATTCTGGTCACTCCTAGGCATGGTGACTGCTACAAAGGAAACTCTATTACCCCTATAAAAGAGGAGAGGTGGAACGAATGAATGTTGGGGAGTCAGAAACCTTCAGTTATAGAAACAGAAATTGGGATGCAGAGATTTGAGATTTCAGAGATGAACAGGCATAATATTGGTAAGAATGGATAAAATGGGGGGAGACAAGTGTGGCTGTAAGACTTCCAACGTGGTCAACTGGGTGAAGGGAGAAGCAAGAGAAACAGTCTTGTTGGCTGGGAGGAGAAGGGAGGTAGTGGGTGTCTGGATGGGAGGAAAACTCTATTTCAGATCCATTGAATCCAGGTAGTGATGTCCAGAAATCCTATGGCTCTAGCTGTAAAAGCCATCCTCCTGTTTGGGATTTGCTTTGACACAGTGAGAGTGGGGGATAATCTACAGGTGAAACAAGATTGGTCACAAGTAGATAACCCAAGTGGGTGAGAAAGAAAAATTAGCTCACACTGAGAAAGTAAAAAGCTGGGCTCGGCACCTATAGCTCAACCGGCTAAGGCGCCAGCCACGTACACCTAAGGTGG
>NW_003852463.1:2136957-2142432 GCF_000181295.1 Otolemur garnettii
GTTGTTGTTGTTGTTGTTGCAGTTTGGCTGGGGCCAGGTTTGTACCCACCACCCTCAGTATATGGGGCCGGCACCCTACTCACTGAGCCATAGGTGCCGCCCTCTATGGTTGTCTTAACTTTATGCTTTTTAAGGACATGCATCTGGTTCTACTTGTAGTTTAGAACAGATGTTGTAGATGCTTTAAACACAGTCCTGCTTTGGCCTATCCAAGTACTACTTCACTTAAATTTTACCTAAATCCTACCCTTCCTCAAAATCTTATAATGCTTACCTTTTCCTGTTTGGTGAGATGCCCCGCAGTCCTTTGGTATGTGGTGTCCCTCATTGTCACAAGGTAATAAATCTTTGTCAACATCCAGGTTTGTTCCTGGTGATCTTAGGCTGGCTGAGAATATGGGTATCAGGATACTAGGGTGCTTTATACTATGTGGTATTCCCTCTGTTCTTACATATGCTTATTATTTTCCATAAATTTCCCAAGTTCTTTTTTTAAATTTTTATTTATTTATTTTGGCCAGGGCTGGGTTTGAACCCACTACCTCTGGCATATGGCGCTTGAGTCCTACCCTTTTGAGCCATAGGCACCGCCAAGTTTTGTTTTTTTTTTTTTTTTTTGAGACAGATTCTCACTTGCTCACAATTGGTAGAGTGCCGTGGCATCTTTACTCACAGCAACCTCAAACTCTTGGGTTCAAGTGATCCTCTTGCCTCAGTCTCCCAAGTAGCTGGGATTATAGGCGCCCATTACAACGCCTGGGTATTTTTAGAGACAGGGTCTCACTCTGGCTCAGGCTTGTCTCGAACCTGTGAGCTCAGGCAATCCACCTGCCTCAACCTCCCAAGGGCTGGGATTATAGGTGTGAGCCATTGTGCCTGGCCTCCCAAGTTCTTTTTTTTTTTTTTTTTTTATGACAGTTTTACTTTGTTGCCCTTGGAAGAGTGCCATGGTGTCACAGCTCACAGCAACCTCAAACCCTCAGACTTAAGCTGTTCTCTTGCTTCAGCTTCTCAAGTAGCTGGGACTACTAACACCCACCATAATGCTTGGCTATTTTTTGTTTTTAGAGACAGAGTCTAACTTTGTCACTCTCAGTAGAGTGCTATCGTGTCACAGCTCACAGCAACCTCCAGTTCTTGGGCTTAGGTGATTCTCTTGCCTCAGCCTCCTGAGTAGCTGGGACTACAAGTACCCGCCATAACGCCTGGCTAGTTGTTGTTGTTGTTGTTGCAGTTTGGCTGGGGCCGGGTTTGAACTTGCCACCCTCGATATATGGGGCCAGCACCCTACACACTGAACCACAGGTGCCACCCATGCCTGGCTATTTTTAGAGATGAAATCTCACTCTAGCTCAGGCTGGTCTGGAAACTGTGAGCTCAGGCAATCTGCCTTGACCTCCCAGAGTGCTAGGATTACAGGCATGAGCCACCTTACCCAGCCTCCCAAGTTCTTAAAAAGTTCTCACCTCATGACAGGAGGTCATGGAGTCACTATGAAAGCATAATAGATCTGTAGAAAGAATAATAGCCACGCCCACACCCCTGGCTTGGATTACCCAGGTAGGCCCAGTATAGTCACATGGGTCCCTGAAAGCAGAGATATTCTGGCTGTCGTCAGAGATGCAATGTTACTAGCTTTGAAAACGAGGGAAGGGGCCACAAGACAGGGAATGTGGGCAGCCTCTAGAAGGCATAAAAGGTAAGCAAACAGATTCTCCTCTAGAACCTCTGGAAAGGAAAGCAGCCCTGTTGATAATTTTAGATTTTAGTCCAGTGAGACCACGTCAGAGTTCTGACCTACAAAGCCTGTAAGCCTTAAATTTGTGTTTTAAGCCACTACATTTGTGGTATTTTTTTTTTTTTTTTGAAACAGAGTCTTAAGCTGTTGCCCTCAGTAGAGTGCTATGGTGTCACAGCTCACAGCAACCTCCAGCTTTTGGGCTTAGGCAATTCTCCTGCCTTAGCCTCCCAAGTAATTGGGACTACCGGCTTCCTCCACAACAAACTCCAAGTCCTGGGCTTAGGTGATTCTCTTGCCTCAGCCTCCTAAGTAGCTGGGACTACAGGCGCCTGCCACAACGCCCAGCTATTTTTTCGTTGCGGTTTGACTGAGGCCAGGTTTGAACCTGCCACCCTTGCTATATGGGGCAGGCGCCCTACTCACTGAGCCACAGGCACTGCTTGAAATGAAGCTATTTTTATGTGTTGAGTTATTTGACTCTGGGGGATGGCCTAAAGACAGAGAACAGCCACCCACACTGGCCTGACTATAGAGTTGGAATCATTTTGGACAAAATGCTTAGCAGATACTGTGATTCCTGGTGCGACCTCAACTCCTCAGCAGCCTTTTTATTTATTTGAGACACAGTCTTAAGTTGTTGCCCTGGAAGAGTGCTATGGCATCACAGCTCATAGCAGCCTCAAACTCTTGGGCTTAAGCAATTCTCTTGCCTCAGCCTCCCAAGTAGCTGGGACTACAGGTGCCAGCCACAATGCCCAGATGTTTTTTGGTTGTAGTTGTCATTGTTAGGTTTGGCAGGCCCAGGCTGGATTCGAACTCACCAGCTCTGGTGTATGTGGCTGGCACCCTAGCTGCTGAGCTACAGGCACCAAGCCAAGACTCTCTTTTTGAGAAAGTGTCTATGTTGCCCTTGGTAGAGTGCCGTGGCATCACAGCTCACAACAACATCAAACTCTTAGGCTTAAGCAATTCTCTTGCCTCAGCCTCCCAAGTAGCTGGGACTACAGGCGCTTGCCACAACACCTATGTTGTTGTTGTTGCAGTCATCATTGTTTTTTAGCTGGTCTGGGCTGGGTCAAACCCACCAGCCAGGGTGCATGTGGCCAGTGCCCTAACCGCTGAGCTACAGGCAACAAACCTAGCCTTTTCCTTAAGAGATGGGATCTTGCTCTTGCTCAGGCTGGTCTGGAACTCCTGAGTTGAAGCAATCCATCTGCCTCAGCTTCCCAGTGCTAGGATTATAGGCATGAGTCACTGTGCCTGGCTTAGAGAACTATTTTAAATCACGTAAGGTGAGATAAGTCACTTGCATGACTTATCATATATATATATTTTTTTTTTGAGACAGAGCCTCAAGCTATCCCCCTGGGTAGAGTGCCATGGCATCACAGCTCACAGAAACCTCCAACTCCTGGGCTCAAGCGAGTCTCCTGCCTCAGCCTCCCAAGTAGCTGGGACTACAGGCGCCCGCCACATTGCCCGGCCATTTTTTTGGTTGCAGCCATCATTGTTGTTTGGCGGGCCAGGGCTGGGGATTCGAACCCGCCACCTTAGGTGTATGTGGCTGGCGCCTTAGCCGCTTGAGCCACAGGTGCCGAGCCTTTTTTTTTTTAAGAGACAGAGTCTCACTTTATCGCCCTCAGTAGAGTGCCATGGCATCACACAGCTCATAGCAACCTCCAACTCCTGGGCTTAGGCAATTCTCTTTGCCTCAGCCTCCTGAGTAGCTAGGACTACAGGTGGCCACCACAATGCCCAACTATTTTGTTGCAGTTTGGCAGGGGCCTGGTTTGAACCCTCTACCCTCTGTATATGGGGCCAGCGCCCTATTCACTGAGCTACAGGTGCCGCCCTCTCCCTTCTTTCTTTTGGCTAGGTTCTTTATTTCTAGGACAAAAAACTAAATCCCCCACTACTACCCCCCATTCTGAGAGTGGCAGATGGGAAGACATAAAGAAGCTTCCTGGAGTTTGTGCTTGCTCCATTTCCTAGCTCTCGGGGCTCACACATAAGCTCCTACCCTCTCCTAAACCACTTTCTTTCTTTTCATGCACGGCAGGGCTTGGTTTAGGGTTTTGGAAGCAATTCCTGCTGTAGAATGTCAGAGGAACAAGTGAACACACAGGAAATGTGTGTGGTTGGTGAAGGATTTAAGAAGAAAGGCTAATACTTTCCTCAGGTGAAAATTGCTGGTCGAGAGCAGAGTTCAGAGCAGGCACCAATAAATACATGCTGAAATAAATGAACAACTGATTAGAAAAATAAGCAAAACGTAAGTAAACTTTATTTTCAAAGTCTTTGAGATACAGAAGAAGAAAAAGGAATAGTCTGAAGCTAACACAAACTCTCCCCCATGAGTTTAGAGTACTCTAGGGGAGAAAGAGGCTGGGGATGGAAAGGTGGGTGGGAGATGCAACATTTTTCTAACTTTAGAGAGTCCAGATCAAGCCAGAACATTATGGTATTGGTTGTAGATTCTTTTTTTTGCAGTTTTTGGCCAGGGGCTGGGTTTGAACCTGCCACCCCCAGTATATGGGGCTGGCGCCCTATTCCTTGAGCCACAGGTGCTGCCCCATGGTTACAGATTCTTTACAAAGGTCTTTACCTGTAGGAAAGAGAAAAACCCAAGTTAAATTTCCCATTCTTAGCAGACTATTCAATAGTCTACCCACAATGCAAATGTAGCCAAGCCCATGAGGTTTTTTGTTAGGAAGAGAAAACAGGCAAGGAGGAGAAATGTGAACAGGTCAGAGTCACACAGCATCAAGTAGAGGAGCCGGGAACAGAATCCAGAAGTCTAATTTCCTAAGTTTTAGAACACCTTAGAGGAGAAAGTAAGCTGATAAGGATGTGTTACCAGTCAATCTGTTAGCAATTATTAGCCCAATATACTTTAGAGAGTAGGGATTACTGTAATTTGTACAAGATCCCACAGGCTTTGGAGCATGAAATGCAATTTGAGATGCAAAGCACAAGACCAATTATATTGCACTTCATTTGAAGCAAAGGCCAGAAAGATAAAAGTACACTAGACAGCAGGAGTTATGGTCCTTCCCACCTTTCTCATGAGTTCTTCTTGTTTGGTTACCTCTTCAGAAAAATCATCATTGACATCCAACACCAGCACAGGAATATTCTGCAGAGCCTCAAAGTGGGGCCTATGAGAAGCATGAATGTTTGGGACAGAAAAAAAGAAAAGAAACTTAAGCCAAGCTTCAAATGCTCACCAAGCTCAGAGAACGGATCTAGATTCATGTGGCTTCTCAATAAAACTGCATGTAAACAGCACTTTAAAAAATGAATTCAATAAAGCTGGCTGGAAAGAGAAAGGTTGAGATTTCTCTTTAGTCTTGAGAGTGATACTAAAGGTTAGAGCTCCAAACATTTTAAATGGACAACCAGCCAAGCCTGGAGGACAGGCAGAAACTCAGAACGTAAACTTACTAAACCTGACATTTCTCTAACATTTTCAGCCCTTCACCCTGAGCCAACTATCACCATCAATCACCATGTTAAATCTAGGGAAAAGAAAGGAAAGGGGAAAGGGGGAGGAGAAGGAGAAAGAGAAAGGAAAGGAAGAAAGTAAGCTGGAAAAATAGAAGCTAATAAAAAGTCTCTTGGTACGTACAGATTATATTCAATATTAAATTTCTGAGTTGGAAAATGCTTGATATTTCCAACCACTTCCAATACATTCCGAACTATCCTATGGGGCTGTACGCTGAACTTCTTTT
>NW_003852463.1:2142730-2144891 GCF_000181295.1 Otolemur garnettii
GCCACCTTAGGTGTATGTGGCTGGCGCCTTAGCCGCTTGAGCCACAGGTGCTGAGCCCTCGCTGAACTTCTTGTTTTTAACAACTTGCTGTAGGGAGGCAGATCTCTCTCTAAACATACTCTTTTCTCCACTTACTTAGTTGTCTTGTGAATAAACCAGGCTTCGTGTTGACCATGAAGCTGTTCAAGATAGGCCAGCTCAATTCCTTTTTCTTCCTCTCTGGCCCTCAGGTATAGTCTCTTCAAACAAACCTAAAAGACAATTCCCAGGACACAGTGAGCTCATTTGCTGTTTGGACTGTTACAGTGCAATCTTAGGAGAGCTCTGAGACCCACTCAGAGCCTATCTTGGGTATTACAAGCCATGACTTTGTTTCTGCTGTCTTGTTTTCTTGTTCAACTAGAGGATCTACACCATTCTCTCTCCACTTCCACCTTAAACTTGCTCTTCTTTTGAGTATCCTAAATTGGTTAATGGCAAACATCATCCACTCAGTTATCCAAGGCAGGGGCCTAAAATGTTCCTTCTTTTTCCTCCTCTCAGCCACATTTAGGAAGTCACTAAATTCTCTTTAATCTCTCTCTGGTTGGTTCTCTCTGTGCCTCTCCTCTCACCTCTGCTCTAGTCAGGTCCTCATCACTTCTCACCTGGCAAGATGAGTCTATGCTTCCTGGAGGCAGAGAAGCATATGAAAAGAGCAAAGCCTTGAGGTCAGAAAGTCTAGTAAATTCCTGCCTTTATAATGTACTAGTGGTGCACTTTGTGGGCTTCAATTTCCTCATCCTCCACCCACCCACATAGGACACCAAGGACTCACTGAGGGAGCGCATGTCAAGCTCCTGGCAAAAGCTGTTCTCTTCCTCCAGTGTGTGTGTTCCCCTTCAGCCCACCTTTCCATAGTACTGCAAAGTAACAGCATTGTGTTCCTTGCTTAAAATACTTTACAGGCTCCATACTGCCTATAGCCATAACCCCAGGGTTCAAGGAAGTATGAGAAGTACCATATTTATAAAGTGGTAATTTGAAATGTCTCTCTCATATCATAGCAACTATGCACTTTGCCACAGAATGCAAATTGCATAGGTCAAAGATAAAACAAAGTAGAGAAAAAAAAAGTGAGGTTTGAGGATAACTCTCCTACCGTCCCCCTCTGCAGAGAGTGCACATAATTCTATATTGCATTCAGTTAGTAGGAAATTGTGACCCATAGTAGCTCAGAAAGATGTCTTCTTTAGCTGTCACATAAGGCCACCCCTCCTACTTCTCTTCAACTTCCTTAGCTCCTTTCTCCTGGACTCAACTGCTTTAGCCAGATCTGACCTCCTTCCTGAGGGACAGGACAAACTCTCTCATGCCTCAAAACTTTTGCTCCAAATGTCTAAAAGTTTTGCTTAAATTGCCCTCATTCTTCTGTCTGCCTGGCAAACATTTCATTATTCAATGTCATCTGTCCTGGAAGAACAGATAGACTAATCTGATTCAGGACTTTTCTCTTTCAAATACTTAAAACTTAATTCCCCAATGTAGTGTATAATATTCCCAAAGACTTGGGGTCTTTGATGTTTCCCACTTATCTTTCTTTTAAGGAAATAAAATTGTATAAATAAATTTCATTTGTGACCAAAAGGAATGTGTACTTGCTATTATATATTGCCAAACTGCCTCCTTAGTGGTAAACCAATTTGTATTACCACCAGCAAGGCAGCTTTAGGAGTTCTAAACATACAGCAAAGCTATCTAATTTTCCGAAGAAAAAAAGGTCTGAATTAGTGAAAATATTTTTTAAACATGGCTTTATGTTTTCAAGTATATACAAGAGCAGAGCAGTTCTTTTTACAAAAGGTATTTATAATTATTGGTTGCAGGCATACATTGATGCTAACCTTTATCTCCTCCTATTAAAATAGGCTAACATTTAGCCTGGGCAAAGGGGCTCACACCTGTGATCCTAGCACTCTGGGAGGCCAAGGCAGGCTGATTGCCTGAGCTCAGGAGTTCAAGACCAGCCTGAGCAAGAGCTAGAGCCCATCTCTAAAAATAGCAGGGTGCTTGTATTCCCAGCTATTGGGGAGGCTGAGACCTCTAGAGAATCACTTGAGCCTAAGAGTTTGAGGTTGCTGTCAACAACAATGCCATGGCACTCTACTCAGAGTAACAAAAT
>NW_003852463.1:2145072-2151261 GCF_000181295.1 Otolemur garnettii
GTAGCATCACAGCTCACAGCAACCTCAAACTCTTGGGCTTAAGTGATTCTCTTGCCTCAGCCTCCTGAGTAGCTAGACTACAGGCGCCTGCCACAACGCTTGGCTATTTTTTGTTGCAGTTGCCACTGCTGTTTAGCTAGCCAGGGCCAGATTCAAACCTTCCACTCTCGGTATATGGGGCTGGCGCCCTGCCCACTGAACCACAGGCGCCGCCCTCCCTTTTTACTATTAATTTGCTTAACAGAGTAAACGTTTTTCCCCAGATGTCTAAGAAAACTCCTATTTTGAGCATTTGGCATAATTCTTGCTTTACTGATATATTTATAACAACTTAAAAAAAAATCCTGTGCAAACAGTGCTTGAGTCTAGCTTTTCTTCACCTCAGTCTTCACTGGGAAAACACACCTGAAACAGGAACAGGAAAGACAGTGTAGTTACAAATGGCAGGAGAGGGACCCTCTCCAATCTTCTCCTTAACCTGCCCCACCCAGGAAGCAAAGCTGTGGTTCTGATTGTTGGAGTGAGACAGGACAGGAACTGGACAGTGACTGCTACTATACCTCCAAGCCCCAAACCCAGGTGCCATTTGTTCCGGTGCCTCTGCATGCTGTCTCTATGCTGTGACAGTCCTAGGCAAGGCCTAGTTTTTTTTTTTTTTTTTAGGCAGAGTCTCACTTTGTTGCCCTTGGTAGAGTGCTGTGGCATCACAGCTCACAGTAATCTCTAATTCTTGGGCTCAAGCGATTCTCTTGCCTCAGCCTCCCAAGTAGCTGGGACTATCAGCTGGCCCACCATGACGCCCGGCCATTTTTAGAGATGAGGTCTTACTCTGGCACAGGCTGGTCTCGAACTTGTGAGCTCAGGGAATCTACCTGTCTCAGCCTCCCAGAGTGCTGGGATTACAGGTGTGACCACTATGCCTGGCTTGCTAGCTTTTTAGAAGTCAGAGAAGAATGGGTGGGAAGGAGTGGAAGGTCCTATTGAGGACCATCTTACATTCTCCAAATTCAGTTTTACATTAGACTACTGGACACTCACACAATTTTTTACAAGCAAATATTTTAACTTCTGCTCTTCCTTTGAGCACAGTCACCTCTGAATTTCACAGAAGAGGTCAAGGGTGATTTCATGGAAGGAATATTGAGTATTCCAGGGTTCCTGGATTTAATACTATCAAAATAGCACTAAAATCTCCATCCAATTCTAAAATGAATAAGCTATTTTTCTTTTCTGCCTTTAAGTTGCAATAATCCTTCAACTTCTCTCATGCTACCCCAACAGAAATACTTCATTAGCCTTTTAAAAATGATAAACAATAATAAATAATCACCATCTCCATCTGCTATGGTTTGTGTACCCCAGAATTCATGTATTAGAAATTTGGTCCCTAGTGTAGTGGTGTTGGGAGGTGGTGCCTTTAAGAAGTGATTAGGTCATTGAGAAGGATTAGTGTCACTTTGGGGACTGGGTTAATTCTCAAAGGACTGTGTTAGCAGGCTACCCTTCATAGCTTATACTTTTGTATGTATCCAATTCCACTTCTACTTCTCCACTATGTTATGATGCAGCACAAGGCCCTTACCAGGAGCTGACCAGATATGGCTGCCCAATCTTGGACTTCCCAGACTCCAGAACTTATGAGCCAAAAAAAACTTTTCTTTTTTTAATTTTTATTTATTTATTTTTTTGAGACAAAGTCTTAAGCTATTGCCCTGGGTAGAGTGCCATGGTGTCACAGCTCACAGCAACCTCAAACTCCTGGGCTTAAGCAATTCTCATGCCTCAGCCTCCCAAGTAGCTGGGACTACAGGTACCTGCCACAACACCTGGCTGTTTTTTTTGTTGCACTTGTCATTGTTGCTTTAGGTGGCCCAGGCTAGGTCAGAACCTACCACCCTCAGTGTATATGGCCAGTGCCCTGCTGTCTGAGCTATGGGTGAGGCCTAATCTTTTTTTTTTTTTGGAGCCAGAGCCTCAAGCTGTCCTCCTGGGTAGAGTACCGTGGCATCACAGCTCACAATAACCTCCAACTCCTGGGCTCAAGCAAGTCTCCTGCCTCCACCTCCCAAGTAGCTGGGACCACAGGCGCCTGCCACAACACCTGGCTATTTTTTTTAGTTGCAGCCATCGTTGTTTGGCAGGCCCGGGCTGGATTCGAACTCGCCACCTTAGGTGTATGTGACTGGCGCCTTAGCCACTTGAGCCACAGGCACCGAGCCTAATCTTCTTTTCTTGATAAATTATCTAGTCTCAATAGCAACAGAAAATGGACTAAGACACCACCCTTACCCCCTTCCCACAAGGTCATTCAGAATATACAAAGGAGCAAAGTGAGGGAGAATTTCTTGTTCTCCTTGGTGCATCTCAGTGTCCAGTCCAACCTCCACTCCCCAGAAACAAGAGTCTCTGCAGCTGGCCAAGCAGCCTGCTTCACTCCCAGGAATGAGTCAGTCCACTTCCTCCTTTGCTCCTTCCCAACACTGTCTTCATGGCACCAAGTTGACTGTGCTGAATTTCTGTCTCTTGGAAAAGTTTAGGTCAGCACTCTAATTTCTCCTAATGCTCAACCTCCTGCTTCTTTCAGACCAGCTTACCCACAACCCCTACAGGAAACCTATCACCTCCTCAGAGTCCAACCAAATCTTCACTCAGCACAACTCCACAGCACTCCACTCTCATACCTTCTTGGCCAGTGCCATGAGCCCTCATGGGGGTCAGGACTTCTCTTTCACCCTGAACCCTACACTCAGCTACTTCGAGCTGTCCTCTTCAAGAAGGGACTCCTCTTCTCCCATCACTGACACCAATCCCTACCCCTAAAGTATAATCACCTGCATAATTTGCATGTTCTATTCCTGTTCCCAGGCAATGAAGACTACTAATGGAAGTCACATTTAGACTACTAAAAGTGACCCACCTGGTCAAGTTATAATCAATATATCTAACTTCATTTTGATGCTGTTTTTTGTTTTGTTCTGAGACAGGGTCTCACTCCATTGCCTAGACTAGAGTGCAGTGGCATCATGATAGCTCACCGTAACCTCAGGTTTCTGGGCTCACATGATCCTCCTGCTTTGGCTTCCCAAAGTACTAGAATTACCACTTTTTACCACCCTACCCTGCCAGCTTGGTTCCTTTCATGGAGGGTTCTCAGCTCTCTGGCCTCACTGACTCTTCAATTCAGTTTCATTTTAAACCTTAGATCCTATTTATTTCTGTACTATCTCTTATTCTCTCCTATAGTCCAACTTTTACTTTATCATCTTCAGAAACTCCTGACACAAAGACCCCAATGTGTGGTCCCAGTCACAATCAAGGGCCTCTGAGGCAAGGCCCGTGTTCCCAGTCTGTGTGATGAGGACTCTCTCACGCTTCCTCTGACTCTACTCAGTCTGCTCTCAGGCCCCCTTCTGCCCACAAGTGAGCCTCAGTCCCATCTCTAAAAAGCCTGGCCTTTAGCCTGAAGACAGCTTTCCCTTCTAACATAATGTAGTATATCTGACATTTGACTATATATTGGAGATATGTCTCAAAAGCTGAGAGCAATACAATCTCTCAAAAAATACCTCTTGTGTTGACTCAGAATCCCATTCCACAAAACCCCTTAGAGATCATCTTGTCTAAGTCAGTGGATTTTACAGATGAGGACACTTCCAGTGAAAAGGTTTCCCAGGGCTGACCAAGGTCACTGCCAGTCGGCAGAGGCCAAGGACATTGCTCTCTCTAGAAACTTCAGTGTTCCTGCCATGACACCATCCGACCATGTGCGGGCTAGCTCTGAAATCCAAGTCAAAGAGTCACAAAGTACAACTTATGTAGTTCATCCTGCCTTGCCCGTAGTATCGAGGTTCAAAAAAGAGTTATAAATTGGACCAGTATAAGGATGAGGTGAAAAAACCTTCCTTCTCTTCCTCCCCATATCCTGTCCAGGAAACCATCAAGGCCACTGTGGATGCTGATGACCCCATAAGAGAGAAGGAGGAGCTGAGGCAACTGGCTACAGGTCAGAGTGTTCAACCTACAAACCCTGAGCAATAAGGATAATGCCAATTTGCTCCGTGTTGTTGCTACATCAAGAGGGACTCTTCCATGCACAGTCAATTGCCTTAGCACCCTGCTGCACAAAGCCTAAGGGAAGCAGGGTGCTCAACAGCAGGATGGGAGGGTGTTCACCCACTGCTCTCCATGCACTACATAATGCCTGCACTCTATTTGTTTTTTTCAGAGACAGAGTTTTACTTTGTTGCCCCTTGGTAGAGAGCTGTGGCATCATAGCTCACAGCAACCTCCAGCTCTTGGGCTTAGGTGATTCTCTTGCTTCAGCCTCCCAAGTAGCTGGGATTACAGGTGCCCACAACGCCTGGCTATATATTTGTGTGTGTGTGTGTGTGTTGCAGTTTGGCCAGGGCCAGGTTTGAACCTGCCACCCTTGGTATATGGGGCTGGCTCCCTACGCATTGAGCCACAGGCACTGCCCAATGCCTGAACTCTAATTTCTCCAAGCAGAAAATCAGGGGCTTGGAGAATGCCACCTCTTAGGTTTCATAGGGCCCTAAAGTCTAAGGCTTTAGGTTCTGCATTACCTGAGGAGTAGCCTGGAGGTAGATGAAGCCATGTAATTTGAGCCGGCTAGCAAACTCCTGCAGGAGAAAAGAATGCCAGTCCTGATAGATATGCCATTCGATGTCCGAGAGGGAACCATTTTCAAAAAGATTCTTTGCAAAGATATACCTGGTTGGAAATGTAAGTGGGATGGGAATGGGGGCGGGGGGTAGAGGGGAAGGATGGGAAATGGAATGAAAGGCACAAGAGAGAAGCAGAAAAGAAATCAATAACCAACTTGTTCCACGTCTGTTCAAACTACTCAGCCTTTCCAGCTCCTCATCAATCCTTAAGAAATGTGAATTCTTAACCTGTATCTTTCTTCTTACTCAACACTAAGATGGGAAATGGCATCTAGACTTTAGAGGCTGAAATCACACCTTTCCAGGTAGATTAATTCACTGTAAGAAAGAGGACACTAGACGAGAACGTTATTGGTCCCTAATAATATTCCCTGCTAGATATCAGTTGGAACATATAGTAAATGGTACAGGTAAATTTGAACTTTTGAGATTTCCTCATTATTATTATATATTAAGGCCAAAAAAGAAAAAAAAAGTTAATCTAGTATAAAGCCACCCACTACATTTCACTTAAGGACTGAGGGTGTCTAAGTTTCCAGGCTGCTAAGCCATCTTTTTGTCTAGATTAGAATTGGAGAAAGAACCATTTTTATGTGGTACCATCAAGGAAGCAGGAAATGCATTTCCTGTTAACTTTAGTATTACCAAGAAAGCAGATTCTTCTCCTAAGTACAAATAAGCTCTTATTTGCTTGATTCTTCTGCTGCTAAACTTCTAATTTAGATTAAAAAAAAAAAAACCCTGAAAGTCAAACTAACTTTGCCCCTTGCTTACTTCCACAACGAAAAGAGCATTTGGTAAATAGGAAATCAGAGCTGAACAGAAACTATGGTTTCAGAAGGGTAAGTTCTCCTTTGAAACCTCAGGCAACTTAATACAAAACACAATTTATACCCTAAACAATGAGCTCCAGTTTCTAAGGCAACACAGCTATTGGCCACTTCTGAGAAAATGAAATTCAAAAACGATGTGTACAAATGGCTCTGGGAAATGAGGACTACAAGGCTGTGTCACTATTAAGAGAATAGGTTCCAGAGTAACATTCCAGGGTCTGACCCTGGCTATAACATTCAATAGTTATGTCACTTTTAGCAAGTCCCCTAAACTCTCTCAGCCTGTTGCTGTGATGACTTATATATAATATACACAAAGGGCTAAGAAGAGTGACTGGCACATAGTATTCAAGATGTCATAGTTGTTACTACAAGTGCTTTTTGCTAGACTATGAAGAAGACAACTTGAAACACCAGAAGGAAAATTTCCAGTCTGGAATGGTTTAGTAGCTATACTCATAGTTTAGCTGAAGGTAACCAAGGAAAAGACTATATTTATAACTTAAGTTCTGAAAAATGTTTTCAGCCTCTTCACATATAAGCGGATGATGAAATTAAGATTTCATAAAGAGAAATTAAAGATCTGGCTCGGCGCCTGTGGCTCAAGTGGCTAAGGCGCCAGCCACATACACCTAAGGTGGTGGGTTCGAATCCAGCCCGGGCTCACCAAA
>NW_003852463.1:2151864-2154542 GCF_000181295.1 Otolemur garnettii
GATGAGGAGAGAGTAGGTAAGAAGGGGCTGTGCTGAAAGCTAATGGGGAGGGAACTACCATAGACTGCAAGCAAGGGCTACAAGGAAGAACAGGCCTTAAGGACCTAGGACTTGGGTTCTCTGCTCTAAAACCATGTGCAAATGTTTCCTTTAACTCAAACATAAAAGACTTGGAGTTCTTCTTCCCTGTAACCACTGTTAGCTGTGAGCATATGTTCAGATCTCCGTTAGACTAGGATTCAGATGAGGGCAGGGACTTGGGTCCACCTTACTCACTATGGTAGCTCCAGGGCCAGGCCTGGTACCTGAACATAGGAGACATTTAAAAAATCTATGCTGAACAAATAAGGTTTTACTTACGTAAACATTGCTGTAATTAATAAAACTTTACATATGAGACTTTGAGCACATATGGAAGTCTATATGGTTAAATTTTTTTTTTTGAGACAGAGTCTTACTATATCGCCCTTGGTAGAGTGCTATGGTGTAACAGCTCACAGCAACCTCTAGCTCTTGGGCTTAGGTGATTCTCTTGCTTCAGCCTACCCAAGTAGCTGGGACTATAGGCACCCGCCACAGTGCCTGGCTATTTTTTGTTGCAGCTTGGTGGGGGCCAGGTTCAAACCTGCCACCCTTGGTATAAGGGGCCGGCACCCTACCCACTGAGCCACAGGCGCTGCCCTGTATACTTTTTCCGTAAAGGTGACAACCAACCACTGATTCATTTGGTTTCCTAAAACATACACTGTCACCTAAGCATCTACTGTGTGCCTTTTATGAAGTAATGGTTATACTAGGTAGCTACCAGCTTGCCTCTATGCCTGAAAATAAGAATAAAGTAATAAGTGGTAATATAAGAAATCCAATACATTCAAATTATGAAAAACACAATTCCTTTTTCTTCACAAATGTGATAACTTGGTAAAATTACAACTCTAGACAAATCTATATAGTGCTTTTAAAAAGATGACAATTTTTCAAAGTGCAATTTTCAATGACTAGAGCAGTATAGGGCCTATCAAGAAGAACCAAGTGACTTGGGGCTTATGACTGATGGAGGGCTTGGTGTCTTACCTGTCACTGTACACAGACCTCTCAAAGATCTGTACTGGTTTCTTGGCCTGCAAGAGATTTTCAGGGAAGGGCTCCAGCTGTATTTTCAGGCGGCTCATAAAGGAAACTGTTTGGAATGTGTAGGACCATCGTGTTGGCTCCCGGTACATCATATCAAGCAAGTTTCCAATGCTTTGGGTGGCAGAGTCCTATAGGGAGGTTACAAAAGAAGAGAATTTCCCAGAAGGCATATTTCCTTTGTGGTGTACATGCTCCCC
This sequence comes from Otolemur garnettii, assembly GCF_000181295.1. Taxonomy (NCBI): domain Eukaryota; kingdom Metazoa; phylum Chordata; class Mammalia; order Primates; family Galagidae; genus Otolemur; species Otolemur garnettii. The sequence goes on from NW_003852463.1 coordinate 2,153,196, forward strand.
TTACCTCCTGTAAGTAGGCTTACTAATCAATGAGGGAAGGAATTGCGAAAGTTTCCTTCCACTACAAAGATACAATCAGATCCCCAGTTTAGTCGAACTTACATAATTAGGGAAGAGATTTTCCAACCATTTTAGACAAGAAGCTGACAGGAGATGACACACCACCTTCAATATAACACAGAAGAGCAGAGGAAGAACCATATATAGAATTAACACAGTCACCGACTGATGGATTTGTAAAGTCAGTCTGGGGAGGAGTTAACAATCAACAACCAGTAAAAATTCTACTTTGAATCAAATCTTTCCACTGTAACACTATGTTGTCTCTCTTTTGGGCGTCCATCTGTCTTTCAAGGCAGACAAGAAAGGAACTGATTATTTGACAATCCAACCAACCAACCAACCAAATAAAATTCTATGTCTTTCATAGAAGGGCTACAACCAACCAAACAAAAACAAAATTCATCTCCTCTATTCTAAAGACTTTATGAAACATAATTTGAAGAGCTGTGCATGTAGGCACAAGTGTGGCATACCCAGGAGCCTTGGACTGATTTCTGGGTTTGCCGCTGAATATATGCAAAAGTGACTTTCCTAATCACCATTATCTAAAGCCCTATGTAGATGAAGTGCTATGTGAGCCAGGTGCCATAAGGTGTATAGAAAAAGGAGCTAACATTTATTTCAGCCTTGGTTGTACTGCTATCTCATTTAATCTTCAAAAGAGCTTCATGAGGTAGGTACTGTTGTTATGCCCATGTTCCAGCAGGGAAAATCCACTCAGAGATTGTCACTTACTTGTCCAATGTCTCATGGTGAGTAAGTATTGAAGGGACTCAAGCTTTTAACCTCTTCATTCTAATACCTCTCCAAATGAACATGAACAAGACATGGTTCCTGAACTCAAAGAGCTCACAATGCAAAAGGGAAGCAGTGACAAGGATATAAAGAGCTAGAATGTAAGGCAGAAATGTGACAAAGAGATAATCACATTTGGTGGAGAGAATCTTGGGACATTTCTAGAAGAAAAGTGGCATTAAGTTGGGAAATAGCTGGGTATGATGGGTCACACGCCAGTAATCCTAGCACTCTTAGGAGGCCAAGGTGGGTGGACTGCTTGAGCTTAGGGGTTTGAGATCAGCCTGAGCAAGAGTCAGACCTCATCTCTACTAAAAACAGGAAAAATGAGCCAGGCATTCTGGTGGGCACCTGTCCCAGCTACTCTGGAGGCTGAGGCAAGAGGATCCCTTGAAACAGGAGTTTGAGGTTTTTGTAAGCTATGAAGCCATGGCACTTTCCCTAGGCCAACAGAGTGAGACTCTATCTCAAAAAAAAAAAAAAAAAAAA
>NW_003852463.1:2155331-2162046 GCF_000181295.1 Otolemur garnettii
TTCAAAATAACTCTTATGCAAAGAATAAGTCACAACTACAATTATAAACTATTTAGACCAGTGGTTCTCAACCTTCCTAATGCTGCGGCAACCCACAGGTTGAGAACCATTGATTTAGACAGTTTAGTTAAAACCTTACACATCAAATCTTGAGACAGAGCCAAAGCTTATTATCTCACAAAGAAAATTCTCTGTTGCAAATGCTTTTATTATTAAGATAGGGGAAAAAATACCAGGCATGGTGGCTCAAGCCTGTAATCCTAATAAGCCTGGGGGGCCAAGGCTGGTGGATTGCTTGAACTCAGGAGTTTGAGATCAGCTTGAGTAAAAGTGAGACCCTGTCTCTGAAAAAGCAGCTGAGTGTTGTGGTGGGCACCTGTAGCCCCAGCTACTTGGGAGGCTGAGGCAAGAGGATCTCTTGAGCTAAAGAGTTTGAGGTTCCTGTGAGCTATGATGTCATGACACTCTACCTAGGGTGACAGAGTGAGAATGTCTTGGAAAAAATTTTTGTTTATAATAGGGAGAAATTAGAAAACTAAATATTCAAAATAGAGGATTGGATAAGTAAATGACAACATTTTATATTATGCAACCATTCAAATGACATTACTATGAAGATGACTTCAAATATAAGTGACATGCCAATGGCAATCACAATTTTTGCTTTAAATTGCAAATGTACATATATTAAATATTTTATACATTTATGTTAAATCTATCCATTTTTTCCTTTGTAGAAAGACATCTAAAAGGACAAAAGTAATAACCATATTACCTCTGGATAATGGGATTATAGAAATACTACTTTTTAATCACTGCCTAACAAATCATGTCAAAATTAAGTGGCTTACACAAAAATCATTATCTCAGTTTCTACTGAGGGATAGGAATTTGAGTGGGTGGTTGTACCCCAGGGTTTCTCATGAAGTTTCCTCAAGATGTTAGCTGAGGATACAATCATCTGACAGCTGGAATGGGAAGGAAGCTTCCATCTCCAGGAAGACTCACTTAGGTACCTGAGCATAGGAGACCTCAGTTCTTTGCTGTTTGGGCCTCTTGAAAGGGCTACTGTATGACAAGGCAGCTGGCTCCCCTCAAAGTAAGGCGATGCTAGAAATGTTTTTTATGACCTACCCTAGAAAGTCACACTCTAGGTATTTCTGCTGCATTCTATTCATTCGAAATAGGTTACTGGGCCTGAACAAAATGAGACCCTGTCTCTATCTACAATAGAAAAAATTAGCCAGGAATTGTGGTGGGTACCTCTAGTCCCAGCTACTCAAGGCTGAAGCAGGAGGATCACTTGAACCCAGGAAAATGAGGCTGCTGAGAGCTAGGCTCATGCCATGGCAGACTGAGATTCTGCCTCAAAAAACAAACAATAACAGAAGAAAAATGGGATCTAGAGTAAGTCCCATGATACTCTATACCATTTAGACTATATACAGAATGTGTCATATTCAGCTCTGAGTACCATTCTTAGTAATTTCTAGTGGAAAATAAACCAATTAGAAATCATCACTTAGACAAAGTTACTTCAGAATGATAAACCTGGAGAAAATTAGAGGTGTTTGGCTTTAAAGAGAAAAGACATGAGGGGGAGACAGAGCAGGCAAATCATTGCCTTCAGCTATATATAGGGTTGAGTGTGGAAAAGTCACAAGACTTAGGAGGCAGAACCTACACCAATGAGTCAGAGTCACAGGGGTGCAATGTGGCTCAGAGCAAGGCAGAAGAGTCTAACAATTAGAGTATGACAAACAAGAATGAGCCATTCAGGTGGAGGCAGGAGGAGTTCATGGAGCCTGAGGTAGCACAGTGCTACCGCTTAAGATCCATGTCTAAATAGGTCCTTCCCTATTGACACTGATGTGGATAGTGCTGAAACCAACTCTATGGCCTTTGACAAGCAGCAGACATGACACCAGGGCCTGAGTCATGAGGTGTAAGTGAAATATACAGTGCTTGGCATAGTACGGTGCCTGGCATGTCGTGTGTGCTTCGTAAATGGTAGTTATGTCTGCACTAACTCAAAGTGAGACAGAATCCTCTTCTAAGGCCTCTTCTAATTTTGACACTTTATACAAAAGTTAAAATTGCCGTAACTATTACTCCTGATGATCATCTTCAGTAATAAAAATATACATACTTAAAGGAAGGAATGACAGGATTCATCTTTAAAGACATAATAGTTGGACATGCTTTGGGAAACCACAAAGAACAGAGGCTGTCACTTACATAGACACATAAAAACCACAAAAATTAAAACTAAATATATTCAAATAAGTCATATCCTCTCTGGTGCATGTGGTCTGTTTTCTGGAATGAAGCTATTTTAAAAAGTAGACTCAAACTGGGCTACTTCACCCACTCAGAGCAAATTAAATTATTACAATTAGATTACTCATCCATGCCTGCCAGCTACCCACCACAACCAGAAACTTACTTTTTGTGTGCCAAGGGCCTGGATATTCTGCCATGTTGCTACAGGTTCTGTAGCTATGTGCCACTCTGGGTAAGTTTTCGTGAGTAACTTCACAAAGCTGGACTTTCCCACAGCTGCAATGCAAATGGCATGCATTGGGATGCTTCCCAAATCAGGGCAAAAGGAGAAGGCTGCTACCAAACTCTACCACCAATGCCAAATTCAAGGGAACAAGGATCGGCTTTTCTATTGTAATTTCAAAACTCTATCAGTCTGTAAGACTGATGTTAGGCCATGATAATCAAAGTCACCATAATGAATATGGGCATTAGGGAGGAAAAATTCCCCCAAGGTTTGATTTGCAATTTCCAGAGGCAAAGAGTTCTTAATATCAGTTGAAAATATAATAAAATCATCAAAAGTACATGAAATCAGCTAAATGAAGTGTACTGCTTATGTCACAGTTCTATTTGTTCTGTGTCTGTGTCAAAAAAAAACAAGTTTAGGGCAGTGCCTATGGCTCAAAGGAGTAGGGTGCCAGACCCATATGCCAGAGGTGGTGGGTTCAAACCCAGCCCCACCCAAAAAACTGAAAAAAAAAAAAAGTTTATCAACACAGAAAATGAAAATGACTAAACCCTCATTCATTCAACAAATCTAACAAAGATTCACAGAGTGCTGACTATGTGCTCAGAACTGTCAGGCACTGGGGGTACAATGGTAAACAAAACATAGAATGGATTTTGCCCTCAGAGAGCTTATATAGGTGATAGATAATAAACAAACACACAATTAAGTACTAACAAATTGAGTTAAATGCTAGGAAAGAAAAATGCAGGTTGGCTCTAATGTAGCTCAGGAAGTGAGAGAAGGCTCCTCTGAAAAACTGACATCTGAAGTAAGACTTGAAAGATAATAATCCATGCAGAGTGAGTAGCTTGAACAAAGGCTTGGAAGAGATGAAGAACTTGGCACACAAAAGACAGAAGTATGAAGCCCTAGGGAAGCCAGTATGGCTACAGCATGGGTAAGTAATGAGAGCTGGCTTAAGATGAGCATGGCCATGCAGACAGGAAGTCCAGGGCCAGGTCACACAGGGCATTTGTAGCCATGGTTAGAAGTCTGAATTCTATCCTATGGGTAATGGGAAGTCAATGATAACAGCTTCTAAGCAGGGAAATTATAAGATTCCTCTCATTTTAAAAAGATCACTCCACTAGCTGTGTAAGAATGGGCAGAAGCAGAAGCAGATAGATTAGCCAAAAAATAATAGAAACGTGGATCAGGGTGATGATCAGGGTAAGTGGAAAGTAGTTGTTGCTTTGAGAAATATTTGGAGGGTGGTGCCTGTGGCTCAAAAGGGTAGGGCACCAGCCCCATATGCCAGAGGTGGTGGGTTCAAACCCAGTTCTAGCCAAAAAAAAAAAATTGAGAAATATTTGGAGATGAAATATTCATGTTATCTTTTCCTATTTACACCAATATCTGACTTATACCTCCCTGAGCTCCAAACACACCATTCAAGAGCTCTCCAGACATCTCCACTTGGACATCCCACAAATACCTCAAAGTCACTATATTCTTTCAATGAATTCACCACTTTCCCAAATGGAGCTTCCTCCTGACTTCAGAGTATGGTGGCACCAACAAACATCAGAGCTTCTTTCTCTTCTGCCAAACTTTAAGCAGCCACCAAGTCCTTTTGTGCTTGAGTATTTCCCATTTGTCCTTTTAACTCCATTCCCCTTCTGTGCTCAAGACCAAGCTCTCATCGTCTCTCACCTGACTTCAGCTTATTTTCTCTCCAATCTTCTCCATATGATAGCCACATTGAATATGACATAACACTGTTTAAAATCCTCTGACAGTTCCTTACTGCCTTCATGAGAAAAACTAAGTCCTTCACTATGCTCTGAGATATAAGATCTAACCCCTCACATACCTCCCTGGCTTTACCTATGCACCTGCTGGACCAAAGTCCTTGCAGCTCCAATCATGCCATGTTCCCTCTTGCAGACATGTATATTAAGTTCTTGTATGTGAGTTCTCATTTCCTGGAGCACCTCTTCTCCTCACCTGACCAACTTCTACTCAGTCTTCAATGTTCTGCTCAGATGTACTCCTATGTGAAGGTTGATGCCTCTAAGCTGGGTTATCTAATCCTCCTTAGTGCTTGGCCTGGTATTCATGGTGTGAGACTCGACCACTGCAGAGATGGGGCTCCTGCAGGGTAGAAAACAAATTCTAGCCTGATGACCTAGCTGAATGAATAAAATACACAACATGTAATTAATTTCACTTCCCTCTGAAACTTGTATTTGTGAAAACCCAAAAAATGGCTGTAGAGGCTCAATCTCCTCTATCAGAAGTGGTCTTTCTCAAGAGAAAAAAGAGGGGCAACCTCCTAGTCAATTCTATCAGCCACTCAGGGTTACTGATCAGGAGTGCTGATGTCTCAGCACAAGAGCCCACACATCCAATATTATGTGACATTTACTACACACCACCCCAACTCCTCTCTGAATAGACGGGTGAGAACAACATGAATTTGTGCATTTTGTACAGTCATGCTCATCTCTCAGTCCCCACCTCCACCCAACTTGCAGTACCTTTTCACATTTGCTCAGCCTCTGCTCTTCCCACACTTCACTGATTAAATGCCCTCCCTTGCTCTTCTAGGCCTATCTCTAAATCCTTTGCCTACCAAGCTTACAGTCCTACCTCTTCCATGAAGTTCAGAACTTCTCTAGCTCACACTAAATTCCTACCATACTGATTAGTTACTAATTGCTTGAGTTTGTATATTATCAGATACCTGACTGCTCTGAATAGCCCTAGCTTAAAATATTTGGCCCAGGGGGTCAATATTTAGATTGCAGGTGGGTTAATAAGTCTAAACCACGGTCCCTGCCTACAGACAGAAAAGTTATTTTAATTACTATGAATAAAGGTAGATGATTTGTTAGATGGTTGGGATTGAATAATTGTTAGAATTACTTAAATTTTAAAGAAGTTAACAATTATGTAAAAAACAAAAAACAAAACTATTGTAGATGGAAAGGAAGAGCTCTGAGGGTCAGGGAGAGCCAACTTCACCTTGGAGGTGAGACATCATTAGTTCATTAAGGGCAATCAGGACACTAAGAAACTGACTCATGCAATTTAAATACACAAACCCCAGAATGCAAACAAATTAGATGTAATGGAAATATATAGTTTCAATGACTGGAACTATCACATATGAAACCCAAGGCATCCTGTACCTCACACTCCATTCCAAGGCTTCTGGAAAACCAGTTTAATAATCAGAAGTCAGCTTTAGGCTTGGCGCCTGTAGCTCAAGCGGCTAAAGTGCCGACCACATATACCAGAGCTGGCAGGTTCGAATCCAGCCTGGGCCTGCCAAACAGCAATGACAACTACAACCAAAAAATGGCTGGGCATTGTGGCGGGTGCCTGTAGTCCCAGCTTCTTGGGAGGGTGAGGCAAGAAAATCGCTTAAGCCCAGGAGGTGAAGGATGCTGTGAGCTGTGATGCCACAGCACTCTACCCAGGGCAACAGCTTGAGGCTCTGTCTCCCAAAAAAAATAGTCAGCTCCAAAACAGAATGACAACAAATGGTGGTGGAAGGTCCTGAGAGCTAAGCCATCCATATTGCTGGGGCTCTGAGAGTCTAGATAATTCACCACAGCAGTATTTCTTTTCTTTCTTTGGAGACAAAGTCTCACTCTGTTGCCCAGGCTAGAGTGCCATGCATCAGCTTAGCTCACAGCAACCTCAAACTCCTGGGCTCAAATAATCCTCCTGCCCCAGCCTCCCAAGTAGCTGTACAGGCACATGCCACAGTGTCTGCTAATTTTTCTATTTTAGTAGCGATGGGGTCTCACTTTTGCTCAGGCTCGTTTGGAACCCCTGAGCTCAAAGGATACTCCCATCTCAGCCCTGGCCTCTCAGAGTGCTAGGATTACAGGTGTGAGCCACCCATGTCTGGTCCAGATTAACTGTTATTTTTCAATATATTCTTATCATCATGAATTTTGGGAAGTATTAGCTCTCACAAGCAGCATCAAACCTTAAGGTCTTGGCTATCAGTGTTATTATATGTGCCATAACTTAAAAGAAAAAAAGGTGGGTGGTACTGTCTTAGAATTTCTTACGTCAACATGTGATTCTTTTTTTTTTTTTGAGGCAGAGCCTCCCAGCTGTCCCCCTGGGTAGGGTGCTGTGGCATCACAGCTCACAGCAACCTCCAACTCCTGGACTCAAGCTAGTCTCCTGCCTCAGCCTCCC
>NW_003852463.1:2162244-2168799 GCF_000181295.1 Otolemur garnettii
TTGTTGTTTGGCGGGCTTGGGCTGGATTCAAACCCGCCACCTTGGGTGTACGTGGCTGGCACCTTAGCCACTTGAGCCACAGGCACTGAGCAAACATGGTGATTTTTATTAGCTCTAGGATTATCATTCTACAAGCTGGATTAAAGAGTTCTATTATTAATGTTCATCTTTTCCTGAGCCATGGTTTTCTCTCCTCACCAATTTTTGTATAAATTACAATGTCTGTTATAACTACATAATACTAAAATGCATGATAATTATAATAAATTACAATGTCTGTTATAACTACATAATACTAAAATGTATGATAATTATAATATATTCAAAATAATATATTCTATTATTTTAAATTTAATACAGTTGTATTTCACAGGAGCTTCTTCAGTATACCATCACCTACAGACATTTTCTTCTCCTAAACAAGATGGAAAATAATGAGAAAAAATTCAGCGCTAAAATCTTTTACCAAAGTCAAAGGCAGTAGATATAAAATGATGATCTTTTTAAAAAATTTTTTCCAAAGAAAATTTAGTCTTTATTTCAGGAACTATATTTGATTTTTCAGTCAGTCAACATTGTTTATGGAGTAGGTACTATAACTACTATGAACTAGGCTAGAGTTTGCCCTCAAGAAACTTATTTTATTTTTTAGAGACAGAGTCTCACTTTTTGGCCCTTGGTACAGTGGTGTAGCGTCACAGCTCACAGCGACCTCTAGCTCTTGGGCTTAGGAGATTCTCTTGCCTCAGCCTCCCAAGTAGCTGGGACCACAGGTGCCTACCACAATGCCTGGCTATTCTTTTTGTTGCAGTTTGGCTAGGACGGGGTTTGAACCCTCCACCCTCAGTATATGGGGCCGGTGCCCTACTCACTGAGCTATAGGTGCCGCCTATGGAACTTATACAACACTGAGACTAAGTACCCAGGACCAAATAGGTTCTGAGCCTAAAAGCATTCTACGTAAAATAAATAAAAACCAGTCAGTAGGCTTAAAAGAAAATTTATACATTTTACCTGATTCTTTTAAATTTTCTTTTCATGAGAAACTGTTTATATACACATACACATACACACATAGAAAGAAAGAAAGAAAAGAAAAAAATTCCTCACAGCTTCCAGAGTATGATCCAACATTATTTGTTCAGCACAAAAGACCCTCACAGACCCGGCATGCCTTCTTCCTCCTCCACTCGGCCTACCAGGTGATTCATCCTTCCAATTGTCACCTTCTCTGTGAAGCCTCTTTGAACTCTTCTCCAGCTCTACTTCATTCCTAGGCAGAGTTAATTACTGCCTGCTCTGGTTTACCAAAGTATTACACTGTAATTATTTGTTCACATATCACTCTCTACAGCCAGACTGGGAGCTCACTTTTTCAAGATACAGATTGAATCTTGTTCCCTTTGCATCCTGAGTATCTAGCCAGGTACTGAGAAAAGAGAAGATGGATGGAATAAAGTGAACCACAGAAAAGAAAGAATGCACTCTACGCTGTTTGAAATAAATGGCTTAGGATTCTTTACTCAATTGTTTTACTCAATAAAAGAAAAAGACTCATATTAGTTGGTGTGTGACACACCTCTTGGGGGCAGGACACAATTATAAGAGGGACTTTACCTAACAACTGCAAGCATTGTAACCTGGTTCTTTGTACTCTCAATGATTCCCCAACAATAAAAAAAAAAAAAAAGACACATATTAGTGATGTTAAATCACTGATTTTGAATGCTAGAGGAAGCACGTTATTAGGGAAGCCCTCCTCTGCTTATATACAAGTCTCTAGACTAAAAAGTGTAAAACCGTTGCCTCTTCTCTGGTTGCATCTTTGAAAATAAAAAGTGAGAATGCTCTGAACTGACTCATTGATAATACTTCACACAGCAATCCTTTCTTCAATTTGGGTTTGTAATCATAAAATGACTGGCTTTGGAAGACAACAATACAAGCTGGTGATAAATAGTCTTAAAAGATAGACTAGTTTGGTGGCTGTTGTAGTAGGTTTTTTTTAGATTTTCAGTGGTTCTAGGTCCAAAGCTTTTGCCTTTCAATCACACAGTGCATATGGCTTCATAAGTCATGCTAGATGTCATTAGTTGCTACTTCACCAAACCACTTTCCTTACATGCTGCTGTCTGCACCTTCAGGATCATTATAACACGAGCTTCTTAAATATACTATTGCTCCAGTCATTTTCTTCTCCTGAACAAAATGGAAAATAATGAGAAAAATTCAGTTCTAAAATCCTTTACCAAAGTCAAAGTCAGTAAATATAAAATGATTATCTCTAAAAAAAAATTCTTCCAAAGAAAATTTAGTCTTTATTTCAGGAACTACATTTTTTTTTTCTTTTCTTTTTTCAGTTTTTGGCTGGGGCCGGGTTTGAACTCACCACCTCCAGCATATGGGGAAGGTGCCCTATTTCTTTCAGCCACAGGCACCGCTCCAGGAACTACATTTGATGTTTCACTCATTCCCTCATTCAGTCAACAGATGTTTATGGAGTAGGTCCTATAATTAATATGAATATGAATAAACTGAAGGAATACAAGTAAAGCCCCTCTAAACACACTTAACTTCAGTTATAACAGGGGTCCCCTTCCCTGTTTAGGTTTCCTGAATAGGTATGTACTCTCATTCTGGTTATTTGGGGATGCCACTATGAGAAAAGGATACCTCCTGATTTAAAAAGTAGTTTAATATATTCCCTCTGTAGGTACCAATGATTAACTTCCACATGAATACCACAGCACAGAATTTAACAATCTGGTAAACTCTGAATGAGTTCAAGTAATCTGGCAGGAGGTTAGATGCCAGTAACACAAAGTGGTTCCGACCCAGGGAAGATGATGAATGTACAATCTCCAAAGTCAAGTGCAGCAGCAGTTCTGAGTACAGAACGTTATGTCAGCCCACAGAGGAGGCAGTGACTAATTCTGTCTGGAGAGCGTCATCAGGGTGTGGGGGGTGATGAAGAGTAGTGGAGATGAAAGTAAAGTCAGATTAAGGTCTCCTAGTCCACTTGGTATCACCTGTTTCTTGGGCAACTGCACTTCCAAAGCTTCAACTACCCCCACAGTCAGCTTCCACATCTGAAATCTCATCTCCCACCTCCCAGTACTTCTTGACTTCAGGTATATGTTTTTTTTTTCTTTCTTTTTTGAGCCACAGTCTCACTTTGTCACCCCTTGGTAGACTGCCATAGTATCATAGCTCAAAGCAACCTCAAACTCCTGGGCATGAGTGATTCTCTTGCCTCAGTCTCCCAAGTAGTTGGGACTACAGACGCCCACCACAGTGCCAGGCTGTTTATTATTTTTTTTAAGAGACAAGGTCTTGCTCTGGCACATGCTGGTCTCAAACCTGTGAGCTCAAGTAATCCATCTGTTTCGGCCCCCCAAGTGCTGGGATTACAGAAGTGAGCCACTGTGCCCAGCCTGCAGGTGCATGTTTCAATCTGCCTCAGGACATCTATCTCTGTATCCCTCACAGATCACCCTTACCTCCCCAGACCGCCTCTTCCTTTATTTCCACACTTAGCTTTTAGAGTCAGCATCCAAATTATGGACCTCAGTGTTGACCTCCTCAACTCCTCTTTTCCTTCACCTCCAAGTGGCCACCAACTCCTATCAATCTCACTTCCAAAATCTCTTTCAAACCATCACTTCTCTGTCCCTCCACTCCTTCTGTTCTGGCCTACAATTCTACAACAGCCACAAAACTAGTCTATATATTCCAACAATGTTCTAATTCCTTTATTAATTCATCCAATAAACAAGATGCAAGGCACTTATGGGTACTGCAGCAAATAAGACACACAAAGAAAGCATCTGCTTTGTGAAGCCTTCTTTCAACTCATTCATTCTAGCCAACTTCCTTTAAAAATTAATCTGGTAAAGGCACATCCTGGCATCAAGGGTTCGACAGCTTCCCACTGCCAAAGGGATAAACTCCTAGTATGGTCCACAAGGTTCTTCAACATATGGCAAATCCTACCCTTCCAACCTCTTGTTCTGCCATCCTCTCATAGGTCCCCCAAACTCTAGGCACATCCAACTACTTCCTTTTTATTAAAACTATACATGTTTCTTCAGTTTTCACCACTTCAGCAAATGTTATTTCCAGTGCCTGAAACACTCTTTTTCCTCTTTATCACCTTAGGAACTCCTGCCCCAGGGATTCTGAGTTTCCATGTCCAATCACAAATCTTATCAAACAGCATGGTAATTATACTTAGAGTATGTTTCTCTCACTTGGTTGTGAGCTCCTGTCCTCATACACTTCTGTGCTTAGGCAGGAAGACTCATAGTAGGGTCTCTATAAACCTCTGTTGCATGGGAAAGCAAAGCAGCATAGAAATCTGGCTAGGTTAGGAATCAGAGGTCAGCAAAATAGGGATAGAGAGTTCACACTTCACCTGATGACCTGTCCAAAGTACTTATTTGCTCTAAGGGGAAACTGGTAAACAGAGAGGGACAGGCAGAACAGAAAAGGAGAGGAAGCCCACCCAAGGGGTAATCTCTGGTAAAGTCCTAACGAGAGCAGCTTTACCCTGACATCAGCCTTTCATTGTAGGGCTCAGGAGTCTAAGAGGAATTTGATGGAGGCACAAGACTGGCCTTTCACAGCTTGAGGGGGCATCTTGGGGGAAACAAAGTCCTAGGCTTTCCATCTACACAGGCAAAGGGGCCCCACAGGCTGAGGGCACTTTCAAATAACAGGTGTGGTTCATTCATTCCCTCCTCAAACCTCCACATCCACTTATGCCCCCTCTTTCTTCCACCATACTCATCTTGCTCCACTTCAAGTGAAAAAATGCTGTCCTGAATGTGAATGTTTGGTTATCTGTTGATAGAGGGACAGTGGCTTAAAAACAGTGGAAATCCAGACGGCGCCTGTGGTTCAGTGAGTAGGGCACCAGCCCCATATACCGAAGGTGGTGGGTTCAAACCCAACCCCGGCCAAACTGCAACAACAAAAATAGCTGGGTGTTGTGGTGGACGCCTGTAGTCCCAGCTACTCGGGAGGCTGAGGCAAGAGAATAGCCTAAGCCCAGGAGTTGGAGGTTGCTATGAGCTGTGATGCCACAGCACTGTACCTAGGCCAATAAAGTGAGACTCTGTCTCAAAAAAAACAAAAGCAAAAACAAAACGTGGAAATCCAAGAGGAAGTCAATTAAAGAAACAATGTCCCAGGCACTGAGGGCCAGGGAGGCAGCCATTACTTATTATTAAGTTTTTTTTATGTAGTTGTCTATTGGGTGGTAACTTCCTGGCAGTGGCTGTGAATGGATTCTCTCTCTTAATCTTTACCCCCAGGCCATAAGAATCTAGAGCTCACACTCTTTTTTTTAAGACAGAGCGTCAAGCTGGCCCCCTGCGTAGACTGCAGTGACATCACAACTCACAACCTCCAACTCCTGGGCTCAAGCAAGTCTCCTGCCTCTACCTCCCAAGTAGCTGGGACCACAGGTACCTGCCATAACGCCCAGTCATTTTTTGGCTGCAGCCATCATTGTTTGGCGGGCTCAGGCTGGATTCGAACCCGCCAGCTCAGGTGTATGTGGCTGGCGCCTTAGCCACTTGAGCCACAGGTGCTGAGCCTAGAGCTCACACTCTTAACCACCTCCCTAAATGCCTCCCTTCATGATGAGGTGTATCATTAGCAGTTCATTCAGGGGAGCAGGGCCACTAGGGGTGCAATGGGAATAAGGGATTTATTACAGGAATGAGACTTTACACAAATGTGGGAGGAGCTGGGGGGAGGAAAGGTCTGCAAGAAACTGTGGGACATCAGAGAGGAGTCACTAGTGCACGGAGAACTAGCTGGCATCTGTGTGCTGAGAACATTTGTCCATCACAGCATCTAACTATGGAGATCTCCCCAGAGGAGTGGCTGACACTTCCATTCTGGCTGCCAAAACTCTCACCAGGGCCTTTTTTGGCCAATTCTAACTCAAAGCCCAGTAGGCGGGGCATTCTGGAAACATACTTTCCACCTTAACCAAACAAATTTCACACAATCAATTTAGCACCTTAGAAAATCTTTGATGTAGATGAGATGTTGCTGACCCAAAGTTCAAGCCACAGAAGCTAGCCTGGGTCACATATTTGTATGTTTATTTCCCATTTTTAATGGCTGCATGGCATTTTATATAACATGGGTCAGTATTTTATTTATCACAGTAGTGTAACACTTACACACACTTGAAAAATAGAAAGTCCTTCTGAGCTGCCCTCCAAGGACTAACTAGAACGTATAGTAGATGCTCAGCAAATATTGGATGGATGAATGCATGCTGAATAACTACAACTCCTGCAGGGCAACGTCAACCCTTACTCATAAACTACAGCAGAGATCAGTTTTGCCTGTTCTTTGTGTAAATGGAACCATATAGTTAAGTACTTCTTTGATTTAACATAGTATCTGTGAGATTCATCTAGGTTGTATGTATAAGTTAACAGTTCATTCATTCCCATGGCTGTATACTATTCCACTATGACACTATACCACAATCCATTCTACTATTGATGGACATTTGGGACTTTCTAGATTTGA
>NW_003852463.1:2169042-2177067 GCF_000181295.1 Otolemur garnettii
GGGCCTGGGCTGGGGATTCGAACCCGCCACCTTAGGTGTATGTGGCTGGTGCCTTAGCCGCTTGAGCCACAGGCGCCGAGCCTCACACTCTTTTTTTTTAAAGACAGAGCCTCAAGCTGTCCCCCTTGGTAGAGTGAAGTGATATCACAGCTCACAGCAACCTCCAACCCCTGGGCTCAAGCAAGTCTCCTGCCTCTACCGCCCAAGTAGCTGGGACCACCGGTGCCCGCCACAACACCCGGCTATTTTTTGGTTGCAGCCGTCATTGTTTGGTGGGCCCAGGCTGTATTGAACCTGCCAGCTCAGGTGTATGTGGCTGGCGCCTTAGCCACTTGAGCCACAGGCGCCGAGCTATGAATAGTGTCTTAAAGGACATTGCATGACTTCTGGTAAAAAAAAAAAAAAAAGTACTTTCTTGCATGTATACCTAGCAGTGGAATTGCTGCATGATAAGTTATTATGCATGCTCAGCTTTGACAGATATTCCAAAATGGTAAATAGTTTCACAGTATCTAATTATTCCAATTTAGACTGCCACCACCAGGGAGTTAGGAGTTCTGGTTATCCCACATTATTAGCAACAGTTGATATTGTCAGCTTTTTTCATTTTATCCACTCTGCTCTATGAAATGGTGCCTTATTGTAGTTTTAGTTTACATTTTCCTGATCATTAATGAAGTTGAACGTTTGTCATTTCAGCATTATGAAAGACCTGTTCAAGTCTTGTACCCATTTTTCTATTGATTGCCTTTCACTTGTCTTGTTCTTTAAATGCCCTGGATATTGGTCCTTTGTGAATATTTTCTCTTACTCTGTGGCTTGCTTCTAAAAGTGTTTTAAACTTTGACATATAGGGTAAAGTAAGAAACTAAAATATCTTTTGCCTAAATTGCCTGTTAGTTATCCTACTATCATTAGTAATGATCTTTCTTTTTTTGAGACAGAGTCTCAAGCTGTTGCCCTGGGTAGAGTGCCGTGTTGTCACAGCTCACAGCAACCTCAAACTCTTGGGCTTAAGCGATCCTCTTGCCATGGATCTTAAGAACCATGGTTCTTTCTCTGAGCTCTAAGGACAGAGCTCCCTTTAGGGGTGTATTTCACAGAATACAGAACAGAAGAACACCTTTAAATAATACCACCAAGCAGGTAGCAGGATCTTCCTTTCTCATTCCTTTCAGTATTTTTGATTTGGCTGGAGAAAAACACAAAGCAGTATCACTTTAAATTTATGACCACTAACTTCAAGAGGGTCCTGAATGCTGCTCAACAACTCAAAAGTTCTCTTGCTCACTCATTAGACTACCTTGTGGCTCTCTTCTCCTCCAACTCCCCCTTAGCTAATGATCTTTCTTTCTCTTTCACTGTGAGAACTGACATGACCAAAAGACTTTCCCCAAGTTCCCATCACATTCATTCAAGCTGGTACTTATATTTTGCCATCCCTGCTGTCACTAGAGATAAAGCCTCCTAACTAATGCTAAAATCTTTTCACTACGCTAACAGATCCCATTCTTTCTGGCTTACTTAAATCACTCCCGCAATTCTATCCCTCTCCTGATTCACTAATTTCCCCCTTTTCTTCTAGACCATTTCTGTCAGCTTACAAACATGCTCTAATTCCTCTCACAAAAAGAAAAAAAAAATGTTTAGATTCTCAAACACACTTCTAATTTCAGTTACCACTTCATGACTCTCCTTTCTAGGAAATTCCACATAGTTCTCTTAACCCACTGTCTCCAATTCCTCACCTTCCATTCTCCTTGAACCTATGCCAATCAAGCTTTCACTCTTACCACTCCTAAAACTATTTTTTAAGTTCATCAAAGACCTTCATTTACTTAAACAGTATAACACAGTTGATCATTTCTTGCCTCTGAACATTTTCTTCACTTGGCTTTCACATTACCATTTTCTTTGTTTGTTTTTGAGACAGAGTCTCAAGCTGTTGCCCTGGGTAGAGTGCCATGATGTTATAGCTCACAGCAACTTCCAACTTGGGCTCAAGCAATCCTCTTGCCTCAATTTTTCTATTTTTACTTCATTTTTTGAGTCTAGAGTCTCAAGCTGTAGTCCTGGGTAGAGTGCTGTGGCATCACAGCTGACAGCAACCTCCAACTCTTGGGCTCAAGTGATCTTCTTGCCTCAGTTTTTCTATTTTTAGTAGAAACGGGGGTCTCACTTTTGCTGAGCCTAGTCTCAGACTCATGAGCTCAAGCTATCCACCTGCCTCAGCTTCCCAGAGTGCTGGGATTACTGGCAAAAGCCAACATGCCTAACCTCTCTTGTTTGGTTATTCCTTCTCGGTCTCCTCTGTTGGTTACTTCCCATCTCCCCAACCTCTGAACATTTACATGCCCCAGGGCTCAGTCCTTTTCATCAAATGCATATAGTCTCCTTGCTTTAAATACATCTGCATTTATAGTTCCAGTCCAGGAAAAGTCTGAATTCAGGACACATATACCCAACTGCCTACTCAACACCTCCACCTGGATATTAATAGGCATATAAAAAAAAACACACACCACACTTAAAACCAAAATCTTGAACCACACAAATCTGTTCTTCTCAGTCTTTTTCATTTAAGAAAATTGGAACTCCCAGCTTTCAAGCTGCTCAAGCCAAAATAATTAATCATTGACCCCCCTCTCTTCATTATACACTTCATATTCAATTTGTCATAAAAATTCATTTGGCCCTACGTAAAATGTTAACTAGAATCCAATGACTTCTCAAGACTTCCACTATAAAATTCTACTTAAAATGTAACTAAATTCTAGTTAAAATGTAACTAGAATCCTATCACTTCTCACCACTTTCACAATGATCTGACTCATCACACTTGTTACTGCAGTATTCTCTTAACTAACATCTACTTTCAGCCTATCAGCCAGAGGCAGCCTTTTTATTATCTACTTCAGACCATGCCACTGTAAATCCTCAAACCTTCTAGTGGCTTCTCATCTCTATCCTTCTATAGATGAAAAACCCATGATAAGGCCTATACAATCTGGCCACCCCTCACCCTTCCGACCTCACTTCCCTCCATTCCCTTCCCTGCTCACTCAATTCCAGCCACAAGAGTTTCCTTCCTATTCCCTGAACTTTCCCCTCAGGGCCTTCCTATGTGCTCTTCACTCTGCTTTGTAACATCCTATTCCCAGGTATCTAGATGGTTCGCTCCCTCACCTCCTGCAGTTTTTGCTCAAATATCTCTTCTGATTACCCTATTTAAAATGACAACTTCTCTTAATCCATTATCCCTTACTGCTTAATTTATGTTGTTTATTGTCTATCTTGCCTACTAGAGTTCCAGGAGAATAGAGATCATTTGTTCTGCCCACAGCTGTATCCTGAGGGCCAAGAAACAGTGCTGGCATACAGAAGTGGCTCAAATTGTTGAAATGAGAACTTTTGCTGTTAGAATGTCTTCAGTACTCAACACTTGCTAAGCCCCTTTCAAGGCCCAGTGCCTTAGCAGGTAAAAGTGTTGAGTCAGGATTTAGTAACATTAATTTTTTTTTTTTTTTTTTTTGAGATAGAGCCTCAAGCTGTCCCCCTGGGTAGAGTGTCGGTGGCATCAAAGCTCACAGCAACCTCCAACTCCTGGGCTCAAGTGAGTCTCCTGCCTCTGCCTCCCAAGTAGCTGGGACCACAGGCGCCCGCCACAACGCCCAGCTATTTTTTGGTTGCAGCCGTCACTGTTCTTTGGCGGGCCCAGGCTGGATTCGAACCCACCACCTTAGGTGTATGTGGCTGGCGCCTTAGCCACTTGAGCCACAGGCGCCGAGCCAGTGACATTAAATTTTAAGAAATGTTTTGGTTTCATTTTGCTTTTTGGTTACTTTTTATTTAAGATACTGGGTTTGCACTCTGGTAGCACAATTATTATTATTATTACTTTCAGAGACAGAGTCTCGCTTTGTTGCCCTTGGGAGAATGCCTTGACGTCACAACTCACAGCAACCTCCAGCTCTTGGGCTTAGGTGATTCTCTTGGCTCAGCCTCCCGAGTAGCTGGGACTACAGGTGCCCGACACAACACTGGGCTTTTTGTTGCAGTCTGGCCGGGGCCGGGTTTGAACCCGCCACACTCGGTATATGGGGCCAGCGCCCTACTCACTGAGCTACAGGTGCCGCCCAGCACAATTATTTTTAATTTAACACTTTTTTTAGTTTTAAAAAGTGAGTTCCTTCTAAGAAAAACCTTCGGAGATTCCAACTAGCACAGGACATTGCAAAAACAGTGATATTGGTATTTATATGACTTTAGTTTGTAACTCTTTCAGAAGAGGGTTGCTAGATAAAATACAGGACTCCCGGTTAAATGTGAACTTGAGATAAAAAAAAATTTTTTTTTTTAGTGTATGTCCTAAATACTGCATGGAACACACACCAAAAGTTATCTTAAATTCTATTTTTAATTGGCCATTAAATTAAAAAAACAATTCTGCAAAATCTGGCAACCCTATTTTAGGAGAACAACGAAATTGCACCCCGATTGTTGAATCCATTTCAATCTATTAGGACAAATTAGTAAAATTCTTGTCCTATTTACCTACTGCGTGTTCCTGTGGGCGGGTACTGAGAGTCCGAAAAACCAAAAAGGAAAAGACTCACAGTGCATTCTGGGAGGAGAAAGGCCCTGGCATCTTAGAACAAGCCCGCCAGCATCATCAGATAAGGGGAGAGAGGACAGGATTCTGGGCCCAGCTCCCTTTCCCAGCCTCTCAGTCACCCGCGTGGCGGAGGCCAAGGCATGGCAGCCGCTTTCTGGGCCTTACCAATGTTGCCTTCGATGGACAGCCTTCGGGGCCCGCACCCCGCATGTAGGCCCCTGGAAGAGGGAGCGCCCTCGAGTGGGCTCTGGGCCATGTAACAAAACGGTGCGCGAATTCGTCTTAGAAAGACGCGGCCCGCAGCCATCCCACCCACGAGTAGCACAGCTAGCACTTCCGCAAAGAGCAATTCCGCCCTAGGTACAGCTGTTCCCGCACGCCAGCGCGCCTCTGACGTCAGGAGATCAGCGGGCAGGAAGTGGGTGGAGTTGAACTGACAGGGAGGGAGGGGCCCAAGGGACCGCTTTGTTCTCGCGTTATGTTCGTAGAGAAGCGTTGCGAGGTGGAAGTCTTGAAGTTTTCGGGAGCTGGAGAGGCTATTATCTGGAGTTGCCCTCGTGGCGTCTGGTTCCCTTGCTTTTGTTCACTGGACAGAAAGCACTTTAAAAGATCTTGCAGCCATTCCACCCCCTGGCCGCATAGCGACTCACCTTCTCGTTTTTTGTATAATTTTAAAGCAAATTATAATTTGTAACTAAAGACAAAACAAAATAATTGTAGTTTTTAAAAAGGTTTCTTTTTTCCCAGGTGTGTGTTGTCTGTTTTTTGTTTTATACGTTAAGAAATGAATTTATAGCAGGAAAGTGACTCAATCTGATAATTTACACAAACTTAATTAAATTAGCTTTTCCCTATTCCCTGTAACTCCAAGCACAAAGCTGGCACATTATTGAATAAATTAACAAATTAGTTCATCAATTATACTCCATCTTTTTTCTTTTTTTTTGAGACAGAGTCTCACTATGTCTCCTCGGTAGAGTGATGTGGCGTCACAGCTCACAGCAACCTCAAGCTCTTGGGCTTAAGCGATTCCCTTGCCTCAGTCTCCCAAGTAGCTGGGACTACAGGTACCCACAACAACTCCGGGCTACTTTTTAGAGAGGGGGGAGGCAGGAGGGGTGTCTCACTTTTGCTCAGGCTAGTCTCTTAACACCTGAGACCAGGCAGTCCACCAGCCTCGGCCTCCCAGGGTGCTGGGATTGATTACAGGCAGGAGGCACTGTACCCGGCCCACTAGGTTGACTTCTAATAGCAGAAATTAGTTTTGCCTGTTTTTTGTATGAATGGAATTATATAGTCCGTACTTCTTTCGTTTAGCATAATATCTAATCCAGGTTGGATGAAGTAGCTATAGTTCATTCATTCTCCTTGCTATATAGTATTCCAGTATGTCACTATACCACAAGATATTGAGGGATGTTTGGGAGTTTCTAGATTTAAACCATAATGAATAGTGTTCATTAGGAATATCGCATGTCTTTTTTTTTTTTTTTTTTTTGAGACAGAGCCTCAAGCTGTCCCCCTGGGCAGAGTGCCGTGGCATTACAGCTCACAGCAACCTCCAACTCCTGGGCTCAAGCGAGTCTCCTGCCTCCACCTCCCAAGTAGCTGGGACCACAGGCGCCCGCCACAACGCCCGGCTATTTTTTGGTTGCAGCCATCATTGCTTTGTTGTTTGGCGGGTCCGGGCTGGGGATTCGAACCCGCCACCTTAGGTGTACATGGCTGGCGCCCTAGCCCGTTGAGCTATAGGCGTTGAGCCCGCATGTCTTTTGATAAACAAAAGTATGTGTTTCTTTTGCATGTGTATGTAGGAGTATCTGACAACATCCCAGGAATAGGAAATGGCCTCATTCTCCGAGTAATTAGGAGGTAATTCTGCTCCTCAGTATTCTACTACTTTCTATCGTCTGGCCAACTCGTAAGCCAGGATGATGAAGATGCCCTGTTTACCACTTGGAAGAAGAACTGATCACCACATTTTTGGATGTCTTTCTTGTTTATGATGATCCCTTTAATTGCCCTTCCTTATGTAAGAGGTGTTTGTTCCATGAGACCTCCTCTCTCTGCCAGAGTTGATTGAAGCTAGGTTAGGAACTTGTCATCAGCTGGGCCAATCATATTCTCTCTCCTGGAAATTTGGAATTGGGACCAGGAAAATACAACATATTAGAACAAGCATAAATAAATAAAGGGGCATAGAAAGATCATTACTGGTTTGGTGCCTGTAGCTCAGGTGACTAGGGAGCCAGCCACATACACTGGAGCTGGCAGGTTTGAATCCAGCCTGGAGCCTGCCAAACAACAATGACAACTATAACCAAAAAATGGCTGGGTGTTGTGGCAGTCGCCTGTAGTCACAGCTACTTGGGAGGCTGAGGCAAGAGGATCTCTTAAGCCCAAGAGTTTGAGGTTGCTGTGAGCTGTGACAACATGGCACTCTACCCAGGGCAACAGCTTGAGACTCTGTCTCAAAAAAAGAAAGATCATTACTAATGATAGTAGGATAACTAACAGGCAATTTAGGCAAAAGATATTTTAGTTTCTTACTTTACCCTATATGTCAAAATTTAAAACACTTTTAGAAGCAAGCCACAGAGTAAGAGAAAATATTCACAAAGGACCAATATCCAGGGCATTTAAAGAACAAGACAAGTGAAAGGCAATCAATAGAAAAATGGGTACAAGACTTGAACAGGTCTTTCATAATGCTGAAATGACAAATGTTCAACTTCGTTAATGATCAGGAAAATGTAAACTAAAACTACAATAAGGCACCATTACATAGAGCAGAGTGGATAAAATGAAAAAAGCTGACAATATCAACTGTTGCTAATAACGTGGGATAACCAGAACTCCTAACTCCCTGGTGGTGGCAGTCTAAATTGGAATAATTAGATACTGTGAAACTATTTACCATTTTGGAATATCTGTCAAAGCTGAGCATGCATAATAACTTATCATGCAGCAATTCCACTGCTAGGTATACATGCAAGAAAGTACTTTTTTTTTTTTTTTTACCAGAAGTCATGCAATGTCCTTTAAGACACTATTCATAGCTCGGCGCCTGTGGCTCAAGTGGCTAAGGCGCCAGCCACATACACCTGAGCTGGCAGGTTCAATACAGCCTGGGCCCACCAAACAATGACGGCTGCAACCAAAAAATAGCCGGGTGTTGTGGCGGGCACCGGTGGTCCCAGCTACTTGGGCGGTAGAGGCAGGAGACTTGCTTGAGCCCAGGGGTTGGAGGTTGCTGTGAGCTGTGATATCACTTCACTCTACCAAGGGGGACAGCTTGAGGCTCTGTCTTTAAAAAAAAAGAGTGTGAGGCTCGGCGCCTGTGGCTCAAGCGGCTAAGGCACCAGCCACATACACCTAAGGTGGCGGGTTCGAATCCCCAGCCCAGGCCC
>NW_003852463.1:2177269-2178696 GCF_000181295.1 Otolemur garnettii
CCAAAAAAAAAAAAAAAAGAGTGTGAGCTCTAGATTCTTATGGCCTAGGGGTAAAGATGAAGAGAGAGAATCCATTCACAGCCACTGCCAGGAAGTTACCACCCTATAGACACATGAAAAACCTTAATAATAAGTAATGGCTGCCTCCCTGGCCCTCAGTGCCTGGGACATTGTTTCTTTAATTGACTTCCTCTTGGATTTCCACTGTCCCTCTTCCCTATCAACAGACAACCAAACATTCACATTCAGGACAGCACTTTTTCACTTAAAGTAGAGCAAGATGAATATGGTGGAAGAAAGGGGAGGCATAAGTGGATGTGGGGGTATGAGGAAGGAATGAATGAACCACACCTGTTCTTTGAAAGTGCCCTCAGCCTGTGGGGCCCCTTTGTCTGCGTAGATGGAAAGCCTAGGACTTTGTGTCCCCCAAGATACCCCCTCAAGCTGTGAAAGGCCTGTCCTTTGCCTTTGTCAGGTTCCTCTTAGACTCCTGAACCCTACGGTGAGAAGCTGAGGTCAGGGTAAAGCTGCCTTCGTTAGGACTTTACCAGAGATTACCCCTTGGGTGGACTTCCTCTCCTTTTCTGTTCTGCCTATCCAACTCTATTTACCAGTTCTCCTTAGAGCTTTTCCTTAATAAATCATTTGCGTGTGGATCCTAATTTCAGGGTCCGCCTCTGGGAAATCTGCCCTAAAACAGAAATCCTCTAAGAGTTTTTGAAAACTTGCCGCTCTACCCCCAAGGGCAGCATGATGAAAGCAATATCTGATATTGAGGTCCCTGTACTTCCCCACTGGGCTCCGCTGCCTCCAAATGGGTCCAGGCTCCAGGACCAAGTAGAATCTAACGGGAAGTGTGAAGGCTGGGACTTGGCTAGATGGAGAGAGAGTGCACAGGCAGAAGGGAGGACTAGTTCTGCCACCAACTCGCTGGGCAGCCTACTAAATTAGCTTTAAAACAGGGAAGACACTAGCACCTGCTCTATAAGGATTTTTGGTGAGGACTGAATGAGGAAATCTATGTAAAACTCTTAATCCAGTACCGAGCATATTGTAAGCACTTAATAAATGTTAACTGTTATTATTATCCCCTTTTTCTCATTGTATTTTGTGGTTGCCTCTGTTTTATCTCATATCATTGTCTTGTATGTATGTGTTTATCTCTGTCTTTATATGGGGAGACCCTGATGGGCGGGAATCATCTTTGTGGGAAACACAAATCCCTGAGGCCTTACCCAGCAATTCTGGATGCCAAAAATTCAGTAAATACTTACAAAATTAAGCAGAACTGACCAAGGGATATTTCCCAACATTCCAAATAGGAATGGAGGGAAGGAGGAGAAGGAGAAAGAAGAGGAGAGGGAAGAAGAGAAAATATCCTTCCTAAGAGTGCTGCTTCTTTTTCTTTTTCTTTTTTTTTTTTTTTT
>NW_003852463.1:2179143-2181232 GCF_000181295.1 Otolemur garnettii
AGTCTCGCTATGTCGCCCTTAGTAGAGTGCCTTGGTGTCACAGCTCACAGCAACCTCAAACTCTTGGGCTTAAGTGATTCTCTTGCCTTAGCCTCTCAAGTAGCTAGGACTACAGGCACCTGCCACAATGCCTGGCTATTTTTTTGTTGTTGCAGTTGTCATTGTTTTTGTCATTGTTGTTTTAGCTGGCCCAGGCTGGGTTTGAACCTGCCAGCCTCAGTGCATGTGGCCAGTGCCGTAAGTACTATGCTATGGGCGCCGAGCATCACTCTCTCTCTCTTTTTTAATCTTGAGACAAGAGTCTCACTCTGTCTCCCTGGGTCGAGTGCCGTGGCATCATCATAGCTCACAGCAACCTCAAACTCTCAGGCTCAAGAGATCTTCTTGCCTCAGCCTCCTGAATAGCTGGGACTATAGGCATCCATGACCATGCCTGGCTAGTTTTTCTATTTTTAGTATATATGGAGTCTTGTTCTTGCTCAGGTTGATCTCAAACTCATGAGCTCAAGCAATCCACCTGCCTCGGCCTCCCAGACTCTTAGGATTACAGGAGTGAGCCTCTGCACCTAGTCTTCAAACTCTTAATTTTCAAAATACAACCTAATCCTCAATGACAAAAGACCTCATAGAGCCCTTAAGCTCACTATAACCTTTATTCTTGTAAGTTACAATAGCATTGTGTTTGAACTACTCATATGACATATCCTGTAAGCCTCATGTCATGACTCTTTGTGTTCATGTCCTCTAGTGTATTATCCTTGAGTGTAAGGACTTACATCAGAGAAAGTCCATGGTTCTTAACGCCCCATGAGTCATCTCATCTTCATCTTCATTCAGGGAAAGGGAGACAAGAGGGCATAATAGAAGGAGCACTATCTTTGGAGTCAGATACACTTGAATTTTCATCTTGATGCTGTGTGGGGTTCAGCAAGCTCTTAACTTTCCTGAGTTCAATCTCTTCATCTGTAATACGGTGATAATAATAGCCCTTCCCTCATCAGATCATTGTGTGGATTAGAAACAATGTGAAAATAAAATAAAAGACAAAATGCAATGATTCACTAGGAGGACCAAGAACAAAATTAAAAAAGAAATAATGTGTGAAAAGTCCTTAGCACTTTGTATGAGAACCAGCCCTGGAAAAAAAAGAGCCCCAGGCAGAGAAGTCAGACTTGCAGGTTTTAATGTTTCATGATTGGTAACAGAGTAGTCTCAAGGGGATCCTCAGAGAAGCTGTTCTGACTTAGAAGCACTTCCTGTGGACGATGGAAGGCCCTGCCTCGTCATACTCAGGTTTGCTGATCCACATCTGCTGGAAGGTGGAGAGAGAGGCCAGGATGGAGCCCCCAATCCAGACTGAGTACTTCCGTTCTGGAGGAGCAATAATCTGCAAAGAGCAAATGTGGTAAGTCACAATCAGCCCACTATGGAATAGGCAAGGTGGTCCAGAAATCAACTTGCCCTGCCTCCAGGCTATCCTGGAAAAAGGCAGCCTCTCTGATCAGAAATGCACAGAATAAACATCCTGGAGATTAGATTACTGCTTGAAATCTTCATGCCCCCACCCCTCCCTTTGCTCCTCCATGGGAAGAGTGCATTACTTCACACTGTGACTCTGAGCTGCGCTGTGTGTCTGCTTTGGCTAGGGGGATGTTAGGAGACATGACACAAATAGGGGCTGAAGTATGTTATGAGAAGAGTGCGTGCTGTCTTGTGCTTCTGTCATCTTCATAAGAAGAGCTGCCCTTGAGAAGCTGCTAGCCCTTCTGCCTGGGCTCCATAGTGAGAGATGTGGTCTTGGCCTCAGCTGTTGAAATAGATCTGCTTATCCAAGATTGACCTTGATCAGCTGATTCCCAGCTGACCTGTAGATGCATGAACAAGACATGCTCATTGTTACATGCCCCTGAGATTCCATAACTGTTATTCAGCAAAAGATGACCAATACAAACATCTATCGGGGGAACCTGTTCTGTTCTCACCTGGAGTTTGGATGCATGGACAGATTGGACTGGGCTTCCTCTGTTCCTGAGTCCAAACCAGTCTACCCAAATCCTGTCCTGAGCTTTATCTGTCAATGGCCACTTAT
>NW_003852463.1:2182686-2189460 GCF_000181295.1 Otolemur garnettii
TCACAACACCCGGCTGTTTTTTGGTTGCAGTCGTCATTGTTGTTTTGCGGGTCCGGGCTGGATTCGAACCCGCCAGCTCAGGTGTATGTGGCTGGCGCCTTAGCCGGTTGAGCCATAGGCGCAGAGCCCCCCTTTTTTTTCTTTTTTGAGATGGAGTCTCCTTATGTCACCCCTGGTAAAGTGCTCTGGTGTCACAGCTCACAGCAACCTCAAACTCTTGGGCTCAAGCAATTCTTTTGTCTCAGCCTCCCAAATAGCTGGAACTACAGGCACCTGCCACAATGCCTAGCTATTTTTTGGTTGCAGTTATCATTGTTGTTTAGCAGGCCCAGGCCGGCTCAAACCTGCCAGCTTTGGTGTATGTGGCTGGCATCCTACTCACCGAGCTATAGGCACCGAGCCCCCTGCCCCCAATTCTTCTGCACAAATTCTGCTGTCCAATTTGGTTAGGGTGCTCATACAAGCACATATTCCTCTCATAAGAGCTTATATGAGCACCTTTGTTCACTCTGCTTCCCTTGCTTAAAGTCCCTTTCTTCTCTTATCTTGTATATACTAATGAGATTCTAAACTCAGTGAAGGCTGGTGTATATTGTTCAACTCAGAGAAATGGCTCATGAATTAGGATATGCTTCAGATCACTGGTGGTTGTTTATCAGTGTCAGTGATGGGGGCACCTCACACCTATTGAACCAGAATCTGGGGGCGAGGCTAAGTGTGGTATCCTGACACACAGTCCTGGTAAAAATCAGAACACTTCTCCTAGGCCTGGCATAATGCTGTCCACAGGGCAGGCCTCAGTGAACACACTGCTCTGTGGCTCTGGGTGAGAAGTGCTGTGGGTTCTCATCAGTTTTCTGGTGGCCCGCTCTGCTCCCCTATGATGGGTGCCATCTGTTAGGCAGGGGAAAGGCCTGGGGCAGCCTTCCCTTGTGAAGAAGGTTCTTAGAATATTGGCAGAGAACTCAGTACCTCATATCAGGCCTATTCCCCAGAGACTGGCTTTATAACTTTCAACTGATGTGTTGTTTCTATTCCCAACTCTTTCCACCTGTCAGCAGCAGAGTTCTTAGAAGCCCTTAAAAGGTCTGTGTGATTACTTGAAGACCAAAGGTTGGGGAGAAGCTCTCATCCTGTGAAGGCCTATGAGGTGAGATGCATTTCTTGGAAGCAGTGTGGAGAAGGCCATGGCCAAGGTGGAACAGTAGATCAGAGGATGTCCAGGAATCAAGGCCTATGGCTGAATGTCTCCTCTTTGGAAATTTTACCCTCTTCTAGGGTAACACTCATGTCCTTTTTCAGGTTTAAAGATGATGTGACCTCCTTCTTTTCATCCCTTCTATTTTCTGCCCCCAATCTCCTCCCTCAACCTCCTCAATATTCTCTTCATCTGAAATTCTTCCAACCCCTTCTCATAAGACATCCATGTGATTATGTTTGAGATCCCATACTGAGCATGTCACTAGCCCATCAGTGTCTAAGGAGCATAATCCCCCAAGATGAAACTGGCTCTGGTCCAGATGGTACTGAATCCAGTAGACCAGTAAGCTCCTGGGAATGGCAACCTGCCTCTGAGCATCTCTCAGGTAGGTCTTTGTACAAAGAACAGGATAGAGGAGCTGAGACAAGACCCACCTTGATCTTCATGGTACTGGGGGCCAGGGCTGTGATCTCCTTCTGCATCCTGTCAGCAATGCCAGGGTACATGGTGGTGCCCCCAGAGAGGACATTGTTGGCATATAAGTCCTTACGGATGTCAATGTCACACTTCATGATGGAATTGTAGGTTGTCTCATGAATTCCAGCAGACTCCATGCCTAGTGGAGATCACAATATCTAGTTGACACATCACAAATACACCTCCTGGTCCTCAAAGGACTGTTCTGCTATTGCAACTACCCTAGTTCAGACCCTTAATACCTCCCAAAAGGCTCATAAGATCAGACGCCCTACTTGCTCAGAGCCCTGCCTTTAGCTTCCCCCTGTTCTGACCAATAGTCAGAAGGTCTGTGTGATTACTTGAAGACCAAAGGTTGGGGAGAAGCTCTCATCCTGTGAAGGCCTATGAGGGAGTGTTGCTCACACTATTTCTAAAGGAACACTTTGTCCTATCATCTTTTTTTCACAGCTTTTTTGAGATTCAGTTCACTTGTCATAAAAGTGCCTTTAAAGTGTACTATTCAGTAGTTTCTAGTACATCCACAAGTTGTACAACCATCACCACAATCTAATTCGGGAACTTTATTTTTTCTTTTGAGATGGACCCTCACTCTGTTGCCCAGGCTAGAGAGCCATGGCATCATCAGAGCTCACAGCAACCTCAAATTCCTGGGCTCAAGCAATCCTTCTGCCTCAGCCTCCCAAGCAGCTGGGACTACAGGTACCTGCCACAACCCCGGGCTAATTTTTCCTATTTTTGGAGATGGGATCTTGCTCTTGCTCAGGCTGGTCTCAAACTCCTAAGCTCAAGTGATCCACAGGCCTCAGCCTCTCAGAGTGCTATAATTTCAGAAGATTTTTAACACCCCACAAAGAAATCCCATGGCCCTTAGCAGTCACTCCCATTTTCCCCTCTGCCCTGCCCCAGCCCTAAGGTAATAGCTAATCTACTCTCTGGCTCTAGAAGATTTGCCTGTTCTGGATGTGTCATAGAAATGTTTGGAATTATATGCCATGTGTTCTTTTGTGTCTGGCTCCTTTCACTCAGCATACCATTTTCAACGAGCATCCATGTCACAGCATGTATCAATACTTCATTCTCTTTTATACTGACCAACATTCCATTTTATGGATATGCTCATCATACCGTGTCTAAAAGCCCCCCATTGCCTATGGGTTGACATCTAGCTACCATAGCCTGGCATAAAGATCTTCCGCAGTGAATCACCCTGCATACCAAACGGGCTTCTGCCTCCTGCCTGGTCTCCCCACTTCCAGTCTTTTTCCATGCAATGTAATTCCACACTGTAGATAGAAGAATCTTCTCAAAGTACAACCTGAATTTGCTAGACTACTGCCTAAACTGTTTTAACCTCATTCATTCTTGTCTTCATGTTGTATTTCCCACTCTGCTTTTCCTGTTTTGATTTCTTTATCCTTTTGTTTAAAATTAGATTTTCTCTAGTAGAATTATTTATATATTTTTGTTACTCTCCAAGAAAATATGTCTGTGTATAAACAATAAACAAAGTGTTTGTGATTGCTGGTGTTTCTCTTTCCACGCCTCACCCACCCTGCCCCTCTGCCCTCCTGATTGGTCAAGTGCTCAGCAGGCACTGAGGGCAGCACCTCACCAATGAAGGAAGGCTGGAAGAGCGTCTCGGGGCAGCGGAAGCGCTCGTTGCCGATGGTGATGACCTGCCCATCTGGCAGCTCATAGCTCTTCTCCAGGGAGGAAGAGGAGGCTGCTGTGGCCATCTCATTCTCAAAATCCAGGGCCACATAACACAGCTTCTCCTTGATGTCTCGCACAATTTCTCTCTCAGCTGGAAGGAGCAGAAATGACAGCAGGTAGATACTCAGCTCAGTTAGTTTGGATGACCCATTTTGATCTCCATGAAAATTTCCTCCTTACATCTACTTTGGATTCAGTCTTAGGATGGGGATAGAATTGCCCCTGAAGAGGGTCAAGGGTCTCTCCATCCCATGTTAATTTTTCTATTTCTCTTTCTCAAGTGGGAGTTGGAAATTTTAATTCCCAAGAAAGACTTTGGATAGGATTTCTGCCAGAGCTCCAGGCCTTCCAGGACACATTTCTGGTCTAGATTCCAACTTATGTGTTGTGATCTTGCAGAATCCAGAAAGACTCCCACCAAAAGCTGCTCTTACCCAGATGGGCCACATGACACTTTTCCCTTAGAAATTCAGACCTCACTTGTTCCACTTGTCCTCAAATTGGCACCCCTAAGTAATTAAACACATCACTAGATCTTTACTACCATTCACCCCATAGAAACTAGCCCTGACCCAGACGTGGACATGCACAGAGGCAGCTGATTACTACGGGGGGTAAATGCAGGCTCGGCAGAATGGTGCTTAGGCAACTAGGCCTGATTTATGTGCTCTCCCCAGGGCATCTTGGTCAGGAAGCTTCCTCCTTAAATAAGGCTGCCTGGACGATCTGATCTTTTCTAGAGGCCCAGCTTCAGCATAGGGTCTCCTAGTCTATACTAAGAAAGTTTGAGGACACAGGGCCATAGAATTTTCATCAGTTCTGAGAACTTCTGATCCTAAATCAGGTCTGCTTCTGAGCTCAACTCAAAATTAGGAATGTGGCTGGATACCTGTGGTCACAAAGGAATAGCCTCTCTCCGTGAGGATCTTCATGAGGTAGTCCGTGAGGTCGCGGCCAGCCAGGTCAAGGCGCATGATCGCATGGGGCAGGGCATACCCCTCATAGATGGGGACATTGTGGGTGACACCATCCCCCGAATCCAGGACGATACCTGTGGACAGAGGATAGGACCTAGGAAAAGCTCATTCTTATCTTCCATCTGTCTCTGCCTGGGGTCTATTACCAATGACACTCAACTACTATGTTTTCCTTTAGCAGTTAAAATTCGAGATATTACCACCAAAAGGAAACAGAATTGTCATTATTTGCAGATAATGTGGTTTTACATATAGGAGACCCAACAGAATCAAGTAAGAGACCAGTAGACTTAATTAGATGGCTTAAGAAGGAGAGATGCAAAATTAATGTATAGAAATGAGTCAGTTACTCTTGTGCAAGTATCTTTTTTTTTTTTTGAGATGGAGCCTCAAGCTATCCCTCTGGGTAGAGTGCCATGGCATCACAGCTCACAGCAACCTCCAACTCCTGGGCTCAAGCGAGTCTCCTGCCTCAGCCTCCCAAGTAGCTGGGACTACAGGCGCCCACCACAACGCCTGGCCATTTTTTGGTTGCAGCCATCATTGTTGTTTGGCGGGCCCGGGCTGGGGATTCGAACCCGCCACTTTGGGTGTATGTGGCTGGCGCCTAAGCCGCTTGAGCCACAGGCGCCGAGCCTTGTTCAAGTATCTTAATCACAGCATATTTTATAATAGTAATAAAAATTAGAGACAACTTAAAGGTCCAGTAAAAAAGAAATGGTATAATAAATAAATTATAAAACTCTCATACAATGACTACTACCTGGCCATTAAACACGACATGTTTGCTACAAAAAATCAATTGCAAAGTGCTGGATACAAAGCTCTACGTGCCTTGTATTTCCTATCACTGTCCTTATCACCTGCAGTGAAATTTTCTTTTACTTATGTTTCTCCTCCACTGAATGGTTAGCTCTCTAATGGCAGGGTCTCTCTTGTTTGTCAGTGTATGCTCATGGCCTGGTACTGTGTTTGCCACATTGTAGAGAGTAATGGGAAATATTTGATGGGTGAGTGAATGCTGTGTTAAAATCGCCAACAGTACTAGGTGCAGTAACATGCTCTACAGGTTTGTTGCCTAGGCCTAGGAGCAATAGACTATACCATACAGCCTAGGTATGTAGCAGGCGACACTATCTGGGTTTGTGTAAGTACATGCTATGTATGATGTTCCTACAATGAAGAAGTCACCTAACGATTCTCATTTCTAAGAACATGCCTCTGACTGGGTGTGGTGGCTCACACTTGTAATCCTAACACTTTGGGAGGCCGAAGGAATTAAGCAATCCCTGTTGAGCAGAGGGATTGCTCAATGCCAGGAGTTTGACTCTAACCTGAGCAACATAGCAAAACTTCATCTCTACAAAAAAAAAGAAAAATCAGCTGGGTGTATGGCTTGGCACCTGTAGCTCAGCGACTAGGGTGCCAGCCACATACACCAGTGCTGGCAAGTTCAAATCCAGCCTGGGCCTGCCAAACAACAATGACAACTACAACCAAAAAGTAGCCAGGTGTTGTGGTGGGCGTCTATAGTTCCAGCTACTTGGGAGGATAAGGCAAGAGAATCATTTAAGTCCAAGAGTTGGAAGTTGCTGTGAACTGTGATGCTATAGCACTCTACTGAGGGCCACATAGTGAGACTCTGTCCCAAAAAGAAAAAAAAAATTAGCTGGGTGTGTGGCTCATGCGTGTAGTCTTGACTGCCTGGGAGGCCAAGAAAGTAAGACTTTTTGAACCTCAGAGTTAGAGCACCACTGCACTTAGCCCCATATCCCTGTCATTAAGCAACGCATGACCGTGCTTACTTGTCCACCACCACAGATTCTACTATTGCTGCTTCATGAGGAGAGGCATTTAAATATTGTTGCAGTGTGTATATAAGCTCTGGCCTGGGAATGACTACTGTGAAGGAAAACAACCCTCGCTGGATGTACAAGTTATGCTTTGTTCATGTAAATTCTTTCCTACTATCCCAAGTAAGTTCACACCTGGCATTCCCATGTTAGCCCTAAGCAAGATTTCCCCTGAACTTTGTTGCTTTGATTCTTCTGAGCAGGAGCCTCTGCTAGAAGCCAGCTTTTTCTACTTCCCCTAAAGTATGAAAAGGAATGAATTACAGGTCTACTCACCTGTCGTGCGGCCAGAGGCATAGAGGGAGAGCACGGCTTGAATGGCAACATACATGGCAGGGACATTGAAGGTTTCAAACATAATCTGAAAGGATAATGAAGAATAAAGAATTATTTGGCAAAAAACACAGTACCTCTTGGCCTAAAGAATGGTTTGTAATCTTTTTTTTTGAGGCAAAGTTTCACTTTGTCACCCTTGGTAGAGTGCTGTGGCATCATGGCTCATAGCAATCTCAAACTCTTGGGCTCAAGGCATCCTTTTGCCTCAGCCTCC
>NW_003852463.1:2189771-2191070 GCF_000181295.1 Otolemur garnettii
GAGCCATGCTGGCTATTTTTAAGAGATGGCATCTCACTGTTGCTTGGGCTGGCCTTGAATTATTGACCTCAAACAATCTGAAAGTGTTAGGATTACAGGCATGAGCCACCTTGCCTGGCCAGAATGGTTTGTAATCTTTGTTTTTGAGACAATTTTACTTTGTTGCCCTCAGTAGAGTGCTATGGTGTCATAGCTCACAACAAAGTCAAACTCTTGGAATCAAGCGATTCTCTTGCCTCAGCCTCCCAAGGAGCTAGAACTACAGGCGCCTCCCACAACACCTGGCTATTTTTAGAGACAGGGTCTTGCTCTGGCTCAGTCTGGTCTCGAACTTGTGAGCTCAGGCAATCCACCTGGCTCAGACTACCAAGTGCTAGGATTACAGGCGTGAACCACCATGCCCAGTCTGTAATCTTATTAAGAGCAGGAAGTACGCCAACTTGATACTTCTTTATTGCATGCCAACTTCCCATTTGTCCTGCGTGGACTATGCACACAGCAGACCCTCAAAGAATTCTAAGGGGAATGAAGGGGAGAAAGTACCTGGCCAGGCATCCCTTGTTGCATTCTTGTGCTAGTGCTCAAGGCTTCCAGCCTCTTACCTGGGTCATCTTCTCCCTGTTTGCCTTGGGATTTAGGGGGGCCTCTGTGAGCAGGGTGGGGTGCTCTTCAGGTGCTACACGCAGCTCATTGTAGAAGGAGTGGTGCCAGATCTAGTTGAGACAAAAGCCAGATGAGTCCAGCAGAATCTCGAAGGTCTGGAAAATTCTGATTGACATTCCCATGTTGAGGGAGTGTGGCACAATGTTAGATATTTTGGTGCTGGATCTGGAGAGGAGAACTGTCAGCTCTAGGAATTTGGGATTGGCATTTAAAGGGTATACTCCTTCTCCACAGGGCCCCAGGCAGGACTGCTAGTGTTGATTATTTCCATTTAAGCTTCCCTCCTCTTTACTCTGCTCCCTTCTATGCTTTGCTTTGTGCCCTGGGGGCCAAGCACAGGGCACCATTCATTGTTCGTTGCTTGCTGGCTCCTGGCTACATTTGGCAAAGGGAGATGCTAAGAAGAGATTGGAGAATGGGGGGCAGAGAGGTCAGGGGATTTCTCTGCCAATAGTATCGCCCTCCAGGAGCACAACTCTTGCTGTGTGAACCCTCTTTCAAGGCTTCAGCTCTTGAAGGGCTCCAGTGACACTACCCTGCTTTGCCCCTTCAGGCTTAGGGGTATAAAAGCTCCCACTGTTGCTGGTGCATTGGTGCCTCAACATCTCTTTTCTTTCTTTCTTTTTTTTTTTTTTT
>NW_003852463.1:2191546-2193096 GCF_000181295.1 Otolemur garnettii
ATCAGGCTGGTCTTGAACTTCTGAAATCAAAGGATTGCCTAGGTCCACCTTGGTCTCCCAGAGTGCTAGGATTATAGGCATGAGCCACCATGTGTGGCCTCCCTTTTTAATCCTTGAATAAGAAAGCTTCTAGAACCTCCTAGAGAGCCCTACTTAAAATTTTCATTAGCAAACCATCATAACAACCCAGCACCAATGTACCTGTCTGAAGTCCAGACAAGGAAATTAAAATGGAGAGAGGGCTACTTGCCTTTCTTAAGGCAGCATAACATATTAAGAAGGGGTAGGCACTGGCTTAAGTAAATCCTGCAGAGGGGATGAAGCTGGGTGGGGGCCAGTCCTCAGATCCCAGGACAAGGAAAGATAAGTTTTGCCTGCAGTGTGGAGAATTAATTAGGTGAATGAAGGCTGGAGACAGACATTAGACAGAAGGCCCCTGGGATAGTTCAGGGCTGGCAACCTACAATGGGGGCATGGTCATGGGGCTGGAAAGGAAGGGAAGAAGAATGTGAGAAACATTTTAGAGGAAGAGTTGACAGGGTGGCTTGTGCGTGATGAAGCTCCTGATGACATATTACCATTGAAACGAGCACATTGAATTCACAGATACCTTCTCCATGTCATCCCAGTTGGTGATGATGCCGTGTTCAATGGGGTATTTGAGAGTTAGGATCCCTCTCTTGCTCTGTGCCTCATCCCCCACGTAGCTGTCTTTCTGGCCCATGCCCACCATTACACCCTACAATGCAAAAGAAAAGGAGGCAGAAGGGGGTCAGCAGGCTCTCTGGGCCTTGGAAGGTCTCTGTAGGAGGAGGATGGAGGCAGGATAGCTGGAAACAAGGATAGAGCAGATACTAGTGAGTGTGGAGGCGATAGAAAGAGAAGGTGGAGGATTTCTTGTGGGTTGGTCTCTTCTCTCTTCTTTCTTCTAAGATGATGCTGTTTTCTGAGAGAAAACAAGGTCCCTCCATAGACTTCTTCCCCTCATCTCACACACACACACGCACACGTGCACATACACACACACACACACACACACACGGCATTGTATATCCCCTGTGCTTGTACTTTTACACCTCCAAATCTGTGCTCATGCTATTCTCTCCACCTGCTGAAATCCTCCTTCTTCTCAGGCATTCCTTTTTCTTTGACACTTTCTCCTTCCCAAGTCCCCATTCAGATTGAATCCTTCCCTCCTTTGTGTCCTCCCAGTCAAATATCTTGCCTCTATCACAGCCCATGATCTCAAGTTGGGTGTGTTTCTTCACAGAGTGTAAATTTCCTAAAGGCAAGGGGCTTGCTCAATTGCATAATTTTAATTTTTTCCAAATCTAGCAACCCCTAACATTTAAGCCAGACATAACACCATCATTGTATGCCTGATGGATATTGGTTTTGGCTCTGGATATTCCTTTTTTTTTCTTTGAGAGAAAGTCTTACTCTGTCACCCTGGGTAGAGTACCATGGCATCATGGCTCAAAGCAACCTCAAACTCTTGAGCTTAAGCAATATGCTTGCCTTAGCCTCCCGAGTTGCCAGGACTACATAGT
>NW_003852463.1:2193416-2208091 GCF_000181295.1 Otolemur garnettii
TTTTTCTATTTTTAGTAGAGACGAGGTCTCACTCTTGCTCAAGCTGTTTTGAACCCCTAAGCTCAAGCAATCCAACCTCCTTGGCCTCTCAGAGTGCTAGGATTACAGGTGTGAGCCTCTGTGCCCAGCTGGCCCTGTACATTTCTATCCCTGCTTTATTGGTTAATCAGAATTGATTCCCCATCCCCAGCATGAGCACACACACACACACACACACACACACGGGGGTGGGGGGGAGCTAAGCATAGTCTCCACAGCACAGTGCTTACTCCTAATGGCTCAAAGCCTGGGATTCAGATGACCACATACCTGGTGGCGAGGGCGGCCCACGATGGAGGGGAAGACAGCCCTGGGAGCATCATCTCCTGCAAAGCCAGCCTTGCACAGGCCAGAGCCATTATCACACACAAGTGCAGTGGTCTCCTCTTCACACATGGTTGAGTGTAGTGAGTGAACTGGGAGCTAGAGCACCTTAGGGGTTGGGAGAGAAAAGAACTAGTCAGTCACTTGTCAAATCATGTCGGAGACAGTTTCTTGGCTTTAGGCCCTCAATCCTGCAACCAGGGCCCACTTCCAGGAGGGACACGTGTGCACCTGGCCTCCCTTTCTCTGGCATTTGGGCTCTTCCCTCTCCCCTGCTGTTAATGGAATTAATTGTTTCTCCCCACAATTCATGTTGAAGTCCTAATCCCTACTACCTCAGATTGCAACTGCATTTGAAGATTAGGGTCTTTAAAGAGGTTATTAAGTTAAAATGAGATAAATCCAATATGGCTGGTGTCCAATATGACTACCCCAATCAGCTGAGAGTCTTTATAAGAAGAGGAAATTAGGACACAGGTGCATGCAGAGGGTAGGCCATGTTAGGACACAGTGAGAGGGTGGCCATCTACAAGTCAAGGGGAGGTCTGTAACGTGACCAACCCTGCAGACAGGCCTGTAGATGGCCTCCTTCTCACTGTCTCCAGAACGGCGAGAAAATAAACTTCCATTGGCAAAGCCCCCCAGCGTGTGGTACTTTATTACTGCCTCCCTGGCAGCTAATAAACTGCCTTTGAAAATCCAAAATGGCTACAAAGCTTTCTCCAGTGGAGAGAATCACCAAAAGACTTTAAGTTTTGGAATACAGTTGACAAACTTTGCTATATACCTAATAAAGAATTATAATTTACAATATACAAAAAGGTCCTACAAAGCAATAAGAAAGAAATACACAGCCCAAAAGAAAAACAAAGACTATGAACAGTTAATTGACAGAAAGGGAAATGCAAGTACCCAACTATGTGAAGGGACAGTCGACCTTACTGGTTACCAAAGAAATGCAAATCAAATACCATTTTCCACCCTCACGTTGTCACCGTTCATAGCTTTATAGTAAATGTTGGCAAAAGTGTGGGGAAACTGGTATTCTCTAACTAGAGAAACAAATACGCAGTTTGAAACTACCCAAATGTCCAAATTATGGCACACAGTGTTGCAGCTAAGAGAAGAGCAAAGCGGATCTATGTGGGCGGACATGGATAGATTTCTAAACCATTCTGCTGGGTGAGAAAAGCTCTCACCCAGACCCCAGGACCCAGAATAAGATAACCCTATTGGTAAAGCCATGAGGCTGAGCAGTGATACAGTTAGGCTTATATACAACTGCCTGAGTTATTGTCACTGAAAGGTAGTAATTAAATAAATTAATTAATTAATTTAATGGGCAAATGAATTTAATGGATGCTGAGTGCATTGGCTCACTCCTGTAAGCCCAGCACTTTGGGAGCCAAGGTGGGCGGATTGCCTGAGCTCACAAGTTCGAGACCAGCCTGAGCTAGAACAAGACCTCGCCTCTAAAAATAGCTGGGCATTGTGGTGGGCACCTATAGTCCTAGCTACTTGCTTGAGCCCAAGAGTTAGAGGTTGCTGTGAGCTATGAGGCCAGGGCACTCTACTAGGGGTGACAAAGTGAGACTCTGTCTCAAAAAAAAATTTTTTTAATGGGATAAATATGAAGTCCTGTATGTGGATTTCAATAACCACAAAGCTCTTATTCAGCACCTGTAGCAGGACCCGGTGTCCTTTGACTGTCAGCAGTATAGTGACAGGATAAAAGCTGCCTCCACTCCTGGCTGAAAGATCGTGGCCAGTTCTAGGGGTCACCCTTGCTGGCAAAGGTATAAAGGAATGGGTTCACATGCACTGCTGGTGCGTGTCAAGTTGTCCTACTTTTCTGAGGAGAATTTGAAAATACTTATCAAAAGCCTTAAAAATGCACTTACCTTTTGACTTGACAAAAGTGCTCCTAAGAATTTATCCTTGTAAAACAGTCATGGGTGAGTAAAAGGATTTGGCTTTAACACAGCTTTATTTAAAATGATCCAAATCAGAAGCCACCTTAATGCTGAAAAAAGTTATTGAATACTATATAAATTGGTTTTTTTCTTCTTGTTCCCATGAAGGGGAAGAAAAAGAAAAAAAATGAGGGAGAGAGAGAAATAAATAAGTTTGTAAACTAATTGCCAGAAATCTCCTTGCAATAGAGAAAGCAAATATTCAAGGCCATGGAAAATGTGCAAGCTGCTTTGTTAGCTGAAACATAGCAGTATAGTCAGTGTTTCCAATTTTGGTAAGAATGTATTTTTATTTTTATTTAATTAATTAATTTATTTATTTTGAGACAGCCTCTCAC
Organism: Otolemur garnettii; assembly: GCF_000181295.1. Taxonomy (NCBI): domain Eukaryota; kingdom Metazoa; phylum Chordata; class Mammalia; order Primates; family Galagidae; genus Otolemur; species Otolemur garnettii. Next base: position 2,196,091 of record NW_003852463.1, read on the forward strand.
TATGTTGCCCTCAGTAGAGTGCTGTGGAATCACAGCTCACAGCAACTTCAAACTCTTGGGCTCAAGCAATTCTCTTGCCTCAGCCTCCCAAGTACCTGGGACTATAGGCACTGGTTATAACGCCTGGCAATTTTGTTGTTGTAGTCCTCATTGCTGTTTAACAGGCCTGGGTCAGGTTCGAACGCACCAGCGCCAGTGCATGTAGCCTGGCGCCCTAATCACTGAGCTATGGGCACCGAGCCAAGAGTGTATTTTTATTTTTATTTATTTATTTGAGATAGAGCCTTACTATGTTGCCTTCAGTATAGTGCCGTGGCATCACAGCTCACAGCAACCTCAAACTCTTGGGCTTAAGCGATTCTCTTGTCTCAGTTCCCAAGTAGCTGGGGTTACAGGTGCCTACCACAACACCCAGCTATTTTTTTGTTGCAGTTGTCATTGTTGCCTTGCTGGCATAGGCCAGGTTCGAACCTGCTAGCCTGGGTGTATGTGGCTGGAGCCGTAACCAATGTGCTACGGGCGCTGAGCCAAGAATGTATTTTTAATTAAAAGAATTTAAGATCCTCTGCATTTGTTACTTAATCTACTTAATCCTCAAAAAAGCCCTGAGAGAAGATATGTTTAATTCCATTTTATAGGTCTGAAAACTGAGCCTCAGAGAAGGTAAAGAACTTAGCTAGAGATGTCCTCTCCAGGAAGAGGCCGGGAGAGACAGGCGTGGCATCAATTGATGACAGGTTCCAAAGGCTGAGCATGTGCCTTCCTCGACTTTAGTGAAAGTGTCATAACTTGCCCATGTTTGGTGTTTTTGCTTAAGTCCTATCTGTCTCTTTACAGCTGCTAGCAGCAAACACCCTGAAACAAAAGGGTCTGTGTTCTTTTCTCTCTGTGAACCTCTGAACCCATCCTATGCCAGGACCATGTCTGGATTCACTCTTCTAGCCTCGGAACCAAAGTCAGTATTTAGCACCTAGTAGGTGCCATGGTTTCAGTGTTTGTCCCCTTCAAAACTCACGCTGAAATTTAAGTGCTGTTGTAACAGTAGTAGCAGGTAGGCCCTTAATTTTATTATTATTATTTTTTGAGACAGAGCCTCAAGCTATTGCCCTGGATAGAGTGCTGTGGCATCACAGCTCACAGCAACCTCAAACTCCTGGGTTTAAGCGATTCTCTAGCCTCAGCCTCCTGAGTAGCTGGGACTACAGGTGCCCACCACAATACCTGGCTATTTTCTCGTTGTAGTTGTCATTATTGTTTGGCAGGCCCAGGCTGGATTCGAACCCGCCAGATCTGGTGTATGTGGCTGGCATCTTAGCTGCTTGAGCTATAGGTGCCACCCAGGTAAGCCCTTTAAAAGATGATTAGGCCATGAGGGCTCTGCTTCAGGAATGGATTGAAGTCCTTCTCTTAGGAGTGGGTTTGTTGTCTAAGGGCCAGAGGCCCCCACTCGCTCTTTCTTGTCCTTTCGCCATGTGAGGACACAGTTTTGAAGCAGTGACTGGACTCGTACCAGACACTAAACCTGCTGGTGCCTAGATCTTGGATATTCCAGCCTTTAGAACTTTGAGAAATAAATTTCTATTGTTTGTAAATAACCCAGTCTCAGGTATTCTTTTGTAGCACAAACATGGCCTAAGATGACAAGCACTCAGTGAATGTCGAATGACAATCCCACCACTGAGCGGCCCCTCCCAGACCTGGCGTGCTCTGCCTCTGGGATCCCCTAGTCCCCACAGTCCAGTCTCAAGACGGCTTGGTCACACAGGCCTGATTTAGAATGATGTGGCCAGTTTTCTCTTCAGGCTGGCCAGCAAGCAGCTCTGTCGCCCTGTTCTAGCAGGTGGTCCACCAGGAAGGGGAAACAACTTCAAAAGCTAGAAGGTGGCCAGGAGGCAAAGCCCCCATTACCCCTTCTGGTGTGTGAGTCATAGTTCAAGACTGTCTGGCTTTTATACAAGCCGCCCCACACACCCCCGTGGGTCCAGTTCCCCACACACCGAGGGAGAGCACATTGGGCTTTGTTTCCCAAGCAGAGCAGCAACCGAGACAAGTCCCAGGCAACTCCAGGCTGTTAATACCACCATTCTGCTGCATTCCAGGTGGCTTTAAACCTGCTCTTTTGAAGGCAGGAGGAGGGCTGGCTGCCACCTTGAGCCTCTTCAGGGCCCTTCACTACCCTGGGAAGAAGGGCTTTACCCTGGAATCAGACTCCTGGAAAGTCTCTGCCAGGAGAAATTCTAAACCTTCCTCAGCTGCTTTCTGGTAATTTGTGGCTAGACTCGAGCATGTCAGCTGAACCAGAGCCCAAGTCACTGTGGTTTCCTGGGGTCACAACCACTTTGTGCTCATGGGAAGCTGAGTGAATTGTTTTGGCTGTCTCAGAGTGTACTACATCTGGGCTTCATTGAGGATCCCGTGGAGTTAAAAGTGCAGCGTTTATTCTATCCCTCAGAGGTGGCCAGAAACCAAAGACATAATGAGTGCAAATAATTTGCTCACTCACCCATCTGCCTGGCCACCCCCAACCCAATGTGAGGACAGAGGTGTTAAATCCACCCCTCACCATCACTCCAAGGAGGCAGGTTTGGCTCTAGGGTTCTTCCCACTTCTCCTTTCTTTGCGAGTCTCCTCCCTCCTGGTATTCCTCTTCCCATTTGCCCTCTCTGGCCCTCAGTTTCCTCCTCTATAAAATGGAAAAGATAATATCTATCTCATGAGATGATGGTTTAAGTGAAATAATGGGAATGAAAGTAATGTATAAACTGTAAATCAGGATAGGCAAGCTCAGACCTATTTTTTTCTTCTTTTTTTTTTTTAAAGAGACAGCCTCTATCTCTTAATTTTTTTCAGCTTCCCATGAGCACAAAGTGGTTGTGACCCCAGAAAACTAGTGACTTTGGCTGTCACTCCAGCTAGAGTGCAATGACATCATCATAGCTCGCTGCAACCTCCAATTCCTGGGGTCAAGTCATTCTCCTGCCTTAGCCTCTCAAGTAGCTGGGACTACAGGCATGCCACACCACACCCAGCTAATATATATTTTTTGATTTTGGGAGTCTTAATGTGTTGCCCAGGCTGGTCTTGAATCCTAGCTTCAAGGATCCTTCTGCTTTACTCTCCCAAAGTGTTAGGATTATAGGCATGAGCCATTGTACTAGATTGAGTTTTACATTTTTAAATGGTTGGGAACAAAAGAAAAAGAAGAAGAATATTCCATGACCCATGAAAATGATATGAAACTCAAATCTCAGTATCTATAAATAAAATTTTATGGAAACACAACAACACCCTCTCATTTATATATTATCTATGGCTGCTTTTGTTACAATGGCAGAATTAAGTAGTTGTGACAGAGAGCTGTAGGCCACCAAAGCTAGAAGTATTTACTGCTAGGTATCTGGTCCTCTACAGAAAAGTCTGTATTATAAAAGATAAAAACAATTCTTATTAATCCCTCTTACTCTTCTTCATCAAAACTTGCTCCCAGGATGAAGCCTTTCATATTGGAAGGAAGTGAATGATATATTTCACAAATCGATGACTGCTAAAGGTTGAATTTGCACCACTTCTCAAAGATATTTTCAATTTACTAGATAGTTTTATCCCTAAAAAGAAGGCCTCTCAAATGGTGATATTTCAAACAGTATTTGGGGACATAGTTTTGGGGTGAGGGCTTCAAAGGACATGTAAACAGCTGCCTATCTATTATCTTCACATACACAAAATCAGCAAACCTGGCAGGTAGAAATCACTTCATGAAAGCATTGTTAAGGTGGAAAATTCTAACAGGATCTCTGATTAACTTTAACATTAGGGTATCTTCACTGGGTTAATACACATGAATCCGACTGAATATGACTCTGGTTCGTAGTATTTCCCACCCTCAGGAATCTGCCCTTGGCGCCTGCTCTTCTGGCTCTTACCTGACCTCCCATTCACTCCCCACTCAGCTCCAGACCAGATCCTCTCCTGAGCTCCATACTGGCAGAGCCTGCTGTGCTGCGGCCCCATTCCCCCTCCTGCATCTTGACTCAGCACCTCCAGGACTGCTCTGCCTATCATTGGCCTCTACCTGGAACCACCATCAGAGGCTCGCACCACCCACCCTGGAGCCCAACACCTTGGTGCCTCCCTCTGTCCTACCAACCAATCACAGGCCCCTCTTAATTCTGCCTCCATGGCCCCAGTACCACCAACTCAGGACCACTGCCCACTGCAATTGTACTCTTGCCCTGTTCCAGCCCACTCTCCTCACAGCTGCCAAAGCAGTCCCTTCAAAAGGCAAATCTCTTGCTGTCACCCTTGTTTGGCCCTCCATTGCCTGATTCCTTAGTTTAGTACCTGAAGCCCTTGTAATCCAGCCCTGCCCATGCCTCTGAATTTAGTTCTCTTTGCTATCTGTCTTGCAAGCTAAATTCAATGGAGTTGAGCTGCCACTTGAGTTCCAAAAATCATGTTTCCTCTGACCAGAACAACCCTAGTTTAGCACCCAGCTCAGGCACCCCTTCCTCCAGGAAGCCTCCCCTGATAACTTCCAGGCTGAGTGAGGCTTCCTCCTGGCCTTGCCCCCTTTTATATGCTCATCACTCCATGGTTCTTATCTGTTTATCCATCTCTTCCAGTGACTGCAGAAGCACTAAGGAGCAGGGACAGTGCCTGATACATAAAAAGTGCTCAGTACAGGTTGGTAAAATGAATAAAGAGAAGGAGGAAAGAAATCTTGCCACAAGATCTTGCTGTCACACTACCCATCCTGGCTTCTTAGGCAAGGCAAGTAGAGTCTCACTGCTCATTGCAATTTCTCCAGCACCCATTCATCTCTGTCACAGGATGCTCTGCCCCTTTTCAGCCCACGGGCTAGTCTCAAACTACAAACCCACATTCAAATAGTGTAAGAGAGCACTTAGAGCCTCCTTGTGCAAACTGTGCTCCCAGACCAGCACACCTGAAGGTTGCTAAGGATGCAAATTGTCAGGTCCCACCCCAGCCTACTGAATCAGAATTTGGGTTGGAGTAGAGGTCAATCTGTGTCTTAACAAGCCTTCTAAGAGATTCTTAAAGTTTTGGAATCCAGGGCAGGCCCTGACAGCCTTGAGCTGAGTGTATAATGCATTCATACTTTCCTTCAATTCTCACCCACCACCACCAAGTAGATATTACTATCATCCTCATTTGACAGGTCACTCAATAACTTTGAAGCCTGGCAGTCCGCCTCCAAGGCCTGCACCATACACCAGCCGGCCTCAGCTGAAATGAGATGCTAGAGAGTTTTGATCACAAAAACAGAAGCAGCCCCGTGGCTTCATTTTCCTCTTAATTCTTTGTGCATGCATGTCTGTGTGTCTGTGTGTGCTGGGCAGGGGGCGAGGATGACATTGGCAGGTGGTTTCACAGCTAGCGGAGAATGGTTTGAATGGCTTGACTTCTCCAGGCCTCAGTGTTCTCAGTAGAGGAAGATGAATTAGATGGCCCCAAGCTCATCCCTAAAACCTCAGGATGCCATAGAACAAATGTGATACTCCCCATCCCCCAATAACCCTAGAGTCTTCAGGAACTGAGAAAAGTCTCCATTCACTTCAGTCAAGCACAAATCAGAGGACAGAGAGACCCACAGGGGGACTGAAGAAAATGCCCTCCATTCCCAACATAGACATCTCATGGACCAGACGGCTCATGGACATGGGACCATGTTCGGCTTTGATACAAAAACCCTGAAAAGAAGCTGTTTTTCTGCAAAGTATCTGCTCCCCTGAAATAGCTTCCCAGACATTCTGACAAGTGACAAAGAACATCAGGTGTCACTAACCACTGGCCCTAGGGAGCAGGGCAAGCAGAGGTTGCAGGCATTATATTGTAGCTGCCCCCCAGTCTGAGGACAGAGAGCACAGTTCCAAGCTGCCCCTGCCCCAGGACACCCTGTGGCCAAGAGTGCCTTATCCTGGCAGGCAGCAGTGTGCTTGCAGACTTCTCTGCTCACCAAGAGCCCTAGCGTGTGACCTGGACCAGCGTCACAGAAGCCAGGCCAATCTGGAGGTGCCTCCCATGCCCCACAGACCAGGCAGCTCCAGAAAGGGAGAGGGGGCAGAAGTCATATGGTACTCACCGAGTGTCTGAGAGGTTCTTCTCCCAGTGACTGAGGGCTGGTGTGTCTTTGGCATAAATATCAGAGCAATATAAAACCCCAGAGGCGGATCTTCTTTAAACAGAGTCCCTAAAAAGGCCAGCTGACGGTGTGTTAGCAATATTACCATATAAGGTGTTTTTTTCAATAAATCGCCTTGGGGGGTGGGGAAGGGGGGGAATGAGTAGAATGAATTACCATTTGAAAAATGTATGCAAAAGGACTGGAGTGGCAACAGCCCCGGTGCTGGTGGATTTGTTCCTTTTATGCTGCACTTGCATAAACAAAACTCACACCAGGCCTTATAAGCTGTCCAGAGGGAGACCAGATACAGCTCTGCTCCAGGAGAGAGAACCATACCAAGAATGGCAGTGGGCCTCCTCTGTCCACACCTCCTTCCACAGGCCTTGCTACACGCCACCCTGGACATGCTTGGGACACCCATGCAGTGTCCCCCAAATGGGTGCAGTTGTACCTTATCTGGTACAAGCCTGCGACTGATAAAGGCTAAAGGGAAATGTCATCTGTACCTGGGAAAGAAATCCCTCGTGCCCTACTCACCTGTTGCCTCTTAGCACAAGCTCCTAACCCCTGGGCTGTCATCCGGGAGTCTCAGGGCGTCTTAAGCTTCCTCTGAATCTTCACTGTCTCCTGTCTTTCCTTTTCTTACTGGAGTCTCTCTACCTGTCTATCAACATTGGGAATTATGCACTGAAGGATCTGCTTCAGAGTTGAGGCACCCCCTAACAAGACTTACAAGCCTCTAGAACTTTCCATAGTCCTATGGTTCTTGCTTTTCTTTTTGTTTTTTGTGATGTTTTTTAGAGATAGAGTCTCACTTTGTTGCACTCAGTAGAGTGCTGTGGCATCACAGCTCACAGCAACCTCTAGCTCTTGGGCTTAGGTGATTCTCTTGCCTCAGCCTCCCGAGTAGCTGGGACTACAGGCACCTGCCACAACGCCCGGCTATTTTTTGTTGCAGTTTGGCCAGGACCGGGTTTGAACCCACCACCCTTGGTATATGGGGCTGGCCCTACTCACTGAGCCACAGGTGCCGCTCATTGCTCTTCTTTTTATAATCCCTATTCTTTCTCTAGGCAGCTGCTTCACTTCCCACATTTTCAGCTACTAGCTCTATGGGGACACTTTCAACTTTACTTTCCCACAGTCCCAATACCTCACCCAAGGCAGACTTGAGTGATCAATTGCCCATTGGACATCCCCATCCAGATGATTCTACAGCTCTTCAAACTCAGCCTGTCCTAACCAATCCCTTCTCTCCTATCCTCGAAGCTGCCGTGTCTCCTGGGTTCCCCACCTCTGCCCCCTTCCCTCAGTCCTTCAGGGTGGAGGTCAGTCAGACTAGAATCCTCTCTGTTCCTCATACTCCCATAACCACCTGGGTCCCCTACCAGTAGCCTGCCCTCAGAAATGCCTCTCAGTGCCAGTCTCCATTCCATCCCTGCTGGCCCTGCCCTGCTGCTGGCTCTGCACCCAGGAGGGTCACAGCTTCCTGATTGCCCTTCCTCACTCTGCTCCATCTACAGCCCCTGTGGCTCCCAGCATGGGAGTTCTGGCTGGATGCAGCAGCAGCTTGATGTGGGAACATGTTCAACACGCAGATTCTCAGGCTTCCCAGACCTATTGACCAGAAACTCTGGGGGGGAGCCTCGGCCATCTGTTTTACACACTCCCCCAACCTAAGTGCCTGGGATACCCACCCCACAACAGAAGGAGCGCGGATTGCTTCCCTACTGTGTCCAGAAGTAGTTTGCTCTAGGTAGTTTGGGGATGGCCCAATGCAGTGGCTTCATACAGGTCTGAGAATTGAGGCAGGGGGGCGTGTGGAAAAGAAGTATCCTCTGCTAAGAGAACCCCAAGGGAAGATTAGGGAAGGCTTCCCATGGTGGTCTGTGGTTGTCCCCTGTGGAGAAGGGATGCTGTCACCATCACAAGGTCTACTTACTCATTTTTTGACCATGGGCCTGAGTGTTTAGTACCTTAAGTCTAAATTTCAGGCCCTATGGGAAGCTCCTCTGAGTCTTTAAAGTTCCTAGAAAAGTCCTCACCTGGGATTCTGGGTGGAGGAGGGCTCCCTTCCCAGACCTGTGCTGCACACAAGGTGGTGGCAGATGACAGAAGAGGTGGAAGCTGTCCCAGCCAGGACAGAGTGCTGTCAGTTCTGACTGGTCAGGGTGGACAGCTCAAAGCTGCTTACCAAGGTCACAAGCTCCCCCTTGGAGTCACCCTCCTTGGGTGGGGATGAGGCCAGGGCAGGGACAGGGTACCAGTCTCCCTTAACTTGGTTATAGGTCTAGGGTAAGGTGACCAGATTTTATCATTGGTAAAGCGGGATACCATTGACCCGGGGAGGGGCGAGGGTGGGGCAGAGGAGCCGTGTGTTCTTGATTAAAAATTTGGTCTAGGCTCTGCGCCTGTGGCTCAAGTGGCTAAGGCACCAGCTACATACACCTAAGGTAGCAGGTTCGAATCCAGCCTGGGCCTGCCAAACAACAATGACAGCTGCAACCAAAATATAGCTGGGCATTGTGACGGGCACCTGTGGTCCCAGCTACTTGGGAGTCAGAGGCAGGAGACTTGCTCGAGCCCAGGAGTTGGAAGTTGCTGTGAGCTGTGATAAAATAAAAAAATAAAAAATTTGGTCTGTATGGAGCAACAAAATTTTCATAGAATGCAAAAATAGTATTGTAATTTTTTTTTAAATTTCAACATAAGTACAATTTACAAATATAATACATTAAAAAAAATTGTGTATAGGGCTGCACCTGTGGCTGAAAGGAGTAGGGTGCTGGTCCACCTGGGGGACCTTGCCCAGGAGGGGAGTAGGGAGTTTACATTAGCCTTTTCATTTCCAAATGAAGTTACATTAATCTCTTCATTCCCAAATGGAATTACATTAACCTTTTCAGCAGCCGGAAAACTGTATATTCCCTTCCCGTTGTCCCGCCCTTTCCTAGATTGTCCTGCATTCTTTCCAAAAATCGGGACTTTTTTAAAAGGCCGCAAATCGGGACTGTCCTGCCAAAAGTCTAGGGGCATCATTTCCCTTCACACTGCAAGGTTGGCTCAGCTTCCTTCTCATTGTTCAGCACTGTGGCGGGGGACACCTTGCCCTGATGGCATTCACACCTTAGATGGCACGACCAGCTGATAAATAATAAAGAGCCCATGACGAAAGGGAATTGGTTGTGATCCAGGCTGTCAAGAGCCCAGAGACCAGACAGGGAGGCCTGCCGGATAAACTGACGCTCTTAGGAAATGCTAAGGGGGCTAGGGTCTGTCTAGACTGTGACAGAGAAGGTTGGAGAGGTACTTAGTTTTTAATAATGTGAGGAATCCTACCCTTAACATTTGTTTTCTGGCTTCAAAAATTCAATGCAAAAAATTCAAAGGATACAAAAATGTGTGTTTTACAAAACAAATGTTCCCTATAATCCCACACTAAGTGTCCTCAAACTACAGCCCATGGGCCACACGGGGCCTGCCTAGGACATTTATCTGGCCCCTGGGTGTTTTTGCCCCCGCTGCCTGTCCTGCTTAGCAGTTGACTCATCCTGGGGCCTGCAATCAGGCCCTCCAATTGTCTAAGGGACAGTGAACTGGCCCCCTGTTTAAAAAGGTTGAGAACCCCTGATTCCCACAAAGATGTGAATCAGAGATGGCCACTGTTAATAATAGGATGTGTTCTTTAGAATCTTTTTTCAGACTTTTAAACATTTTTGTATTATTTTACAAATGTGGGATTAATGTTATTACATATAGTTTTTTTTTTTTTTTTTTTTTTTTTTTTGAGACAGAGTCTCACTATGTCACCCTCAGTAGAGTGCATGGCATCATAGTTCACAGCAACCTCAAACTTTTAGGTTTAAGCGATTCTCTTGCCTCAGTCTCCTGAGTAGCTGGGACTATCGGCGCCTGCCACAATGCCTGTCTATTTTTTGGTTATAGTTGTCATTGTTGTTTAGCAGGCCTGGGCCGGCCTCAAACCCGCCAGCCTCGGGCTGGCATCCTACTCACTGAGCTATAGGTGTCGAGCCATATATGGTAAATTTTTTAAAGTGAAATTGTTTGATCAATAAAGAACAAGTGATAATTGATGGAACCTGTGAAATTATCTTCCAAAAAGATTGTGCTACTTTATACCCCTGCCAGTGGCGTATGAGACAATGCCCTCCTTTACATCCTTTCAGACACCCAGTATTAAAGGTTTTCCTCCATTATATTTGTTTATTACGTTTAGAAACAATGTTAATTTTCATATGACTCACTGTTCTAGATTTGTTTAGTTTTTTTCCCCCTAATTCCAAAAGTATAGCTGGGTAGGTGGCACATACCTATTGGTCCAGCTGTTCAGGAGGCTGAGGTGGGAGGATTGCTTAAGCCAAGGAGGTTAAAGCTACAGTGCATTACGATTAAGTCTGTGAATAGCCACTACACTATAGCCTGGTCAACATACTGAGACCTGTCTCTGTCCCTAAACTAAAAAAAAACAAAACAAAAGGAAAATACATGAAATAGGTGTCACTCTGCTCATCTGGCTCTGCTTGTGCCCACATGAACCATGTAGAACACTGGCAATTATCCACATTTAAAATTTTTCCTAATTGGAAAGGAGAAACTTAGTATCTTCTTGTTCTAAAATTAAAATTTTAAATTTTGTGGTAACTAAGGGGAATGGCATTTATTAACTTTTTTTTTAAAGCAGAGTCTCAAGTTGTCCCCCTGCGTCGTAGAGTGTCATAAATCACAGCAACCTCAAACTATTGGGCTCAGTTTTTCTATTTTTACTGGAGATGGGGTCTTTTTTTTTTTTTTTTTTTTTTGCTCAGGCTGGTCTCAAACTCGAGAGCTCAAGCCATCAACCTGCCTCGGCCCCCCAGAATGCTAGGATTACAGGCGGGAGCTGCCTTGCCCGGCCATCTTTTTTCTTCTTAAAAAATGTTTTCATCTTTCTCTGAGAATGGCTAGCTCATGTTTTTGCTTATTTTTCTATTGAATTGTTCACCTTTAGATTAAAAAATTTTTAGATTTTTAATTTTTAATTTCCTGAGACAGAGTATTGCTCTGTTGCCCAGGCTAGAATGCCATAGCTTCAGCCTAGTAATCTCAAACTCCTGAGTTCAAGGGATCCTCCTGCCTCGGCCTCTTGAGTAGCTGGGACTACAGGCAATCACCACAACACCTGTTTAATTTTTTTCTATTTTTATTTATTTTATTTATTCATATTTTGAGACAGAGACTCTATTGCCTTAGGTAGAGTGCTATAGTGTCATGGCTTACAGCAAACTCAAACTCTTGGACTTGAGCAATCCTTTTGCCTTAGCCTCCCAAGTAGGGGGATGACAGGTGTGCGACACTATGCCCGGCTAGTTTTTCTACTTTTAGTAGAGATGGGGTCTCCTTCTTGCTTAGGCTGTTCTTGAGCTCCTGAGCTCAAGTGATCATCCCACCTTTGCCTCCCAGCATGTGAAGATTACAGGTGTGAACTACCATCCCTGGATCTTCTTGAGTTATAGGAGTTCTTTGTACATTATATTAGCAATGCTATTAGCCTTTTGCTTAATACAAGTATTACAAATATCTCCCCTCCCCCCATTTAACATACATCTTTCAATTTTGTCTGGTAGCATTTGCCTTAGTGACATTTAATCAAATGTCTTCCTTTTTCAACATATCTTAAGTTTTTGAAATAATATTCTTAGGAAGACAAAGCACTTCTTTTTTATATTTATTTATTTATTTATTTATTTGGAGACGGAGCCTCAAGCTGTCCCCTGGGTAGAGTGCCATGGCTTCACTGCTCACAGCAACCTCCAACTCCTGGGCTCAAGCGAGTCTCCTGCCTCAGCCTCCCAAGTA
>NW_003852463.1:2208339-2209784 GCF_000181295.1 Otolemur garnettii
TATGGTTTTGTAATATTAAGTATACTCAGATTGTTGTATGACCAATATCTAGAACTTTTCTATCTTGCAGAACTGAAACTCTGTATCCATTAAACAACAATTCTCCATTCTCTTCTTTCAGCCCCAGGCAACTATCCTTTTTCTATTTTCTATGTCTATGAATCTGAAAACTCTTGGTTAACTCATATAAGTGGAAATATACAGTATTTGCCTTTTTGTGACTGGCTTCTTTCAGGCAGCATAATATCCTCAAGGTTCATCCACATGGTAGCATGAGCTAGAATTTCTTTCCTTTTTTAAAGGTGAATAATATTTCATTGTATGTATATACCATGTTTCCCCCAAAATAAGATCCTGTCTTATATTTATTTTTTCTCAAGAAGACACAATAGGGCTTATTTTCAGGGGATGTCTTATTTTTACTAAGTATAATACAACAATCTACATTTATTCAAATACAGTTAAGTCATCTTCTTCTGGAACCTGACAGGGGGAGCCGACCTTGTTGGTGGGGCTGGTGCTAGTGATGCATGAACTCCTTTCCCCTAGCCGTTCGCATGTGCGTAACAGGATGCTTGTGACCCTAGTTACCACATGCGCACCTGTGCAAGTGCGAAGGGCTTGAAGAAAGGAATTGTGGCAGATAAAAGGTATTCCAGTCTTCCTTATCGCTCAGCGCCGAAATGCAGGGTGTGGCTATGCAGATCCATGCCCATCACTGGATCTTATTATCGGGGTAGGGCTTATATTTAACAAATGCATAGAAATACTGCTAGGGCTTATTTTGGGGGTAGGTCTTATTTTGGGGGAGAATCTGCTTTTACTCTGTGCAATGGCCAGTTTTGTAGGTTACTGAAGGCTCCAACAACTCCTGGGCCTAATCAATCCTCCTGCCTCACCCTCCCCAGAAGCCAGGACTACAGGTGTGCGCTACCACACCTGGCTAATTGTTTTAAAATTTTTTGTAGGGATGAAGACTCTCTCATTACGTTGCCCAGGCTGGTCTGGAATTCATGGCCTCCCAAAGTGCTGGGGGATGGGTATAAGCCTGTATTTTTAATTTTCTGAAGAACCACCACACTGTTTTCCACAGTCTATACCATTTTATGTTTCTACCAACAGTACACAAGGATTTCAATTTCTTCACATCCTTAACCAGCACGTGCTGTTTTCTGTTTTTTTTTTTTTATAGTAGCCATCTTAAAGGGCGTGAGTCATCCTCATTGTGTACATATTTTTTTTAATGAAACAAGCTTTATTTATTTTTTATTGTTGGGGATTCATTGAGGATACAAGAAACCAGGTTACACTGATTGCATTTGTTAGGTAAAGTCCCTCTTATAATTGTGTCATCCCCCCAAAAGGTGTGCCACACACCGAATAGTTTTAAGTACACAGAAACACTGAGCAAAAAATACAGACTTTCTTTTTTTTTTTTTTTTTTT
>NW_003852463.1:2211465-2222050 GCF_000181295.1 Otolemur garnettii
TGGGACCACAATGCCCAGCTCTTTTTAGAGACGAGGGTCTTGCTCTGGCTCAGGTTGGTCTCAAACTCCTGAGTTCAGGCAATTGACCCAGCTCCACCTTCCAGAGTGCTAGGATTTCACCACTGTGCCCCAGGATCCTAATGGTTTTGATCTGCATCTGAGTGATTCTTCTTTTTCTTCCTCTTCCTCCTTCTCTTCCTCCTCCTCCTCCTTCTTTTTTTGAGACAGAGTCTCACACTGTCACCCTGGCTAGAGTGCTGTGGTGTCATCATAGCTCACAGCAACCTCAAACTCTTGGGCTTAAGCAATCCTCTTGCCTCAGGCTTCTAAAGTGTTGGGATTATAGGCATGAGCCACCATGCCCAGAAACATTTTAACTTGATGTAATAGTGTCTATTTTATTGTCCATGGTATCTATCTGTGTACTATGTTTAGGAAAGCATTCCCCAACTCCTAATTGTATAAATATTCACTGCATTTTATGTTATTACTTTCATTATTTCTTTTGCTATATTGAAATCTTTTTGTGTGTGTATATGTGTGTGTTCTGTTTTGCTTTTAATTGAAAGGTCCCTTACTCGTCCTGCTTCCATAAGTGGCTGAGACCAGTGGAACAGGCGGGGTAGGGGTCGTGACAGTCTGGCCTACATCACCTACCCGGATCTCCTTGCCCGCCTCTAGGAAGATGTTCTTCTTGTCCTCACTCAGGCGGAAGAACACTGCCTTTTTGCGCTTTCACGTCCTCTGGGATTTAAGACTTGCGCACCTTCATGACATTGAAACCTTAATGACACCATCAGAGACTGCCACACCAGAGGCCATGTTTCGGGAAGCGAAAGGGTGATGGCAAGAAAAGCAAGAAAGAGGACAGCGCTGCCGCTGCTGCTGATCTAACCGCTGTTATATTGAAATGTTTAACTGAGCTAAAATTTATTCTAATGTAAACTATAAAATAGGGATTAAATTCCCTTGTCTCCTCTGTCCCCCAAAGGGTATCATCCAACATCATTTGGTAACGGTTCGGTACCCTTTAAATATTAACTACTCAACATTATCTGCACGATTTGAAATGTTTCCTCTTCCAATACTCTGCTCTTTTCCTTTATTTTTCTATTTATTGCTGCACCATTACCTTTTTTTTTTTGGACAGAGATGCTCACTTTGTTGCCCTTCATAGAGTGTTGTTGTGTCGCAGCTCATAGCAACCTCAAACTCTTGGGCTCAAGTGATCCTCTTGCCTAGGCCTCCCAAGTAGCTGGGACTATAGGCACCTGCCACAACACCAGGCTATTTTTTATTTTTTATTTTATTTTTTTTTTTAGAAATAGAAGCCTCCATCTTGCTGGGCTGTTCTCCAACTCCAGACCTCAGGCGATCCACTGGCCTTGGCCTCCCAGAGTGGCGGGATTACAGGCGTGAGACACTGCTCCCAGCCCAGTTGTATCATTATCTTAATGTCCATGGAAGTAAATATGCATATTTCATGGTTATTGTTACTTATTTATTCTCCCACTAAATCTTTAAATTCATTTTGATTTTAATAGAAATTACATTGAATTCATCTATTAATTTGGAAATATATATATATATATATATATGTATTTTGGAAACAAAGCCTCAAGCTGTTACTCTGGGTAGAGTGCTGTGGCATTACAGCTCAGCAACCTCCAACTCCTGGGCTCAAGTGAATCTCCTTTCTCCTTCTCCCAAGTAGCTGAGACTACAGGCACCGCCACAGTGCCCAGCTATTTTTTGGTTGCAGCCATCATTGTTGTTTGGCAGGCCCAGGCTGGATTTGAACCTGCCACCCCAGGTGTACATGGCTGGCGCCCTAGCCGGTTGAGCTATAGGCGCCGAGCCCATTTGACTACTCTTAACCATTGTAATACCCAGCTATTTTTTGGTTGCAGCCATCATTGTTGTTTGGCAGGCCCAGGCTGGATTTGAACCTGCCAGCTCAGGTGTACATGGCTAGCACCTTAGCTGCTTGAGCCACAGACACCCGAGTCAATTTGGAAAATATTTATATCCAATTATATTTACATAATTGGATATGATATGTCTTTCCATTTATTAAAAAATTTTTTTGTTCCTCAATAACATCTCAAAGTTGTTTTTTAAATTTTTTTTTATTATTATTTGATTCAGAGTCTCACTCTGTCACCCTAGGTAGAGTGCCATGGCATTACAGCTCACAGCAACCTCAAACTCCTGAGGTACTTTTGCCTCAGTCTCCCAAGTTGCTGGGACTACAGGCACCCGCCACAATGTCTGGCTATTTTTTTTGTTGTAGTTGCCATTGTTTTTTGGCAGGCCCGGGTTTAAGTTTGAACCCACCAGCCCTGGTGTATGTGGCTGGTGCCCTAATCACTGAGCTATGGGCACCAAGCCAACATCTCAGTTTTCAGCGCTTCCTGACCTATTGGCTAAGATCAAGTATAGTTTCTGTTCTTAATAGTTTAAATATCTGATAAAAATTTTAAAAAGAATATTAAAATTTTAAGTCTCGTGCTCTACTGACTCAGTTAGCTGGGCAGCCAGGTACAGTGGCTCCTGCCTGTAATCCTAGCACTCTGGGAGGCTAAGGTAGGTAGATTGCCTGAGTTCATAGGTTCCAAACCAGCCTGAGCCAGAGCAAGCCCTCATCTCTAAAAATATACAGGTGCTGGAGCCCCCATCTCTAAAAATAGCAAGGTGCCTGTAGTCCCAGCTACTTGGAGACTGAGGCAAGAGAATTGTTTGAGCCCAGGAGTTTGAGGTTTCTGTGAGCTATGATGCCACGACACTCTCCCTAGGGGGACAGAGTGAGACACTGTCTCAAAAAAAATTTTTTTTTCTTTAAGTTTTCTTTTCTTTTCTTTTTTTTTTGAGGCAGAGCCTCAAGCTGTCCCCCTGGGTAGAGTGTTGTGGCATCACAGCTCACAGCAACCTCCAACTCCTGGGCTCAAGCGAGTCTCCTGTCTCCGCCTCCCAAGTAGCTGGGACCACAGGCGCCCACCACAATGCCTGGCGTTTTTTTGGTTGCAGCTGTCAGTGTTGTTTGTCGGGCCCAGGTTGGATTTGAACCCGCCACCTTAGGTGTATGTGGCTGGCGCCTTAGCCACTTGAGCCACAGGCGCCGAGCCTTGAAGTTTTCATCATATAGATCCTGCACATTTTTTTTACCTAGGTTTCTATATTTTGTTACTACTATATTAACATTTTTGGTTATATTTTCTGATTGATTATTACTGGCATATAGAAAATATGTGTATTTTATTACATATGCATATAGCAAGTTATTATACACATGTATCTAGTTATTTTACTAAACTCATTAGTAAGTGAGTTTCAAGTTTTTCTTTTATAGGCAGATAACATCTGGAAATAATGTTTATTTCAACCAGTATTTCTACCTTTATTTTATTTTTATTACACTATTAAGCAATTTCAGGACAATGTTTAATGTTTTGCTCTTACAAATAGCATCCTTGTCTTTAATGAGAATGCTGTTAGCTCAGTCACAGCTCACAGCAACCTCCAACTCTTGGGCTCAAGTGATCCTCTTGCCTAGGCCTCCCAAGTAGCTGGGACTACAGGCAGCCATCACAATGCCTATATATTTTAGAGACACTGGTCTCACTCTGGCTTACACTGGTCTTGAACTCATGAGCTCAGGTAATCCACACACTTTGGCCTCCCAGAGTGCTAGGATTACAGGAATGAGCCACCACGTCCAGCCTTAGTTTAGTATTCTTAACCCATTCACTGGAACCCCTCAAATTTATTAAATCTGCAACACCCACTGCAACAGACTGAAATTTATTAAATCTGAGGTGGAGTTAAGGTAACTATGTTCTTTTATTCTAGTTAACACAGATAATTTTGAAGCATGTTCTCTCCTGGTAGTACATCATTGAGAACCCCACTGTGGTGTTTCAACATGAAATATTATTCAATATGATACACAATATTACATTAATGAAGTCTTGCTATTGTAAATTTATAAAGAATTATTAATTAAAAAGAATTGAGTCTAATAAAATGTATCTTAGCATCTCCATGATCCTCCCTGTAAGATAAAATATTTAAAAATCATCTGTTTGAAGGCACCAGATGACTACTAAGCATTTAGGACATGAGAGATGAGGTTACCGAAAGAAAAAGAAAGTTCATTTGGGGAACCTTGAAATTTTATGTCATTTTTCTTGAGAGATTTTTCAATGTTTAAGCCATAAATTTCAGAGCTGTAAATCAAGAAGTTGAGCAAGAAGTAACTAAGATACTGAGAAGCTAATCAGAGATTTTGGCTGACTCCTGAGACTAGGGAGAAAAATACTAGAGTTCAGAGCCCACCATGGAGGAGGGACATTGTTAAAGACTCTAGGCTTTCTGCTGGGACTTTAATTTTATGTGTCGATTTGGCTAGGCCATGGTACCCAGATATTTAGGCAAACATTAATCTAGATGTTTCTGTGATGGTATTTTTTAAAGATGAGATTATCACTTAAATTGGTAGGCTTTGAGTAAAGCAGATTACCCTCCATAATGTGGGTAGGCTTCATTCAATCACTTGGCAACTTTTCGTAGGAGAAGGAAATCTGCCAGCAGACAGCCTTTAAGCTCAAACCGCAATTCTGCAGGGTCTCTGGGCCTACCCTGCAGACTTTGGATTTGCTAAGCCTCCACAGTATGTGAATCAATTCCTTCAAATCTCTCTCTCTTAGTATATATACATATATAGACCTTGTTTGAGGCCTGACAATTAAGTTGTGAACTTGCCACCATGAGCTTATATTGGCAGCACTGTACAAAAAGTTGGCAAGATTTCATTCATAACCTTGGTATATTGGTGTCTCACGGCTGTGTTTGTATCAACGTATGGCCATGTCTTGCTGAGTGGCATTTATTATTGTTGCTGTGTGCCATACACCACTTTGACAGTCATTCCAGAAAAGGAGTTCCAAGATTGCTTTGAAGAATGGACTAGGCACTGGCATCAGTGCAGAGCTTTCTAAGGGGAGTACTTCAAAGGTGACTGTAGTTCAGTCGTGAACTTAATTGTCTGACCTCACCTATATACATTATATAAACACCCACAGATACACATATTTATGCATATTCCTACATATATCCTCATGGTTCTATTTCTCTGGTCAACCATGACTAATATAGAACCCTTGAAAAAACTATCCTCTAAGAATAAGAGTAAACCAGAAATAAACAAGGCATTAAAAAGAACTGAATTCAGGGTGGTGCCTATGGCTCAAAGGGGTAGGGCCCCATATACTGGAGGTGGCTGGTTCAAACTCAGCCCCTGGCCAAAAAAAAGAAATGAGTTCAGATTTGAATAAATTCAATCCCAGATTGAAAGAAGATAAACTCTGCCTGCCTGACAAAATCTAGAGTAAATCCTCTCTACAGGAAGGTAATATTATCAATAGCTCTACAAATTTTTGCCTGTGATAATGTGACCTTCAATAAAAAATTTTTGTAAATACCAGGAAATATTGGAAAAAGGAAACAATAGAAAAAGACCACAGAGGATCTGTATTTTAAAATAATCAGACACATACTTTCAACTAACTTAGCTTGAAATAACCATGATTAATATAGTCAAGGGAATAGATGACAAAATGGATATTTTGGGCAGAGAATTGAAATCCAGAACAAACCAAATGGGAATTATAGAATTGAAAATGTCTAATAGTTGCAATTAAGAACACAGAAGGTGAGTTTAATAGTCTGTTAGACACAGCTGAAGTGAGAATAAACTAGAAGTAGATCAACAGAAAATATCCAGACCGAGGCACAAAGAGAATAAGAAGATGAAATATACAAAAAAGAGAAAAAAGTGATACTTGGAATATTATGGAAAAGTCTAACATATGTATAATTGCAATCTCAGAAGAAAAAAGAGAGAGAGAGAATGGGGCAGAAAGGATATTTGAAGGATAATGGCCAAGACATTTCCAAAACTGATGAAAGACTAAGTTATAGACTAGAGAAGTAGGATAATTGTAAAGAAAATCTTTTGCGACTCATCACAGTGGAACCAGAATATGTGGTGGCAACTAAAATAAAGAGAAAAATCTAAAAACTACCGGGGCGGGGGGTGGGGGGGACTTTATTACCTTTTGTTTATTACCTTTAAAGAGCAACAATAATGAGGGAAATGACATCTTTAAAATGCTGAATGATAATATTTGAAATTTATAATTCTATACCCTGTGAAAATATCTTCAAAAATGAAGGTGAAATAAAGACATTTCCAGAGAAGCAAACACTGTGATAATTCATCATCAGCAGACTTATCTTACCAGAGCGCTTTTCAGGCAGGAGAAAAATTATTGCAGCAAGAAGCACAGAAATGCATGAAGAAATACAGACAGACAGAAAGGGTTAATATGTGTGTAAAACTGCACAAACATTAACTCTACAAAACAAATGTCGTAATGTCTTGTGGGGTTTAATATGTTATAAAAGTAACACTGAAAGTGAGGGGAGATCATGGAGTTCAAGTATTCTGAGATCTTTGCATTGTCTTGGAAGGAAAAAAGTTACTACTTTATGTGACATGTTAATAGGTCAAGGATGAATGTAAGTTCCACGAGAATGTGTAACAAATAAGCAAATAGAAGATAAAACAGATAGAATTAAAAACCCAAAGGAAATCGGTAAAGTAGTGAAAAGAAAGATAAAATAGGCAGAAGAACTAGAAAGCAAATTGTAAGTGATAAATTTATACCGAAATGTGGTAGCAATTATATTAAATTTAAATTAAGCATATATTTCTATTTAAAGATAAAGATTGTTAAACTGGATATTTGATGATGCTAAATGGACAATATGCTGCTTATAAGAGACACACTTTAAATGTTAGGGTATGGTAAAATTGAAAGCAAGATGCACTGATCAGACAGAGGAGATTTTAGGGCAAGTAGCAGTTCTAAAGACAAAGAAAGACATAGCATAAAAGGGTCGGTCCACCAGAAAATGTTACAGTTCCACAATTGTGTGCATCTAATAACATTGCTCATATATGTACTAAACATATATATTTACATGTAAATATATAGGGAGTGAGAGAGAGAGAGTGTGTGTGCCTACAAAAAAGAGAAATAGATAATTTTGCAATCATGTCAGGAGATTTTAATACAACGATGTCAGCAACTGATAGGAGACCCAAAAATCAAGAAGAATGTAGAGGATTTAAACAACTAGCTTAAACCTTATTTGTGTAATAGAAAACATTTTTCGTTTTCCTTGAGATTATCAGTGTGGCCTCCAATTACCAACATCAGACTCTCAGAGATGGCCAGAAATGGAGCCCAACACTTCTGGGCTACCGAGAGGCTGCTTACCAGGAGCAGCAGCCACCCCACCCCACCCCCCCCAGTCTGTGGGGAAAGCTGTAGAAAGAGACTGAGTCTTCCAGGTATGAACCTTCCTTGTGCAGAAAGCAGCATTTATAGTGAGAGGGAATTTTCTTCTTCCTCTGTGGGGAGGAGAGAGCTGCATCCTCAAGCCAAATAAGGAGGAATTCCATGAGGACAATTTGGAAGATCCAGGGTGCCCACAATACTTCTCATTCTCTGGACTTCTGCCTTGAGCCCACTTGAGGGGGTGAAGGAGAACTGATAAAAGACAGGGCAACAGTGGGGAAGTCTGTGGGTCAGACTGACCATGCCCTACTTGGGGAGGCTTCATAGCCTCATCAGTCAAATGGACATAGTGGTGGTGGTTGGACTTGAACCTTCTTGCTAATACCCCACAAAGAAGATTGCCTGTCAGCAAGGGACTCCAGCCAAAAGAGGCCACTGTTAGGTCCCTTGGTGGGGGTGGTGATAAGGGAGGATGAAAACATTTGAACTAGACCACATATCTCATATCAAGGAATTGTGCATTTTGGCGGGGAGTGGTTTGCACAAGACCCATAGAAAATCCCACACACGTGCTGTGAGAAAGCTAGTACTTGCAAGTCGGTGCCAACGGGAAAAATGAGGACCAAAGGGTAGAAGGGACCACCAAAGTTCCAAATGACAACCTTGAAATCTGCCAGCTAGCTAAGTAAAAAGGCGTGTTTTATACAACAAAGAAAAAAAAAAGGGTGCATTTTATCTTACCACCTCTCCAATCCTGGAGAAACTAGAAATAGGGAAAAAAGAAAAAAAAAACCCCAAGTGTGTTGCACTTCATTGTACTTCATAGATAATGCATTGTTTACAAGTTGAAGGTACATGGTAAACCTGCACTGAACCAGTCAATTGGTGCCATTTTTCCAACTGCATGTGCTAGCTTCATGTTTCTGTGCCACATTTTGGTAATTCTTGCAAATTGCAAACTTTTTTTTCTTCTCTCCCCTGTATTATTCGATCTTGGCTTCCACAATCAGACAGACAAAAAGCAGGAGGACATTTTGTTCTTGCATCTGTAGTGGAAACTTTAGCAGCAGACAATAACTGCTCCAAGTCTGTCAAAGAGATGCATCAAACTTTTTCATCATTATTATTATTATATCCATTATGGTGTACTGTGATCGGTGATCTTGGATGTTACTATTACAATTGTTTTGGGATGCCATCGATGGTGCCATTTAACACGGAGAACTTAGCAGATAAATGTGTGTGTTTTGATTGCTCCATGGACCAGTAATTCTCATGTCTTTCTTCTTGGGCCTTCTTATGCCCTGAGACACAGCAATATTGAAATTAGGTCAATTAATAACCTTACAATGGCCTTTAAGAGTTCAAGTGAAAGGAAGAGTCTCACATCTCTCACTTTCAGTCAACAGCTAGAAATGACTAAGCTTAGCGAGGAAGGCATAGTCAAAGCTGGGATCGGCTGAAACAAGGCCTCGTCTGCCAAACAGTTTGGCAAGTTTCCATGCAAAGGAAAAGTTCTTAAAGGAAATTGAAAGTGGTATTCCAGTGAACACACAAGTGATAAGAAAGTAAAATGGCCTTACTGCTGATACGGAGAAAGTTTAAGTGGTCTGGATAGATAACCCAGACGCAACATTTCCTTAAGCCAAAGCCTAATCCAGACCAAGGCTCTAACTCTTCAATTCTATGGAGGCTGAGAGAGATAAGAAAGTCTCAGAAGAAAAGTTTGATGCTTGTAGAGGTTGTTTCCTGAGGCTTAAGGAACAAACCATCTCATAATATAAAAGTGCAAGGTGAAGCAGCAGGTGCTGATGGAGAAGCTGAAGCAAGTGACCCAGAAGATCTAGCTAAGAAAACGGTTGAAGGTGGCTACACTAAACAATAGGTGTTCAATGTGGATGAAAGGGCCTCTTCAAAGAAGATGCCATTCAGAATTTTCATAGCTAGAAAGGAGAAGTCAAGGCCCGACATCAAAGTTCAAAGGACAGGCTGACTCTCTTATTAGGAGCTAATGTAGCTGATGACTTTAAGTTGAAGCCAATGCTCATTTACTATTCTGACAATTTTGTGCCCTTAAGAATTATGCTAAAGCTACCCTACTTGTGCTGTGTGAATGGCACCAGGAAGCCTGGATGACAGCACCTCTGTTTATAGCACAGTTTATTTTAAGCCCACTTTTGAGACCTAACACTCAGGAAAAAAAATCCTTTCAAAATGCCACTGTTCATTGACAATACATCTAGTCACCCACGAACTCTGATGGAGAGATACATACAAGGACATTCATGTTATTTTTCATGCCTTCTAAGATAACATCAATGGATCAAGGAATAATTTTGACTTTTGAGTCTTATTACTTAAGAAATACATTTTATAGTCTTCTGAAATGTGGGTCTTCTGATGGATCTGGGCAAAGCAAATTGAAAACCTTCTGGAAAGGATTCACCATTCCAGATGTCATTAAGGATATTCATGAGTCGTGAGAGGAGGTCAAAATACCAAAATGAGGCTGGTTGTGGTGGCTCATACCTGTAATCTTAACACTTTGGTTAGAGACCAGCCTGAGCAAGAGGGAGATCCTGTCTCTACTAAAAATATAAAAACTAGCCAGGCATTGTGGTGGCTGCCTGTATTCCCAGGTACTCGGGAGGCTGGGGCAAGAAGATTACTGGAACCCAGGAGTTTGAGGTTGCTGTAAGCTATGATGACACCATGGCACTCTACCCAGGGTGAGAGAGTGAGATTTTGTGTCAAAAACCACCAAAATCGGCTCAGCGCCTGTGGCTCGGGTGGCTAGGGCGCCAGCCACGTGTACCTGGGGTGGCAAGTTCGAGTCCAGCCCGGGCCCGCCGGACAACAATGATGGCTGCAACCGAAAAAGGTGGCCGGGCGTTGTGGTGGGTGCCTGTGGTCCCAGCAACTTGGGAGGCAGAGGCAAGAGACTCGCTTGAGCCCAGGAGTTGGAGGTTGCTGTGAGCTATGCCACGGCACTCTACCCAGGGGGACAGTTTGGGGCTCTGTTTCAAAAAACAAAAACAAACACCAAAATCAACATGAACAGGAGTTTGGAGAAAGCTAAGTCCAGCCCTTTAGATGATTTTGGGCTTTCAAGACTTCAGGGGCGGCTCGGCGCCTATGGCTCAACTGGCTAAGGCGCCAGCCACATACACCTAAGGTGGCGGGTTCGAATCCCCAGCCCGGACCCGCCAAACAACAATGAC
>NW_003852463.1:2223166-2224278 GCF_000181295.1 Otolemur garnettii
TTGTTTGGCGGGTCCGGGCTGGGGATTCGAACCCGCCACCTTAGGTGTACGTGGCTGGCGCCTTAGCCGGTTGAGCTATAGGCACCAAGCCGAGCAAAGCAATTTCTTAGGACCCACTGAGGGTTCTGATGATTGTTAGCATTTTTTAGCAGGACAGTATTTTAAAATTAAGGTATGTATTGTTTTATACATAATGCTATTGCACCCTTGATAGACTACAGCATAGTGTAAACAAAAAAATCAGTGATTCCCTTTTATTGCAATATTTGCTTTATTGTTGGGCCCTTGGAACCAAACGCCACATCTCTCAGGTTTGCCTCTACAGCCCTTTCCACATTCCATGTTTTCTTTTCTTTCTTTTTTAAAAAAATCTATCTTGAGTCAATTTTGTAAGTGGTACAAGGTGCAGGTCCGGTTTCAGTCTTTTATTATTATTATTATTTATTTGTTGTAGCTTTTGGCTGGGGCGGTTTTTTTAAATTTCTTATAGCATAACTGTGTACATTAATGCAATCATGGGATACAGTGTGATGTTTTCATATACATTTTGAAATACTCTTATCAAACTGGTCAAGATAAGCTTCATGTCATTTTCTTAGCTATTGAGTTAAAATGTTCATACTCTGCTTTTAGAAAGATTCACTTGTACCCTTGTAAGATGAATCATAGAGGTGACCCCACCAATCTCTCTCCCTCCCTCCATCCACCCCCCTCACCTTGCCCTCCCACCCCCTTTCCATATTCTAAGGCTATAATTAGGTTATGACATTCCTATAAAAGCTATGAATTAGTTTCATAATAGGGCTGTGTACATTGGATACTTTTTCTTCCATTCTTGAGATACTTTGCTAAGAAGAACATTTTCCAATTCCATCCATATAAGCATGAAGGAGGTAAAGTCTCCATCTTTCTTTAGGGCTGCATAGTATTCTATGGTGTACATGTACCACAATTTATTGATCCATTGGTGGGTCTATGGGCATTTGGGTTTCTTCCATGACCTAGCAATTATGAATTGGGCTGCAATAAACATTCTGATACAAATATTTTTGTTGTAATTCGATTTTTGGTCTTCTGGATATATACCTAATAAAGGAATTGCAGGATCAAAT
>NW_003852463.1:2224361-2229995 GCF_000181295.1 Otolemur garnettii
TAAAGTGTTCCCTTTTCTCCACATCCACGCCAACATCTCTGGTTTTGGAATTTTGTGATAGGGGCTAATCTTAACGGGGGTTAGGTGGTACCTCAAAGTAGTTTTGATTTGCATTTCTCTGATGATTAAGGATGGAGAGCATTTTTTCATATATCTGTAGGCCATGCGCCTGTCTTCTTTAGAGAAATTTCTATTCAAGTCCCTTGCTCACCCTGAGATGGGATCGCTTGTTTTTTTCTTACTAATACGTTTGAGTTCTCTGTGGATTCTGGTTATTAAACCTTTGTCGGAGACATAAGGCTGGGGCATTTTGAACATGCCTCCTCTGGTATATGGGGCCTCACTTCTTGAGCCACAGGCGCTGCCCAACATTCCATGTTTTCTGAGCCTTGGGCTGGCCTGGCAGGTTCCCCAAGATCCAGGCTCCAATAAGCACGCTTCTTTCTTTATTATCTGGCAGTTCCCTCACCCCCGCTCCCAACTTCCTGGCAAGCACTTGGGGTGTTTCCCTACATCCCTGTCCTCATCTCAGGACACTGGAGAAGCTGGGGGTGGGGGTGGCTGGTGGGTGGGGTGGGGTTGGTTGGGTGCTGATGATGGGGAAAGGGGACTGGAGGTTTGTTTTTTTGCCCAGGTTAGAGTGCTGTGGTGTCAGCCTAGCTTACAGCAACCTCAAACTCCTGGGCTCATGTGATCTTCCTACCTCACCCTCCCGAGTAGCTAGAACTACAGGTGCCTGCCACAACACCTGGCTAAGTTTTCTATTTTCAGTATATACTGAGTCTCACTCTTGCACTGGTTGGTCTCAAACTCCTGAGCTCAAGTGATCCTCCTGCTTCAGTTTCCCAAAGTGCTAGGATTATAGTCTTGAGCCATAGCTTCATGAGTTAGTAGCCTCCCCTCTGGATGGTTCTTTTAGAAGCCAAGTACTTTATTTGACACTCAGGCCTGCCTTCCCAGAAGGAGGGCTTTTAATTGAAAGCAGGACCCTTCTCTACATTAAAAAAAAAAATTCAGAGTAATATGAAGGTACAAATTATAAGAGCATTGCTTGAGCCCAAGTGTTTGAGGTTGCTGTGAGCTCTGACATTATGGCACTCTACAGAGTGTAACAAAGTAAGACTCTGTTTCAAAAAAATTTTTTTTATTTTGTATTGAGGAATGAATCTGGCTAATATATTTGACAACAAGGGTAGACTCTGGAAGGATTTTTTTTATCTATCCTGAAAAGTGGTTTGTGGTCTTGGTGCCTGAGCTCAGTAGTTAGGGCACTGGCCACATACACCGTGGCTGGCAGGTTCGAACCTGGCCTAGGCCTGCTAAACAACAATGACAACTATAACAAAAAAAATCCAGGCCCTGTGGTGGGTGCCTGTAGTCACAGCTACTTGGGAGGCTGAAGCAAGAGAATCACTTAAGCCTAAGAGTTTGAAGTTGCTATGAGCTGTGATGCTTCTGCACTCTACTGAGGGTGACCAAGTGAGATTCTGTCTCAAAAAAAAAAAAAGTTGTTTGTGAAGGGCAAAATTCTAAATAACACCTAAGATGTTCACTTTGTCCAGCTCTCACATGGCTTCAGCCTAGCTCACAGCAACCTCAGACTCCTGGGTTCAACTGATCCTCCTGCCTTAGCCTCATGAGTAGCTGGGACTACTGGCACCTGCCACAATGTTGGGCTAATTTTTCTATTTTTAGTAGAGACAGGGTCTTGGTCTTGCTCATTCTGGTCTTGATCTCTGACATCCAGAGATCTTCCCTCCTCACCCTCCCAGAGTGTCAGAATTACAGGGGAGAGCCCCTCCCCCATCCCACCCCACCTCCTCTGGAGTTATTAATGGTCTTGCGTTGTTGGCACCAATGCTCACTTTTATTTATTTGTTGTGTTTGTAACTTATTATTTTGCTCTACGGACTTGGCTCTGTTTGGTTAGACCCAGAGGCCTGTTTATCTTGCCTGGAATAAGGGTAATCTCTGTCTCTTCTAACTCAAGTGAAAAGTCTACGTGTTTATTGGCCATTCTACCCAAATTCTATGCCAGTTCCTTAACAAGTTGTGCAAATGGGGATTCTCAGGCCAGCATTTGACACAGGAAGAGATGAGATTCAAACAATTCCACCACAGGTTATTGTTATCATAATTTTTGCCTTGTGGTGGAAAGAATCATATCAAACCATGTGCAACTTTTATTGACCTTTCCTCATTTCTGGGCCATGGGTGAATTGATCAGGCACTGTTCTGCTTCATGGGTCAGAGCGGTGGGGACAACTTGCCTGAGGGCTGTTCAGGCTGGACTCTGACAACTAGTAATTTCTCACTCATTAAAAAAATAACTTTTGTCCTATCTTTGGATGAGCTAGTTGCATATACCCTTGCATTTAAAAAAAGACAAAGAGAGACGGGGTGTGGTGGCTCATGCCTGTAACCTCAGTACTCTGGGAGGCCAAGGCAAGTGAGTTGTCTGAGCTCAGGAGTTCAAGACCAGCCTGAGCAAGAGTAAGACCCCATGCCTACTAAAAATAGAAAAACTAGCTGCTTGGGAGGCTGAGGCAAAAGGATTGCTCAAGCCCAAGAGTGTGAGGTTGCTGTGAGCTATGATATCACAGCACTCTACCCAGGGCAACAGAGTGAGACTCTGTCTCAAAAAAAGAAAAAAAAAAGTAGAAGGAGGGAGAGAGAAAGAAAAAAAGAGAAAGAGGATATTCTTTTTTACTCTGATGATATGGCTTTGCTTTCTTGGATATAGAATGGTCTGTATATATAAAAGCACCTACTAGCTAATTATGGGCAGAAAGAAGGGCTACAGATCAAAACCTCTGATGCTGAAGTTATTAACTTGGTAGGTATTCATTTCCATGCTATTCTCAAGTTTATAAAGAGACAGCCATTCTGTTCAAAGTTTGATTCCCCAAGTTTGCTTATACAGAAACCCTTTGTGGTTCACTAAATGTTCCTTTTCTGTTGTAAAATGGAACTTGATGGAGGAAGTAAGTGGGTCATGGGCTGTGTTACTTCACCTTGGTGAGATGTGTTAAAATAATACAAAAATGAATTGAAAGTTGAGAGCCTTGGATCATACTCAGCTACCAATAAAGAATGGCAGCTAGACCTCAGGCACTTGCCAAAGATTACAATTCTAAGCTCACTGTCATTAAATATTTATTAAAATATTACCAAACAGAAAGTTGGAGCTGTTTAAAACCCATGTAGTCCATCTGAGCTCCCAGATATGACAAAATAAGGTCCTAGGTTAAGTCAGGTTAACAGATAACTGGATGTTTCAGCTGGTCTATACCTCTCCTGCCCCTGCACCCATCGGAGATCTAGTTGAATTGCTTTTACTATATATTGTGCTTTAGCACAATTCCATTATTTTTATGGGCTTATTATACAAATTATTTATGTGATCACATATCACATAGCCCATCAATTGTGGGAATATCATGGTTTACGTTTTTCATTTTATTTCTGAATTCACTTTGTTGCATACTTGATTTCTATATTCTTTCTTTTTCTTTTCTTTTTTTTTGAGACAGAGTCTCACTACGTCACCCTCAGTAGAGTGCTGTGGCATCACAGCTCACAGCAACCTCAAACTCTTGGGCTTAAGAGTCTCTTGCCTCGGCCTCCCAAGTAGCTGGGACTACAGGAGCCTACCACAATGCCGGGCTATTTTGTTGTTGTTGTTGTTGTAGTTGTCATTGTTGTTTAGCTGGCCTGGGCTGGGTTTGAACCCACCACTCTCAGTGCATGTGTACAGCACTGTAACCACTGTGCTATGGGTGCTGAGCCAATTTCTGTATTCTTTTTTACCTCTATTCAGTTGATTTTCTCTTTGTAATATATTACATATCCCGTATTACAGAAAGGTCTGTATATATAAAAGAACCTACTTTTCTTATGATTTCTGTATTCTTTTTTACCTCCATTCAGTTGATCTTCTCTTTGTAATATATTATATATCCTGGGAATCTGTCAGAAATCTAGGGTTGACCTTATATCAAGCCCTATGGGACTTGGCACTTAGTAGGCATATAGTAAACATTTATTGATTTAAAAGTGGAGTCTAAGTAAATAAAAGGAAAACATTCATTTCTCTCTCATGTGCGTTCCCACAACACTTATGGGTAAAGTTTGTGCTCATTATTCCATGCACACTCTTTTTTTTTTTTTTTAATTTCAGGCTCCTTTATTCCATGACTATTTTCAGAACATCAACTATAGGCGAAACATTGACATAATCATTGAAGATAACATTGGGACAAATATATCAATTTTATGAGGAAACAAAAGCATTATCTACAAATCAATTATGAGATAAGTGTACTCATTACCACCACTCCTAGTAAAGTTGAAG
This sequence comes from Otolemur garnettii, assembly GCF_000181295.1. Lineage (NCBI taxonomy): Eukaryota > Metazoa > Chordata > Mammalia > Primates > Galagidae > Otolemur > Otolemur garnettii. The sequence goes on from NW_003852463.1 coordinate 2,228,716, forward strand.
ATCCTAGCTCGTACAATTAAGATAACTCAAAAATCCCAACGGTTTGTAAAAAAAACACAAATTTCATTACTTCTGAGTTACCAAATTACTTGCAAGTTATCAAAAACAATAGAAAAATTCAGCAATGTAGCTAACTTCAAAATAACTATACAAAATCAATTATATTTCTATGTAAAAAAGAATTACAAAATAATATTAGAAAAAGAAAGATAGCATTGTGGCAGCAACTAAAATAGAAAGTACCTATCCATATAGCTTTAACAAGAGCTGTGCAATTTTTTTTGAATACATAATCATTTACTACCTGTTTGTTACAGAATACACAAGACAAAATACAAATAGCAAGCAAAATTTTTTTCCTTAATTTTTACCAAAGTCTAAAAAAAAGATGACTAATATATATAAATAAAAGTAAAAAATAATTTCTAAAAAAAAAAAAGCAGACTTTATGAAGACAACTGCCACAGCACTAGCAACAACAGCAATACTAAACAAATGGGATCTTATGAAACTGAAAAGTTTCTGTACAGCAAAGAAGACAATAACCAGAGCAAATAGACAACCTTCTCAATGGGAAAGGATATTTGCCTATGTTGAATCTGACAAAAGTCTAATAACCAGGATCTACGCAGAACTTCAATTAATCTACAAGAAAAAAACCAACAACCCCATACATCAATGGGAAAGAGAGATGAACAGAATCTTCTCTAAAGCCGATAGGCGAATGGCTGCTAACTATATGAAAAAATGCTCTTCATCTCTAATTATTAGGGAAATGCAAATTAAAACCACCCTGAGATATCATCTAACCCCAGGGAGAATGGCCTATATCACAAAATCTCAAAATTGCAGATGCTGGCATGGATGTGGAGAGAAAGGAACGCACACTCTTTAGTCGTGAAGAGGTTGCTCTTGCACTGTGTCCAAGAGTATGGCTCCTTTATAAGCCTCCGTCGTCCTCTTCTTGAGGACAGAGAGCTTAGCACCCACTTTTTGTGTACTTTGAACAGGGCTCTGTACACAGTGAGTGCTCCATATATGCAAATTAAATGATTGATCCATGGCCTGGATGTGTGACCCACCTTTTGGGGATTGTTAGCTGTTATAATCAAAAGCCAAGAGCACTTTGTGTGCCCATTTATACACGTATTTTATTAAAGCCTGCATGGACATGGTGGACTCCAGTTTTCTCTCTTAGGCATCCGTCATGGACATCTCTTTTCTTTGCCTATACAGTACTTCTGCTGCTGCTAATGTCACCATGATTTTTTTTTTTTTTT
>NW_003852463.1:2230275-2234741 GCF_000181295.1 Otolemur garnettii
TTTTTTTTTTTTTTTTTTTGGAAATGAATGCTTCCCCTTCTCCATGCATATAGCTCAGACCAGGAAAATGCACATGACCTATCCTCCATCCCCCTGGCCACAGTGATTGGTCCGAGGATAAAATCATTACCAAAGCTGTACCCGATAACTCAATTTCAATAGCGTTCTTTGCGGTTCTTTTTCTTGCTGGATTTACCTAGCTAAGAGGCTATAAACCTCTAGCTATAAACCTATAGCTGCCAAAGCTACCCTATTGGAAAACTTACTTAAATGAACAAACATTAAGCACCTGAGGGTCTAGAGATTAATACAAAATGAGTCTTGATGACAATGGACACTAGATCCAGCTGTGCCTGAATATCGGTTTGAACTTTCTGGGGGTGCAATTAAAAGAATCTGAACCAGTGCAGCATTCTGTTCTCATTATGTGATCACTCCCTGGGCCAGCTGAAGTCTCAAGAGTCGTCATCAGAGGCCTCGTGCTTACAGAGCAACATCAGGATTGGGAACTAAAATAATTGTGTGAACTTCTCATGAGTCTGCCATGGTTCCATTAAAAATAATTTAAAACTCCTAAGTCACGGGAAAGGGTCAGAATACAAGGTGGGTGAGAGAAGTTGCAGGTGTTTAAATGTGGTGAGCAGGGTGTTATGAGCTGCTCAAGGTTGCAAGGGGCCAGCACTATAAATGGCATGGGTCTTATTTTGATGGAATTGTGCTTTGGTATGATGTCATTAGCTTTTTCAAAGGCAAAGTTGGGTGAAAAGAAGAGACTTCCAGGGATATAGAAACTAACTACAGGGAATAAGAGAGGAATATCTAAGAATAATCTTACTTCCTTTACTCATCTCCCCTTCTGTTACCCACCAAATAACCCATTATGATTTTTCCAAAACAAGTAACATCCTATGTTCTCAGAAAAAACTGACAGAAATAACCCTGGGCCATTGTGGGATTTCTATTTTAGAGGAAGGTGAGGCTGAGAAAAGTAATTCTCCCCTAGCAATAGATCACAGAGATCTGCTAAGCTTGGATGGATACCCAGGACTTATTCAGGCCATAAAGCCAGCACTTCTTTCTTCTTTAGGTCAGTTCTTTCTTAGCTCTCCACCCACCAGGTTTTGTCCAAAGATCTCTGCTACTTCTTGCAGTGAGGTTTATGTTGAATGGGTTCCAGCAGTGAGATCACCCTCATGGAAGGTTTCCATATATGACATGCCTCTGCTGCTACACCCAAGAGCTTTCCCAAGGCCCTTTCACTGATGCTGTTCAAGAATAAGGTCTTGGCTAGATTCCCACATTGAGGGGGCAATGGAGTTTTGGTTTCTGAAAATAGGAGGTATTGTCCTCTTTGCTCAATTATAAAAGCAGTACATGTTCTCTCCAGTACATTTGATAAATTCAAAGAAGGGTAAAGGGGGAAAAAGAAAGAATGGTCATGCTATGATTCCATTGCCTACAGACGACTAATACTGATATTTTAATGTACTTTTTTCTCGTAGTTTTTCTGAATATATATATCTATGTATATTTTAGGAAGGTAGTATTGTAGCATGGTTCAGAGTGTGGATTTGGAAGTGTGACACCTTTCATTTGGCTGCCCATGGCCTTTATGCCCTTGGGCAACTTAACTCTTTTTTCTTTGAGACAGAGTCTTAAGCTATTACCTTGGGTAGAGTGCCATGATATCATAGCTCACAGCAACCTCCAATTCTTGCACTCAAACCATTGCCTTGCCTTAGTTTCTCTATTTTTAGTAGAGACAGGGTCTCACTTTTTGCTCAGGCTGGTCTTGAACTCGTGAGCTCAAGCAATCCACCCTCCTTGGTTTCCCAGAGTGCTAGGATTACAGACATGAGCCACCATGCCCAGCCAACTCTTTAAGTCTTACTTTTTTTTTTTTTGAGACAGTCTTACTTTTTCACCCTCAGTAGAGTGCTGTGATGTCATAGCTCACAGCAACCTCAATCTCTTGGGATCAAACAATCTTTTGCCTCAGCCTCCCAAGTATCTGGGACTACAGGTGCCCACCACAATGCCGGCCGATTTTTAGAGACAGAGTCTTGCTCTTGCTCAGGCTGGTCTCCAACCTTTGAGTTCAGGGCAATCCACCCATCTTAATCTCTCAGAGTGCTTAGATTACAGGTGTGAGTCACCATACTCAGCCTGGTTTCTATCTTTTCTTTTTTTTTTTTTTTTTTTTTGAGACAGAGTCTCATTATGCCGCCCTTGGTAGAGTGCCATGGTGTCACTGCTCACAGCAACCTCAAAATCTTGGGCCGAAGTGATTGTCTTGCCTCAGCCTCCCAAGCAGCTGGGACTACAGGTGCCCGCCACAATGCCCAGCTATTTTGTTGTTGTAGTTGTCATTGTTGTTTGGCAGGCCCGGGCTGGGCTTGAACCTGCCACCTCTGGTGTATGTGGCTGGTGCCTTAGCTGCTGAATTATGGATGCTCAACCTTTTATCTTTTTTTTTGAGACAAAGTCTCACTCTTGGTAGAGTGCTATGGCATCACAGCTCGCAGCAACCTCAAACTCTTGGGCTTAAGCAATTCTCTTGCCCGGGCTTAGCCTCCCAAGTAGCTGGGACTACAGGTGCTTGCCACAACACCACCCAGCTATTTTGAGAGATGAGATCTTGCTCTGGCTCAGGCTGGTGTTGAACTCATGAGCTCAGGCAATCCACCAGCCTCGGCCTCCCAGAGTGCTAGGATTTTTTATTTTTTTTGTTGTTGTTGCAGTTTTGGCTGGGGCTGGGTTGGAACCTGCCACTCTCAGTATATAGGACCTGCACCCTATTCCCTGAGCCACAGGCACTGCTCCAGAGTGCTAGGATTTTGTTTTTTTCCATTTTTGTTCTATTTATTTTTTTTCTTGACTAAGAGAGTTGTGGGTTTTGTTTTTTTTTTTTTTGCAGTTTTTTTGGCTGGGGCTGGGTTTGAACCCGCCACCTCCAGCATATGGGGCCGGCGCCCTACTCCTTGAGCCACAGGTGCCGCCCAAGAGAGTTGTGTTAAAGTCTCCTAGAGTGCTAGAATTTTTAAGTCTTCTTCTTCTTCCTTTTTTTTTTTTTTGCAGTTTTAGCCAGGGCTGGGCTTGAACGTGCCACCCCCAGCATATGGGATAGGGCTGGTGCCTTACTCCTTGACGGTCTTACTTCTTTAATAACAAAGTTTCCTAATTCTTAATCTAGTCCTCATCTAACATTATTTTAACTTACAGGTTTACAATGAGAGTTATCTGGTAATAAAATTTCCCCTAATATTCTTCTTCTTTTTTCAATTTTTTCCCCCTCACTGGGACAGGGTCTCATTCTGTTGCCCACGCTGGAGTGCAGTGGCATCACCATAGTTCACTGTAACCTCTGACTCCTGGGCTCAAGTGATCCTTCGGCCTCAACCTCTGGAGTAGCTGGGACTACAGGCGTGAACCACCATGCCAGGCTTTTTTCTTTATTTTTTTTTGTAGAGATGAGTGTCTTGCTATGTTGCTCAGGCTGATTTCGAATTTCTGGCCACAAGTGATCCTCTCACCTTAGCATCTCAAAGTGTTGGGTTACAGGTATGAGCTACCATGCTAGGCCTTCTTTCAAGTTTTTAATGGTTATTTCAAATAAATTGTAGCTGTGCTGTACAGACAATGCAGAAGGTGATGTGACAGTAGTGGGGTGAAGGTGCTCTAGAAGGGAAGGCCTCTGTTAACTGCCAGATCCTGTGGGCTCATAATGGGATTTAGTGGAGAAAACCTCTGCTGAGCCAGATGATACCACTGGCCTGCCTTTCTTTATATTGTTGCTTTCTTTGATTTCTGTGACAAGAGGTAGTGTCAACTATCTACTGGTCTCTTCCTACCTACCTTTTAGCCTTCTTTGAAGGCACATCTTTGACCACCTGTTAAATGAGCTGTTGGTCGGGACTATCCCTCCTGGCAGCTAGGAGAGCTCAGCTGCCACACAGGCTCCAGATGTGATGCTAAGTCAGGAGTTCAGAGAGCTTCCCACAAGGAGGGGGTAGAGCTTCTCCAGGCTGGGACCCAAGCCCAGCTTGCTTCCTAGCACATGACTGAATGCCAACCACACTATTTTAAGAAAGAGCTAAGCCATAAGGAGGTGCTATAATGACTGAAAGGTACTTAACGCAGTGCTTAAAGCAAACCTGGTCCCTATCCTAATAAAGTTTACAGGATAGTTCAGACATATGACTCACACAAAAAGGCAGTAAGAAAACAACGTAAAACAGCAAAAGCCACACGCCAAATTATGGGAAATAGGCTACAATTGCCATTGGAGTTTAAGGAAGGAAGCCCTCCGAGTGAATTTATCAGTGAGAGAAGATGCTAAAGAAAGTTTAAGTTGGCTCAGCACTCATAGCTTAGTGGTTAGGGTGCTGGCCACATACACCGGGGCTGGTGGGTTCGAACCTGGCCTGGGCCTGCTAAACAACAATGACAACTGCAACAAAAAAAAA
>NW_003852463.1:2235279-2236930 GCF_000181295.1 Otolemur garnettii
GAGGCAGGAGACTCGCTTGAGCCCAGGAGTTGGAGGCTGCTGTGAGCTGTAATGCTACGGCACTCTACCCAGGGGGACAGCTTGAGGCTCTGTCTCAAAAAAAAAAAAGAAAGAAAGAAAAGGAAGGAGGAAGGAAGGGAGGGAAGGAGGGAAGGGAAGGGAAGGGAAAAAGAAAGAGAGAGAGGGAGGGAGGAAGGAAGCAAGGAGGGAAGGAAGGAAGATTGAGTTGAAACAAGCCCAAAGGAAACAGGTCTGATCACCAGAGAAGGAAATAAGAGTCCATGGCTGTGCAATGCCACAGAGCCAGATTCTATAACTAACAAGGTCAGGGAATGATTAATCCATCTGAAACACATCAAAGTCGCAGAATTCACTGGACTTTCACTCATTAAAGATTTTTAATTCTTAGCAGACTTCATTCTTCTCTAGTCCAATATAAAAATTTTCTCCTTTCATTTGGGTAACTGAAACTCAGAGATCAATAGTCAAGGGGGATAGGCACTCACAATTTTAGATTCTTTGGTGCCAAAATGAAAGTTGAAACCTTTGCCTCTCAAGCAAGAAATATTCATCATGACTCTGGTCCCACTAGAGAATACGTCTCCCATGCTGTCTTGCAAGGTACCTGGTACTCCAGAGAGCGTTATAAAAACTTAAGGGTTTCTTCTACCACATTAGTACCATCTAGCTAGGAGTATGTGAAAGTGATCACCTGAAAAAACCCTAGCTGTGCCCTCTGGCCCACGGCGCCCTCTGCATCACAGCTCCTCTATATTCTTTCTGTATCTGGCCTGTAGCACATTGGAGGATCTGTGCCTCTGAGGCTAACTGGATGCATCCAGACATTGCCTCTGTCTCCATCAGCCCAGACCACCAAGCACAGTACTTGTATGGCTTGAGAGAATGGCTAAGTCTCCTGGCTTTTGAGATTCAGGAGTTCAAGAGTCAGTTTCTTTAGCTGAGTAGTCATTACTTTTCAGTATGAGCTTCTTTTCTCAGCTTTTGTGGTCTGAGTCCCTTTCATTCACAATAATCCTTTCCTCCTATCCCTAGCATTCTGGCTCCTTCTCTTTCCCCAAGCCTACCCAGTCTCCCTGCTTCCTTGTGAGCAAGCTTGATATCATTTCTCTCCCAGGAGGCGGGGTGAAGACAGAGACTCTGAACTGATCCTGTGCAGAGCACTTCTGTGGTGGCTAGACTGGAGCAGGTGCAGATAGGGTGTCAGAGATACCCTCTAGCCACTAAGAAACCTTGTGCATGGGGCCAGGGGCAAGAAAATATGGCAGTTTGATAGTCAATCATTGATCGATATGGTTGCAATGTATGATCCATACTTCATTCACTTCAGTTGAACACACATTTAGTTAATGTCTATGATGTGCAGAGATTGGTAAGAGAGCTCACAATTCTTAGGTATAGATGACCAGCGCAGTGGTTTTCAACCTTTCCGCCACTTGAGAATTCTAGCAGCTTGAAAAATGAAAACAAAAACAAAAACAAAACAAAGTCTTGGGCCCCTCTCCAGAGATTCAAACTTAAATGGTGTGGGGTGGGGTACCGACATCAGTATTTTTCAAAAAGCTCCCTAGATTTGAATGTGTAAGCCAACAGTAAGAACTTTTAAGTGGCCATAGGTGGAAATTTTCTAAAG
>NW_003852463.1:2237949-2242399 GCF_000181295.1 Otolemur garnettii
AGAGGCAGGAGACTAGCTTGAGCCCAGGAGTTGGAGGTTGCTGTGAGCTGTAATGCCACGGCACTCTACCCAGGAGGACAGCTTGAGGCTCTGTCTCAAAAAAAAAAAAAAAAAAGAACCCAAGAGAAAAAAAAGAATATAGAGACTTAGCTCTTCAGGGGAAAGATTCAAGGACCACTAACCTAAGTAGTAAAGAATATATTCAGAATACAGTATTTTAAGATGAAGCAAAACTTTATACATCCATAGCTTTTTTTTCTCCCCTACAGAATTTTGTATAGAAAGAAATCACTCTTCCCCTATCCAAGGTATTTACTCTCTCTTGCCCTCACCTGAGGTGTCACAAATAACATCATTATTTCTACGCCACCTAGAACACCAGGCTCAGCTCACAGAAAGAAAAATGCAGTATCAACTACAGCTTCAGACACCTTCCTAGGTGTCAACTTAGTCAGAAAAGAATAGCGAACGCAATAAAATTTGCAGGGTGGGGTGGCTAGGGAATGTAATCATTTATTTGGAGTGTAACCTGGTACTCCAAACAAAGGCTCTACTATTCTCAGTAGAAAGCTTGTAGGACATAAGGAGGAAGTGAATGGGATGACCCACTTGCGACAGCACCAAAGAACAGAGATGACTTCACACCACGGCAACAGGCAGAGAAAAAACACTGAATAATTAAAACTGAACTAGGACACACCTTTAATGTCAATACATCTCAGATTCTGTTTTCCCTTCACCTTTCCCAAAATAACCAGACCTTTTATTTTTTATTTATTTTGCAGTTTTGGGCTTTTTTTTTGCAGTTTTTGCAGGTTTGAACTCACCACCTCCGGTATATAGGGCCTTGGGCCAGCACCCTACTCCTTGAGCCACAGGCACCGCCCACCAGACCTTTTATTTAACCCATGTATACAATGCTTCATTAAAAGGATCACTCTAGAGCACACAAACATAAGTTAATTTTTATTTTATTGTACAGGAAAATATTCTGCAATATTTTTTAAATAACAATAATTCCTGACAAAATCACCCTTCATGATTTATAAGCCTCACCATCTGGTCAGATGTAGTGAGCTATCCTTCATCCTTTATAAATAAGCTCCATTAGTATCACCATAAACCACAGGAAAACCCCAAAGATTTTTTAAATGGCTTCCAAATTTCTGCATAGGTGCCCTTATTTAGTGCAGAGGTAAACAATAAGCAGGTTGATGTAAAAACTGGAAGGACAGCTAAAAGAGAAAAAATTGTTAACAACTGGCAACTTTAGAATGAAGGACTTATGGGAGTTCATTATACCATTCCTTTGACTTAATTTTTGAGTTACAGCTGCTTTAGTGTCATCATGCTCTTTTCTAGACTTGCCTAAAAAATATACTCAGTTATTTCTTTTCAAACCAGAAACAGAAAATCAGCTCTTTCCCAAGTGATGCCCCCTTTCTATTCTGGGTAAAAAAGCTTGAAAGCTTCAATTAAGGGGCTACAGTACACTGATATGGTTTTGTGGTTCTTAGAAGGTGCCCGACTCAAGCTCTCATCGAAGGTCTGTGATGGTCACTGCTCTGTCCACAACACTCACATGGCTACAGCTCTGCAAGAGAGAAAAAGACAGACTAGTCAAGTCTTAGACAATCCTGACAAGTTATTTTTTAAAATGCTCATTTTAGGCCACTAGTTCCCAGTCTGGAAGCCAGATTGCTACTTAAGTGATAGTTATGGCAAGGGGTCTAGGAATCATTACTGCTATCAATTCCCATGAGTAGAGTCGATCAACATCTGCTCATATGTCTTCATGAATTTTTCAAATGTAAGTATATTCTAGGGTCATTCTTGGTTGGTTGTTTGGTTTGGCATTTGGTACTAAATCCTGGGAACAAATATTGTAGAATCATTCTTAAAATATATATTTATTGGGGCAGCACCTGTGGCTCAAAAGGGTAGGGCACCGGCACCATATGCTGGAGGTGGCAGGTTCAAACCCAGCCCCGGCCAAAAAAAAAAAAAATACATTTATTGAAAAGAATTACTGAGTTCATTGTAATGTGGGGCCATGATGTCAATCAGATGATAAACACATGGGGAATTATACCATATAATATAATCACATGGGGTACAGGGAAATGCTCACTTTTGGCATAAAAAATGGGTCTTCATAATGGAAAACCTGGGCATTGGTATTCCAGGCTTTTCCCCCCCTGATTTTGTAGTCTCTATTTCAATATCTTAGTACCTAGAACTTGTATTACATTCTAAGGCAGAACAATCTATTTTTGACAAATTTATCAGACACGTCTTCCTCTTATTCAGCTGAAAACTATCATTCTATGAGGTCTTAGTTTTAGAGCTAAGAGTGCTATGAAATATGCATCAACTCTTCTAACACTTGAGGTCACCTCCCAGGTTCTTCCGGGGCCTTCTTTTCTAAACATGCTCAGTTCCTTTTATGTGACAAGGTTATGAATCCCTTTGGTATATTGGTCACTTTTCTCTAAACCCAAAAGAAATAATGCTCCATGGCCAGCATGGAGTAATACAACACTATCACATTAGATCTGAGAGGACAAACTGAAACACACTGATCATCAATTAAACTTCTAATTCACAGAACATAACTTATAAAAGAACCAACTTCCTGGGAGGATCATAAGATTTCTACTGTCTAAGCAAAATTCCAGGTCAAATATATTTAATTTATCTACCCTTAAGTGGCTTTTTTCCTTTGCATTCAAGTTTCTTATTAATGTACAGGCTTAGCAACTGACGTTGATGAAGAAAAAAACTAACATGTATTAATCATAAGCCAGCTACTGCATTAGTAGTTCTGCACATTACTTAATTCCCTTAATAACCCTATAAAGTAAGCACTAATATTATTATCATATCCATTTTATAGATGAGAAAGCTGAGGCCCAGGAAGGGTAAACAGCCTAATCAAAAATATACAGTGGCAGATGCAAATCTCTTCCTATCCCACAAGGCTTCTTGTGTTATGTCCCTATTATGGAGGTCTGAGTAGGCCATAAAGGACAATGCACCTCATCATCCCTGACTGTCCTCCCTGCTTGAACCTCAGCTCCAATTTCTTCTACATAGATACATACACAGAACAGAGGTGGATCCTTGCTGTGTGGGTGAAACCCTTTCTGGCGACAGGAAGATATCTCCTCTAGTCCATGGTCAGTTAGTTTAAAGAATCCAGTTCTGAAATAAGAAAAGGCAAACAAAGTCCCCAACATGTGCACACATGTGTGCGTGCACACACCCACACAGACACACACAGGCATGCACAGACACATTTTGAGACATCTTCTGCAGGATGCTTGCTCACAGGTCTCTTCTCTGGTGAGTGAATCATAGCTAGAGAATGATTCATCATTATCACCACACTGGTTTTGCTGACAGAATTCAGAATAGATAACATTTGTAATGAAGAAGTAACATTCTGAGATACTCTGTCCAATTTTGAAATTTCCCAATATAACCTCAAAGTCCTAAAATTCCTATTGCTTCAAGTCAAACACTTGAAGCTTCTTGTAGACACTTCTTAGAAAAGCAACTAAATAATTCCTTGGATATTTAGTATCTTTTTAAACAAGCATGATAGATTTATCAGGTTATAGGGCTTAAAAGGAAGCCCTTTAGAGAACTAATTGATATTACAATCTATATATTTTATAAAGAACAAGATCTCAAGAATAGAGACACTTTCCTCCTAAGTGTTCTTCCTACAACCTCCTCGTAAGGCCCAGAACCATGTCCTACATACTCACTCCTGGTACTTGGGAGAGCAAACAATGGCTATTGACTCTGGCAACATCATCTGGTAGGAGCAGTGAGTGTGTAGGTCAACACTGGAGAGAAAGGCGGTCTGTGTGGGATGAGTCTGAGAAGAGAAAAGAAAGAGAACTGTAAATGAGGATCGTAGCAGTCCCCCTTTACCTGCAATTTCCCTTTCCAAGGTTTTAGTTACTTGTGTCAATCACAGTCTGAAAATATTATATTAATTTTGTGAGAGACCACATTCACATAACTTTATTACAGTATGTTGTTATAATTGTCCTACTTTATTACTGTGATTGTTGTGAATCTCTCAGTGTCTCTAATTTATAAATTATACTTTTATGTAGTTTTGTATGTATAGGATAATACATAGTAAATGTAGAGTGTGGTACTATCCATGGTTCCAAGCATCGACCAGGGGTCTGGGAAGGTACCCCCAGAGGATAAGGGAGGAACCACTATCCTGTACAACCAACCCTGGCCCAGGAAGAAAGGTAAAGTCAAAGATTTCTCAGGAGCTGTCCACAATCTCCTTCTCAAGTACAAAGTCATTTGCAACTATGACGGTTACAGCTGAAGCTCATAAGAGTTTCTTTCCAGCATTGTAAATAAGTATAGTTTGATATGATCATGTGAAGAGATCCATAATTCATTTTTTTTTTTTTTT
>NW_003852463.1:2243136-2263318 GCF_000181295.1 Otolemur garnettii
GGAGACTCACTTTAGCCCAGGAGTTGGAGGTTGCTGTGAGCTGTGATGCCACAGCACTCTACCCAGGGGGACAGCTTGAGGTTCTGTCTCAAAAAAAAAAAAAGAAAAAGAAATGAGGAGAATAAACAAAGTTAGAAGAATTCTCTGTGGTGAGGGATACAATGAGAAAGGGGAAGGGGACAAGTGACTAAAAGAATAACTTAGGTCAAAGCAGCCCCAGCAGAATAACCGCTAAATAGGATGAGATGTTTTTGGAGAGCAGTGGTGGGGAGATGTCCCAAGAGGGGTGAGGGAGACCTCCCCACTTCAATTCCTAGGCAGTTGCACGTATTAGAGATGTCCTCACATACGTTGTGCAGAATCATGATTCTGGGATTCCTTAGAGGGCATGCTGGATAGGGTGATCTCTGTCTAACAGAAAGCAACACAATGCTAAGCCCAGGGAAGAGCATGCCATCCAAGCTCACAGTTACAGACAACATACAAAATAACCCAGCATATTTCATTTAATTCACTCAGGAACAGCGGTCTCAGAGGACAAGGTTGTGTTGAAATACTTTTTGGCTTCCCCTGTTGGAAGGCAGTGGATGATGCCAGGCAGCCTGAACACTTACTAGGGATGGGAGGGGATGGGCAGACAAAAAGAGGGGAGTGAACACAAGGAAGAGAACAGTCTTTCAATCTGTGGTATTCAAAATGGGATCTCTGTTCCCACTGGTCCTTAAAGTTTAGCATGCCTGATGGGCTCTGGAATTCCTTGTTGGATGGAGGGCTATAGGCTGCAGAGCCTGGGGGAAAGGAGGATCAAGGCATTGGGTTATTAAACTCGTGGGGGATAAAGAGGGCTTGAGGGCAGAGCTCAAACCTTCCACCTGGGGGAAAGATACTGCTCTACTGTGCTGAAGCTTGAAGATCACTGCAGGGTGGGAGAAAAATTGAATTCTATGGTTAGAATAAACAAGACAGAAGAATTTGACATTGTGCCATATTCCAGTTAAATGAGTTTTGACCTCTTAAAAGGAAATCAAGGTCCCGGTTCCAGGTGTCAAGCAAAAGTTTTCCCTGGGGTTCGTGTGTGTGGGCCAGGAGACTAGTGTGGAGGGTCTTGTGGGGCATGGGGACTGGTGGCAATGGGGGCCTGCATCAAGTGCATAATAGATATTCAGCCAGGCTTATCAGCTGTGGTGAGTGGAGTCATGTAAGGAAATCAGTGTTAGTGATGGTGGGTGCGTGGAGATGGGTGAGGAGCTGCATCTTAAGACTGGAGACAGAAGAAAAGCCTGGCAGTCAGGCACTGGAGGTATGGACGTGGGAAAAGAGACCTCCACTGTGGAACTGTAGTATGGGAGCTCCAAGTCTGAAGATCAGAACATCCCTGTGTCTTGGGTGCTGTAGGCAGGAAGATTTGTGTCCCAGGTGAGATGTCCAACAAGTGTATCTAGTTCTTTCCAGCTGGAGACAAGAGGGGAGTCAGTAGACAAAGTAGGTGGGTGTCTTCAACAACTGAATAAATGTCATAAGAATGGCCCTCGCAACTCCAAGAATTTTTCCTTTTCATTTTCTTGAAGAAGTGTGAGTATCTCCGTGGATGACTCAGGCTTTGGTTATTCAAGAAACATAATTTCTTTCTTTCTTTTTTTTTTGAGACAGTCTTACTATGTTGCCCTACGTAGAGTACTGTGGTGATACAGCTCACAGCAACTTCCAACTCCTGGACTTAGGCGATTCTCTTACCTCAGCCTCCCACGTAGCTGGGATTTCAGGCACCTGCCATAATGCCAGGCTATTTTTTGTTGGTGTTGCAGTTTGGCCAGGGCGGGGTTTGAACCTGCTACCCTAGGTATATGGGGTCAGCGCCCTACCCACTGAGCCACAGGTGCTGCCCTCAAGACACATAATTTCTAATTATCATCAACGCTCCTTCCACATGATAGACAAGTCACTCGTTCTGGAACAGATGGCGCATGCCAAGGACTCAGTAAACGACAATTAGATGAATGATTTTTCTTCCCGGCAGAGGCATTAAAAGGTCAAGCATAAGTCTGAGACTTTATAGGCAAAAGTTGTTCTAGCTAAAGCATAATCCAAAGAAGATATGGGAGGTAGGGGATCACTTGGATTTCAATGGGAGGTTAACTCCTGCAAAGGAGGCTGTCCCGTTTGGAAGTGGTATAAGATGTTGAAACTTGAAGTAGTCAGTTAAAGCACTATTTAAATATTTCTGTTTATTTCATGTGTTTGCAATAATTTATGTTTTAAGCACATGTTTTGTATACAAAACAAACAATTAGACGAACTAAGATGATTTATGTTCATCTTAGAGGAGGTATGTTCTTAGGTAATAAAAATGGAAAAAGAAAGATTGAATATGACTTAAATAGACCACTGACCTCCACTGACAGAAAAACAGAAAAAATCAACATGTGAAATTGTCCAGTGTTTTCAAACCTGCTGTCTAAAAGCACAAATCTCTTGAGAAGCTTGTTAAAAGCCCAGACTCCTGTGCCCAACCTTGGAAATATCCCACAAGATGAAGCATTTTTCTTTAAAGCTCACTAAACGATTCTTCTGTGTAGCCTCATCTGAGAAGCACCACTCCATAGAATGCCATGATGAGCTCACTGTGAATAAAGTCTTCAGGGTAGAGACCTATTAGCTAAGTCCACACATGCATCCTCATGGCCATCTAAGAACTTCAAAGGCCATCAGGGGAAAAAAAAACCTCTACCTGATGATAATATAGACTGCTGGAGAGCAACAACCTATGCCAACATCTCTCAACCTATGATGAGAACCCAGGATTCTATAATAACTGGGAGCACACAAGGCCTACACAAGCCAATCTAGACCTACAATCTAAAGTCGGGTAGCTAGAAAGATAATAAAGAGATACATAGCAGGGGTACAATAAACAACTATTAAACTTGGGCTTGAGCAATCCTCTTCCCTCAGCTTCCCAAGTAGCTGGGGCTACAGGTGTGCACAACCACGCCTGGCTACTTTTTCTATTTTTAGTGGAGACAGGGTCTCACACTTGCTCAGGCTGGCCTTGAACTCCTGAGCTCAAGCAATCCACCTGCCTTGGCCTCCCCGAGTGCTATGATCACAGGTGTGAGCCATTGCACCCAGCCTCATAGTTGAGTTTCTTGATGGATAATTATGTTTATTGTGTCCACTCTGCTAGGGAATATAGGAAGGCACTTTTAGGAAGAGAAAACATGTCCAAGGAACAAGAATGAGTAAGAGTGAATGTTGAGGCTGCCTGGGCACCTGGGCAGTAGCAGAATGGCCACATAGTAAGGTGATGAGGTCTAAGATAGGGTTGAAACAAGAAGAGAAGTGCTTGAACACTGGATAGGGGGTTAGATAAAATTTGGTGACCAATCTATGATCATACGAAGTTTCTGACCAGGGAATCTGATTTATAGTTGGCAAAGTGCAAAAAGGAAGAATTGATCTTTTACATTCTCTTGTTGCCAATTTTAAGATTTAAACTAACATAGTCTGCTTTTTGTTTATTTGTTTGTAAACCCAAATTAGGAAGGACTGGTGCAGAAATATCATTGGGGGAAAAAAAGCTAAACTATTATCCATTTAGGCTTTAGATCTGTTTTGTAGCTGGGCCATTGTTGAAACCTAGAAATTCTTTTATTTACTTGTGGCTAAGTTCTACTTGAAGTCTAAACAGTAATTATTTCAAACTTTCTCCCATCTCTTCTATTTTCTAAATCCACCTTTGTCTCCCTCCTGAAAGCAGACCTAGACTTCAACCTTACTGAAATGAAGACTGTCTAAAATTTCACTCACTCTCTTCAAATTCATTTCAAAAATCTCTCTGTCTTGTCCTCTCACTTCCTTCCAGCCTGTCTCAGAGGAACAGGTGTTTTTCTGTTCGTATTAAGACAAATTTCTTTTTTGTATTTTTGATTCAGTATTTCCCTATCACTACATTACTTGTATGTCTCTCTTATGCATTTACATCTTTTCCACTAGTTCACTGGTCATAGAAATATGTACAGATCCACGTAAGAATGTGGATAAACCGTGAAAATGTTAAGAAAAGAGGCAAGACACAAATATATGTTGCTTTTCTGTGGTGCTGAATATCGCAAAAATCATATGGACTTTTTTTTGTGTGTAAGTTTTTGTTAGTGTTTGTGTATTTAATACATGGCCCCAAACAACTCTTTTTCTAATGTGCAGCAGGAAACAAAAAAGGTTGGACACCACTACAAGCTCTTCAGAATGGCAATGTACACATCACTATCACCACAGCCTCAGTCCTCGTGACTTTTTAAACCAGGGGTCCTCAAGCTTTTTAAACAGGGGGCCAGTTCACTGTCCCTCACACCGTTGGAGGGCTGGACTGTGGGCTCTGGGACAAGTTGGCTGCTAAGCAGGACAGGCAGCAGTGGCAAAAACACCTGGCGGGCCGGATAAATGTCCTAGGTGGGCTGCATGTGGCCCGCGGGCCGTAGTTTTAGGACGCCTGTCTTAGACCCTTCTACTCTACTCCCACCACTGCCTAAAACCCACTGTCTTAAGGGCCTCAATAACCTCATTAAATCCAACTGGCTAATCCAATTCCTCACCATTCTGGAGCTCTCTATACCATGTGATATCATTAACATCCTAGAATTCTTTCTTAAAGCAGTCCCCCTCCTGTGGCTTCTGTGCCTTGCTACTACCCTCACCTTTTTCATATATCTTTTGGTTCATCATTGACTATTTTCAATGTTTCCCTAGGTAACCTGTCCCCCATGTTGCTTGTGAGTCTCTTCTTGCTTTCAAACTTCCCCGTACTTCTAAGGCTTCCAAGGTAGGCTCTCTTCCAGATTCCTATCTCCTGCTTTCACTTTGCTCCCAAGTTCTAGCTTCACAGTTCCAACTGTCTTATAACTCCCTCTAAAGATGTGATGTCTCACCATAATCTGAAATTCAACATTCTCAGAACTGAACCTCACTTTCAGAGAAGTCTTCCTCCTGGATTGCTTACTTCTGCTTCTGAGATGATCACTGCTAGACCCCTAATCTCTGAGTCATCATTGACTTTTAGTCATTCTCTATTACTCATTCTCTAAATTCTCTGAAATCCTACATTCATCTCCTTTCTCCCTAACACACTGCCATCATCCAAGCTCATCAACATTATTATTATAGATTATACAGTGGCATCATCATAGCTGATGATGGGAAACACTGACCTAAGAGACAGTCCCATGTGCCTTCTGTCCCTTCTCTCATTAAATTACATTAATATTGACTATTTGATATGTCAAACTCTCTCTGCCACAACCTGCCTTAAACCTACCTTTATGTTAAAATTTCTAATGTATGGGCAGCGCCTGTAGTTCAGTGGGTAGAGTGCCGGCCACATACACCGAGGCTGGCGGGTTCAAACCTGGCCCAGGCCAGCTAAAACAACAATGACAACTGCAACCAAAAACAGCTGGGCATTTGTGGCAGACACCTGTAGTCCCAGCTACTTGGGACAAGAGAATCGCTCAAGAGTTTGAAGTTGCTGTGAACTGTGATGCCATGGCACTCTACCCAGGGTGACATAGTGAGACACTGTCTCAAAAAAAAAAAAATTTCTAATGTATGATTTTAATCACATCATTGCTTTGTGTAGAAACCTTTAAGAATTCTCCATTTAACTAAAAAGATAACCAAGCTAGGTATGGTGGCTCATGTCTATAATCCTAGCATGGCCTCTGGGAGGCCAAGGTGGGAGAATCACTTGAGGTTAGGAGTTTGAGACCAGCCTGAGTAAGAGTGAGATCCTGTCTCTACTGCAGACAAAAAAACTACACAGATGCGGTAGCGTGTACTGTAGTCCCTGATATTGGGGAGGCTGAAGCAGGAGGATCGCTTGAGCCCAGGAGTTTGAGGTTGTAGTGAGCTATGATGATGTCATTGTACTCCAGTCACTATGATGGCACAAGATTCTGTCTCAAAAAAAAAAAGCATTTTGGGTGGCGCCTGTGGCTCAAAGGAGTAGGGTGCTGGCCCTATATGCCGGAGGTGGCAGTTTCAAACCCAGTCCTGGCCAAAAACTACAAAAAAAAAAAAAAAACAACAAAAAAACCCAAAACATAACCATTCTACCTATCTACCCTAAACCCTCCAGAAAATGACTTGAATGTATCACATTAAGATGTATCTACCACTATTTCCTGGTATGAACCATAAATCTCAGCAAACTGGACCACTTAATAGCTCCAGAAACAAAGTCTGCCTATTCCCTATGCTGTCCTTCCCCTATGGAACTCTACATTGGTCTGGTTTGTCAAAAAATTTACTAAACCATATCCTCAACAAATCCCCAACAGTAAGAAAAAAAATTCTACTAAATCATAGCAGGTATGATCTCTCTTTCTTCTGAATTTCATAGTGCCCTGTTGGTACCTTTTGAGGCCCTTGGCATATTGTGCCTCATGGGAAGTTACTGTATATTTGTTTAATCTCCTTTATGAGGCTAAAACCATAACTTACTCAAATTTGTATCCCTTGGCACATAAAGAATAAGTTTTCTCTCCCTCATCTATAGTAAAACAGTCAGTATTAATGTAATTTAATAAGAGAAAGGACAGAGGCACATGGGATTGACTCTCAGGTCAGTATTTCCCAAATTCTGGCATGTAAGTATGTATAATTTTCCTAAATCCAGAAATAAGCCAATGTATTTGAAACTCTGTCACACACCATGAAAAGCAGCTTCATCTGTAATAGTGAGGCATTAAAAAGGAATAGAAAGAAAAATTAAGAAATTATCTTTAGGGAAGGAATTATATTATACCTAAACATTGCCAAAAGACTGTACAAGATATGCAAACACCTAAAAGTCATGTATATTGGAAGCCTTCTGAGGCTCATATAAAGGTATACACTACTTTAAGAAAGACCAAATCCAAACATTAACTTCCTTGGAGCATTTAAAATCACCTGGTACAGTGGCTCACACCTGTAATCTCAGCACCTTGGGAGATCAGAGCAGGAGGAATGCTTGAAGCCAGGAGTTTGAGACCAGCCCAGCAATATAGTGAGATCCTGTCTCTACAAAAGTTTTTAAAAAAATTAGCTGGGTATGGTGGCATGCACTCAGAGTCCCAGCGACTTGGAAGGCTGAGAAAAGAAGATTGCTTAAGTCCAGGATTCAAGGTTGCAATGAGCTGTGGTTATGCTACTGCACTCTAGCTTGTGCAATAGAACAAGATCACATCTCTAAAAAGGGAAAAATTCACACACAAAAAAAATAAATAAAAAGAAAGAAAGAAATGAGCAGTGTGTTTACATGACTATGAAAGAAGAAAAAACTAACCCTCAAAAAGCCCAGAATTGCTTACATGAATCCAGCCCAAAGTGATGAGACTCTGCTGATCCTGTATGAGGAAAAGTTCTTCTTCATTCTCTGTGTTACAGTAGTCAGATCCAGCACTTTGCTTAGGGATGAGAACATGGGTGATGGTAAATTCGTTTCTCATCTGTCAAAGGAGAAAACAGCTTGTCACAATTCCCTGATACTCATGCAACCCTGGTGTGTCACAACAGTGGGAAGTTGAACCTCTATACAAGTGAAGGTCCTTCCTTCCCACCCAGCAGGAGTCCCTCATCTCAGAGGTTCACAACCTTCACTGCTCATGCACACTGCCTGGGGTCTTCTGTAAAGAGAGAGAGTCCAACCCCACAACTCCACAACCCAGGCAAACACCACATCCCTGTGGGAATTTCCTGCTGTAGCCAAACAGGGCTATTCATAGTTCTTTAGAAGCTCTGTGTAGAGTACCATTTCTCTTCCTCTGCTCATGCCTAAAGTAGTTTCCCTTTCACTGACTCCTTAAGTGCTTCTCTTAGCACTCTTAAGTGCTAAGGTTTAGGTTCAGTCCATTCTACTTCATTCATTTATTCATTCAGCAGTCCATTCTACTTCATTCATTTATTCATTCAGCAGTCCATTCTACTTCATTCATTTATTCATTCATTCATTTCCTTCTTCAAAATTTCTAGTGTTCATATTATACATACTATTCAGCATGCTATTTATCTTTTGGTATATGTCTCCCATCTCTGCAAAGTGACTGGGCACTTTTAGAGGACAATTATGTGTTTTACATATTTTATGTTCCCAGGTCCTACCACAAAGTAGATGCTCAAAAAATGATATATAGAGAATGACTAGATCGTTCCACTAAGTTTAAAATTAGGTATTTCTTACTACTAGCATTAAGATAATCAGTTCAATTCAAGGGACTCTGAAAATCAAACACAGGGTCACCAAATTCAAAGTGACACTACATTATGTGGTCCATGGTTCCCTCAGCAGAGGGATCAGCACAAAGGGTAAGTGACTCTGGATATCTTCTCAGAGCTATAGGAGGCCAAGTAGGGGAGAAACAGTCTCAGCTAAAGGAAGAATTTGTTTTCTTTACCAGTTTTCCACAGAGAATTCCACATGTCTCTACTCCCCGGGCAGTGTTGGCACTGGCTAACTGGAGAAACTGTGGGCACAGCCTCCCAGGCACCACCACATGGCGTAATCCATCTATGGTAGGAACTGTAATGGAGAAAAGGCGAAAGTCTGAGGCCGCTGGGCTAAGCTTCCCCAAGCAGACCTCACAGGTGGCAGGTCTGGGAGAGCCATGCTAAACCACTGGGATTCCCTCAACTTCAGGCAGTTAGTGTAGATTTTATCCTGATTTAGCACCAAAAAAAGGGTTGTAAAGTCTCTTCGCCAACCTTTGGCTGCAGCTGATGGGAACACATTAAGAAAAGAAGAGTAAGTTTTAGTCATTCAAGTTAAAGAAGGACAAACTACTACTTTAACAAAGTTCCTGAGATATTCTAGAATGTTCTGTCAAAATCTACTATAAGAGATTAAAAAGATAATCTCCCTGCCATGATCTGAGTGTGTCCCCAAGGTTCATGTGTTGGAAACGTAATCCCTAATGCAAAAGTGTTGGAGAGGCAGAACTTTAAAAGGTGACTGGGTCATGAGGGCTCTTTTTCTTTGCTTATCTGCCCTTCCACCATAGGATGACATAGCAAGAAGGCTTTCATCAAAGGGCCCCTAAATCTTGGACGTCCTAGTCTCTAGAACCATAAGCCAAATAAATTCCTATTCATTATAAATCATTTAAATATTCTGTTATAGTAGCAGAAAGTAAATTAAAGACACCCCCCATTCATCTAAACTTTTATTTTAATTTTAAATCTCTTTTTTATCTCAGATAAGAATATCAGAGAGTATGACTTTCAAAGAAATACACTAAGATATATTTTTCATAACAGAAAATTTGGGAAGTTATTTATTTCTTAACTTAGAATTCTAGAAGAAAGTTAAAATGCCAAGCCAGAACATAACAACAAAATATAGTCTAGTCCCCCAAAAAAGGCATGAACGAAGCAGCTCATCAACTCTGCTTCAGGATGCCAAAAATAGACCCAGTTCTGGCACACCATGGAGAAACCCTGTGAGAGAGCCAGCATGCTAAAGTTAGGAAGCATCTTTCACAGCCAGATTTTCATATTAAAATAAAGAAAGTAAAAAGAGATGTTCTGCTTCAGCACATTCAACAAGATCTGAATAGCTGGAGAGGTAACAAAGTCAGACCGCAGTCACATGACAGTCTGATGACAGTATAAGGATTATGAATTAGGTTTGGCACAGTCCTTTCCTTTCAATTCAATAATCATTCACCAAGTGCATACCAAGTGACTCTGCACTCAGCCCACAGGGAACACAAACATGAACAAGACTCAACCCGTAACCTGCAAGAAGTTAAAATCTAGTTATTGACGAATGACTACACTATCAGGTGAATGATCTAAATTGCACTAGCGATTGAAAAAGCTCTAAGAGTTTGAAAGGAGAACAGAATCAATTTGACTGAAGGGAGAGAAAACTGGAAAAACTTCAAAAAAACCAAAACAAAACAGTGGAAGCAGAAACAGAGAAAAAGAGATTCTAGGTAGAAGGCAAACGTTAACAAATCTCTTAGAGTAAGATAGTCTAGGCGTGTTCTGGGAACATTATAGCCCAGATTCATAGATTATGTATGAAGCAATAGTAGTGGGGAGATAAGCCCCAAGGCCAGGTTTTAGAGTCCAGCCCTTCTTTTTTTTGAGACAGAGCCTCAAGCTGTCACCCTGGGTAGGGTGCTGTGTCATCACAGCTCACAGCAACCTCCAATTCCTGGGCTCAAGAGATTCTCCTGCCTCCGCCTCCCAAGTAGTTGGAGTCCCACAGCAGGTGCCCGCCACAACACCTGGCTATTTCTTGGTTGCAGCCATCACTGTTGTTTGGCGGGCCTGGGGCTGGATTCAAACCTGTTACCCATTCTCACATTGTGCTTTTTATATTCCCAGACAGGGTCTCACTCTGTCACAGGGGCTAGAGTGCAATGGCATGATCATAACTCAGTGTAACCTCCAATTCATGGTCTCTAGTGATCCTCCTGCTCACCCTCCCAGGCACCTGGGACTGTAAGCACCTGCCACCACATCTAGCTAATTTTTCTATTTTTTTGTAGTTTTTGTAGAGATAGGGTCTTGTTCTTGCTCAGGCTAGTCTCAAACTCCTGGCCTTAAGCCATCCTCCCACCTTGGTCTCCCAAAGTGCTAGTGTTACAGGCATCAGCCACTGTGCCTGGCCTTACATTGTGCTTTTAAACAAATCCTTCAGCAAGGCTGACTTCTTTAAATAACTATTTAAAAGTTGACTCCTAACCTCAAATATTTATTCTAATGATCAACATATACTCATCATTTACCCCTATTATTATCTTCTCAGATTGCCAATTGTTGGTGAGAGGAAATAAGTTTTAATAGCTTTAAAACTATTAACAAGCTGGCCAGGCATGGTGGCTCACACGTATAACCCTAGCATTCTGGGAGGCTGAGGTGGGTGGATTGCTTAAATTCAAGAGTTTGAGACCAGCCTGCCCCAAAGTGAAACCCAGTCTCTAAAAATAGCTGGGTGTTGGACCACCAATAGCTACTCGGAAGGCTGAGGTAAGAGAATCACTTAAGTCCAAGAATTTGAGGTTGCTGTGAGCTATGATTCCACAGCTCTCCATTGAGGGTGACAATGTTAAACTCTGTCTCAAAAAAAAAAAAAAGTTAGCTGTTGAATTGCGCAGTGGGTATTATAAATTTTAAATTTAATTTTACAAAAGGCTTCTCTAATTTACTGAACATTTTAAATCTCTGTATAACCCTTAAAAGTTGAGAGTCTAGGCCAAGGTGATGGCTCACACCTGTAATCCTAGCACTCTGGAAGGCCAAGGTGGGAAGATCCCTTGAACTCAGGAGTTCAAGACCAGCTTGACCAAGAGTGAGGTCCTGTCTCTAGCCAGGTGTGTGGCTGGCACCTGTAGTCCCAGCCACTCAGGAGGCTGAGGCAGGATAGCTTGAACCCAGGAGTTTGAGGTTGCCATGAGCTAGGCTGACACCATGGCACTCTAGCTTAGAGCAACAGAGTGAGATTCTGTCTCAAAAAAAAAAAAAAAAAAAAAAAAGGTTCAGAGTCTGACTTTCAAGGATAGTATTAACTTTTCAGAAAACTGACCTGGCCTCACGTAAATCATGTGGTTTAAACAAAGACCACTTTTTTATTATAAACAGTGTGACAAGACACAATATGGCAACACTTATCAAATGAGTTTCAGTGTCTAAAGCCTTTTAATGGTATCATGGTGGTTCTCTTGGGCTGACTGCCACAAAATGAAACTGTATTTGGCTGCAGTGGAGAAGGAAGAGAACATCAGGAAATGTACTCACTACTTTCTGAGTTGCTCAGTGCTCCAGGTTTCAAGGACCTATCCACCAGAGGAGGCTTAGCTGGCCTTACAGTTGTGTTACAGTCTGCAGGCTGTGTGGATGAGATAGGGGAGGTGGGAAACACATCTAAAGCGGGCTTTTCCAAGTCAGGCACCAACGGGCCACCTAGGCCAGGGTCCACTTTCCCAAACTCCTGCACAATTTTCAGTCGTTCTTTTTCTAGCTCCTGGTTCCGGATCATCTCCTCAAAGGCATGGAACTGTTCCTGTTCTAATTGTTGCTGCTTCTGTTGTGCTATCCTCTGTCTTTCCTTCTCCAGCTCCTGCTGGATAGCCATATTCCGGGCAAATTCCTCTGCTTCCTTCTTCTACAAAGAAAGAAAAGGATTTAGGCTAACACTTCACCCCTCAGATGCCTTCACACCTCAGGAGAACAAAGGTTTTTAGCTAGCAAGGAGAGTTACATCTGCTCTGGCATGATTTTCTAGCTCAAAATTCATACTTCCCTCAGTACTTTATACTCATGGAATATACTCACCTCCCCCACTTCCTATCTGGCCACTGTATACCTATTTTCTAGGACAGTTACAGTCCCAATCCTCTTAGTACCCTTCCTCTCAATGACTCTACTTCACACATTTTCTTCTTTGCTGAAATCTCGATACAACTTATTATCTGTATTCCACCACCTGCATTACACAGTTTTATTCTCTAATTGTGCCATCTGTATATTCTGTATCACAATTAAGACTATAAGATAGAACCAAATCCCAATTTATAACTGAAGGCCGGGTGTGGTGACTCACACCTGTAATCCTAACACTCTGGGAGGCCAAGGCAGGTAGATTGCTTGAGCTTAAGAGTTCGAGACCATCCTGAGCAAGAGTGAGACCCTCATCTCTACTAAAAATAAAAAAATTAGCTGGCATCCTGGGGGTGCCTATAGTCCCAGCTGCTTGGGAGGCTGAGGCAAGAGGATTGCTTGAGCCCAAGAATTTGAGGTTGCTGTGAGCTATGATGCCATGGCACTGTACCTAGGGTGACAGAGTAAGATTCTGTCTCCAAGACATAAACAAATTTATATCTGATATGCTGGGAGTCTCTAGCGAATTTTTTTTTTTTTTTTTGACATGGGGTCTTGCTCTGTCACCCAGGCTGGAGTGCAGGGGCACAATCATAGCTCACTGCAGCAGGTGGATGCTGCCACCTCCAAACTACTTATTTTTTATTTTTTAGAGATGAAGTCTCACTGTGTTGCCCAGGCTGGTCCGAAACTCCTAGCCTCAGGTGATCCTCCCACCTCAGCCTCCTACTTTTTTTTCTTCTACTTAATTTTAACCCAGAACGAAGCCTCCAAAATTCTTCTGGTGATCTGTTCAATACAGAATGATATTTAAACTAATAAGAAATGTTATGTAATAACCTCCTTCATTAAAGTTTTCACTCACTCAGAGCTTCAGGAATATATTCGCCTCTCTGCTGATATATATATATAGAGAGAGAGAGATAGACAGAGAGAGAGAGAGAGTCTCAATCTGTGCTCTGGGTAGAGTGCCCTAGTGTTTGGTTTAAGCAACATTAAACTCTTTGGCTAGACTGACCCTCTTTCCTCAGCCTCCTGAGCAGCTGGGACTACAGACACCTGCCAAAACATCCAGTTAATTTTTCTATTTTTAGTAGAGATAAGATCTCACTTTGCTCAGGGTGGTCTCAAACTCCTGAGCTCAAGCAATCCCCCCACCTCGGCCTCCCAGAGTGCCAGGATTATAGGCTGAGCTAGGCCCCCTCTGCTGATTTTCAATATCAGAGTCTAAAACAGAGCCCAGCAGACAGCTGTACAATAAGGTGAAGTGCTTGCAGTATATATTCATATTAGGCCACTGGTTCTGGGAGTTTCTCCACATGCTTTAAGTGACTCATGCTACTAAGAATCATTTGAAAACAGCCTGAAAAATCAATTATTATAGTTTCCATTATAACCAAATGTGAATCAAATCCTCAAATTCTCTGATCTAAAAATTTACACTTCAATGAGAATTTTCATTGTTCTTAAGGTTCTTACTCTAGATACAGCAGACAGGTAATAGATTTTCTGTCTCTCAAGTTACCCTTTTGGATGAGTAGGCTAAATCTGTGTTAGAATCCCCAACCTAACCACTGGTGTTCTACTTTTTTGAGTTTCTGGCTTTTGACTAAAATCACAGGACCTGCTGAAATATATTACAATTCCAGAACACAGCTGAAGAACCAAAATAATCTTTTTTCCTTTTTCTTTGCTGTTATAGACTGACCTTTTCTTCATTATATTCTGTATATTCTTTGGTATATCGTTTTAACAGCTCTGCCTTCAGCTCTTCTGCCTTGGGAAATGCAATCTCCTTTAATTTCTGAGATCAAAACAGAAAACAGAATTAGAAACAAGGTCAGATAAG
Source organism: Otolemur garnettii (assembly GCF_000181295.1). Lineage (NCBI taxonomy): Eukaryota > Metazoa > Chordata > Mammalia > Primates > Galagidae > Otolemur > Otolemur garnettii. The sequence continues at coordinate 2,257,346 of NW_003852463.1, forward strand.
TAAGCAGAAAAGTAAAAAGACTTAAGTCAAGTCGGTGATGGCAACAGTGTTTCCCAAAACGATTTAAAATACAACCTATTGTAACATATGTGCAACTTCATAACTGTTCCAGTGAAATGGCCTTATCTTCTATTGTAGGACTTGATGCTCAGATGCAGAGACTACTACTTTTTTTTTTTTTTTTTTGAGGTAGAGTCTCATTCCATTGCCCAGGCTAGAGTGCTGTGGCATCAGTGTAACTCACAGCAATCTCAAACTCATGGGTTCAAGTGATCTTCTTGCCCTAGCCTCCCAAGTAGCTGGGACTATATGTGGGACTACTGTAGTCCTGACTAATTGTTCTATTTTTAGTAGAGATGGGGGTCTTATTCTTGTTCAGGCTAATCTTGAACTCCTGAGCTCAAAGAGCACTGAGAGCTAGGATTACAGGCATGAACCACTGTGCCTGGCCTATTAATTTTATCTTGAGGTAAAGAAAGTGAAGACCCACCTTTACTGTGTCTTTCTTTTCAGGAATGACAGCAGATTTGTAATCTCGGTGCTTTGGTAGTTTCTCAATAAAAAGCCTGAGGGAACAGATTAAAACAATTATAATGCAAAGAAAATGTCCAAATTTCTGTAAGACCATGAAGAAATGCAACTCCCTTATCACTCAGCACCAGGATGAAGGGTTTCCAGAGGTGCAGGGGAGGGAAAACAGGCACACCTGCCAGTCCATGTTCCCTTTTTTTCCCATCTCTATCCCTATAAAGAGCCCTAGAGCCTGCCTCTTCTTCCAAACCAGGTGTTGTGGCAGCAAGCATTAGATTCCTACAACAAAAAGGATGGCAAGAGAAATAAAAAGCCTTTCCTGTGCTCAAAAATGTACCTTCCCTGAGAGATATATTTCTTGTGGTTACACGACAGGCTTTCTAAGGAAAGAACCTCTGTCACAAAATGTTCTCTTTGTTTGTTTTTGTATTTTTTGAGACAGAGTCTCACTTTGTTGCCCTTGGTAGAGTGTCATGGAATCATAGCTCACAGCAGCCTCAAACTCTTGGGCTCAAGTGTTCCTCCAGCCTCAGCCTCCCGAGTAGCTGGGACCACACAAGCCCAGAAGATAGAGTCTCACTCTTGCTCAGGCTGGTCTTGAACTCCTAGGCTCAGGCAATTTTACCTGCCTCAGCTTCCCAGAGTGCTAGGATTATAGGCATGAGCCACTATGCCCAGTCCCACAAAACATTCTTTAGAGAAAAGTTTGGTTAAAAAAAAAATTTTGGCAACTATAGGAAGGAGGCTGAGAGAAAGCCATGTTCCGTTACTACTTCTAGTCCTTATGTAACTTTTAACTGGCTTTTTTTTCCTTTGGAATTCATCTTTTCTCAAAAAAGAATATTCCTTTGGCTAGCTGCCTGTAGCTCAGTGGCTAGGGTGCCAGCTACATACACTAAAGGTGGTGTGTTTGAGCCCAGGCTGGGCCTGCCAAACACAATAACAACTACAACCAAAAAATAGTCAGGCATTGTGATGGGTACCTGTAGTCCTAGCTACTTGGGAGGCTGAGGCAAGAGAATCACTTAAGCCCAAGAGTTTGAGGTTGCTGTGAGCTGTGATGCCACGGGATTCTACCCAGGACAACATAGTGAGATTCTGTCTCAAAAAAAAAAAAAAAATTCCAGCTCGGCACCTATAGCTCAATCGGCTAAGGTGCCAGCCACGTACACCTAAGGTGGCGGGTTCAAATCCCCAGCCCGGACACGCCAAACAACAATGACGGCTGCAACCAAAAAATAGCCAGGCGTTGTGGCAGGCGCCTGTGGTCCCAGCTACTTGGGAGGCAGAGGCAGGAGACTCGCTTGAGCCCAGGAGTTGGAGGTTGCTGTGAGCTGTAATGCCACGGCACTCTACCCAGGGGGACAGCTTGAGGCTCTGTCTCAAAAAAAAAAAAAAAAAAATTCCTTTGTATCATACTAAACACGGAAATACTTAGTACATGAATTAATTATATGCATGTCATGTGCATAATACACATACAGTATTCATTATGATCTCTGATAAAAAGTGTTTAGATAAGTATAAAATGCTAGATTTCTCTTTTGATTCTTGTCCTTGGCTATAAATCCCAGTAGGGAGAATAAACTGAATCAATTAATAGGTATCTAACATTTATGATCTCTAATTAAGGACAGTGAAAATAAATATAAGTCCAGTAACTTGTCATACCAAGAAAGTGACAGACTCAGAATGTGAACATTAGCAGGCCAGCTCCACAGCCTACTCTTTTAACTGTTCTATGCTGTTTCCACATGGCTCCTGGAATGTCTGGAACTGTTGGAGAGGTTCTGAACAAAGATCTCTTTTACCAGAATTAAGTTGTAATACATAGAAACTGAGATCCAAAACAAATAAATTGAGGGTAGCTTGCCCACAGTTCTAAAATACTGTACTGTAGCTGGGATAAACTAACTCTTTTTCACTTTCTTCCCATGAGGTAGGAGTAAATGGAGGAGGAAGCCTCAATAAGAGAAAAAGATGATGACTCCCACCAAAACAAATACTCTATAGATAAGCTCTCTTCCTTCAGTTCTATATTAGGCACATGAAAATTTCATTTCAATCCAATTTGACAAGGCTCCTCAGGAACAGATGTATTCTAACATCAAAATGGTTCTAAAAATCTTCTCTTTGGGTTCATGAAAAAGATATACAACAGATTCCTTGAAGTCTATATTCTTGAAGAATAAATATATTCTTTATATTCCTTGAAGTCTAAAATAAGTACAGATTTGTTTGTTCAAACTAGAAAGTACTAAAGAAGATATTAAGATAAATAATACACAGTTCTTATGTTCTAGATACATATTTACTAACTTCAGCAGGCTGAGTATGCTTTGTATTGAGGCCTGAATCAGCCAAGAAAGCACCATGTCATATAAACATCACACTTTATGTTCACTTATGCTAATGCTGTCATTACAGAACTATACTACAAACTTCCTGGGCCAGAGATTTCTATGTTTAATGCTTCCTTTATACATCTCTAAAGGCAGCACAGTGCCTTGTACAAGAAAGCACTCAATAAGTATTTGATGAATGAAATAGTCTTAGAAAAAAATGAAATGTTACAAAGGGTTTGCTACTTTATGTGTAAGAAAGGGGGAATGTTATATATATGTAAGTATATGCAGTAAGTCTTCAACAGTCTTCAACAGTGTTGAGAGGGTCCTGGAAACTATACCTTTAAGTGAAATGATATACAATGAAGCCAATTTTACCATAGGCTACTTGACATAAACAAGAGTTAAGATCCTATGGCATGTTTCTGGTCACAAAAACATCATTAAACTTCTAAATATAGACCAACACACTACTAATATTAAACACGGAAGCAAATGTGAGCTGTACATACATCTATAAAGATTAATAAAAACAAGAAAGGTCTTTATTTACCCACTCATTCCAATTCAGGGTCTCAGGTGGCCAGAGCCCATCCTGGCAGATCAGAGTGCAAGGTGGAAACCAGCCCTGAGCAGAACACATCCCCTGGCAGGTGCAATCACATCCTCTCCCCCACTCACTCACACTGAGAAGAAGCTGGAGTACCCACAAAAGACCCACACAGACAAGTGGAGAATCTGTAGACCCTAAACACAGTGGCCCTGGGTGGGAACTGATTTTTTTTTCTCTCATCAATGTTACAATGAAATGACACTGCACTGGAAAGGACCTTGTGTGTTTATCTATTTTGCTATTAAGTATATTAAAAAATAGGAAGTATACACAAACTTCTAATAAAAGTAGAAGTTAGGGGAAATAGAGTAGATGAGATAAGAGTGGGAATGAAACTTCTTTTTTTTTTTTTTTTTTTTGAGACAGAGCCTCAAGCTATCCCCCTTGGTGAAGTGCCATGGCACAGCTCACAGCAACCTCCAACTCCTGGGCTCAAGCAAATCTCCTGCCTCCACCTCCCAAGTAGCTGGGACTACAGGTGCCCGCCACAATGCCCGGCTATTTTTTGGTTGCAGCAGTCAGTGTTGCTTGGCAGGCCCAGGCTAGATTCGAACCCGCCAGCTTAGGTGTATGTGGCTGGCACCTTAGCTGCTTGAGCCACAGGCACTGAGCTGGAATGAAACTTCTTACCAAACATCTTTTTACATTATTTTGATTTTGAACCATGTAATGGGATCTAGTTATCCCCAGACATGAACAGCTTTCCCTTGTTCAGCAATAGTAATTAATTTTCTGAATGAAGACATATGGGCAGAAAGGACTCCTGAAAACAGGCAACATAATCCTTACCCATACTGGAGGTAAAGAGCTCAATGGTGAGCAGGGCAGGCCCTAGAGCCACTCTGCCTGGGCTTAAATCCCTGGCTTTGCCATTTACTAGCTGTGTGACCTTGGGAAGGTCATTTAATCTCATCATCCCTCGGTTTCTTCATATATTTTTAATAGCACATAAATTATATAGATAGAGACATACTAGTACTCCCTGATAGGGTTGCTGTGACACTTAAAGAGATAATACTTAATAAAAATAAAGTGCTAAACAAAAAAATATTAGCATGCCATGCACAGTGGCTCATGCCTATAATCCTATAACTTTGAAAGGCTTATACTGAAGAAGTGCTTGAGGCCAGGAGTTCAAGACCAGTTTAAGCAACATAGTAAGACACTGTCTCTATAAAAAATAAAAAATTATGTAGGTGTGATGGTGTGTACCTGTAATCCCAGCTACTCTGGAGGGTCAGACAGGAGAATCACTTGAGCCCAGGAAATTGAGGTTGTAAAGAGCTATGATGATGCCACTGCACCCTAGCCTGGGCAACAGAGACCCTGTCTCTCTCGCTCTCTCACAAGCACACAACACATGAAAGAAATAGGAGATGAAGACGCTATCACCAGGGGTAGAACTTTCTAAGCACAGGACAGCCGTGGCCTAGATGTATACTATTTTCTGGGGTTATATCTAGTTGCAGCCTAGAGAAGAAATATACTAAAGCAAAAAAGACGTGTTAGTAAAAACACAAGCAAAATAACCTAACACAACAATGGAAAAAGAAAAGATAAGCAGAAAAGTAAATATAAAAGGTGAATAAATATGTGAAATGGTACTCAGCTTCACTCATAATGAAAGAAATTCAAACTAAGATGAGATAACATTTTCATCCATCAGATTGGCATAAGTTTAAAGGTTGATTATACCTGGTGTAGGCAAAAGTGCAAGGAAATGGGAGTCCTCATACACTGTTAGCAGAACTGTAAACAGTTCTGCTGTAAAAAGATACAATCTTTTTTCCTTAGGTTAGGAAAAAGCTGAGAAACAATTATTCAAAATTCAAAATATGAATATATATATATATTTTTTTTTTGAGACAGAGCCTCAAGCTGTCACCCTGGGTAGAGTGCCGTGGCATCACAGCTCACAGCAACCTCCAACTTCTGGGCTTAAGTGATTTTCTTACCAAGTAGCTGGGACTACAGGTGCCTGCCAGAACACCCAGCTATTTTTTTGTTGTAGTTGTCATTGTTGTTTGGCAGGCCTGGGCTGGATTTGAACCTGCCAGCTCTAGTGTATGTGGCTGACGCCTTAAGCGTTTGAGCTACAGGTGCTAAGCCAAAAATATGAATATCTTTTAAACTCACAATTCTACTTCTAGGAATCTACTCTAGAGATCATCATATAATAGTATAAAAATACACATATAAGACTACTCTTTACAGCATTGTTTGTAAAAGTAGGGAAAACTGAAGAAAAACCTAAGTGTCCATCAATGGGGATTACTTAACAAAATAATACATTATGGTGTACCTAAATGAGAAAACAATGCAATCGTTTATTCATTCAACAAGTATTTACTGAGCATCTACTATGGGGTCAGGTATTCTATTTGTTTTTTTTTGACCCTGGGTAGAGTGCTATGGTGTCATAGCTCACAGTAACCTCAAACTCTCGAGTAGCTGGACTATAGGTATCCACCACAACACACAGCT
>NW_003852463.1:2263507-2282256 GCF_000181295.1 Otolemur garnettii
CATTGTTGTTTGGAAGGCCCAGGCTGGATTCGAACCCGCCACCTTAGGTGTACGTGGCTGGCGCCTTAGCCACTTGAGCCACAGGCACCGAGCCCATACATCTATTTTTTAGAGACAGTGTCTTACTCTTGCTTAGGTTGGTCTTGAACTTGTGAGCTCAAGCGATCCACTCGCCTCGGCCTCCCAGAGTGCTAGGATTACAGGCATAAGCCACTGCAGGCGGCCCCAGGCATTATTCTAAAGGCCAGGGATATGGCAGTGAATAACAGTCAAACTTCCTCTCCATCATAAAGTGTACATACAGTGGGGGAACAGACAATAAACAAAGCAAAAAGTATATCAAAGGAAGGGTTGAAACAGTCAGGCACTGTGGCGCGTGCCTATAGTCCCAGTTACTTCGGAGGCTGAGATAAGAAGATAGTTTGCACCTAAGAGTTTAAGGTTGCTGTGAGCTATGATACCATAGCACTCTACCCAGGGGTAACAAACTGAGACTGTTTCAAAAAAAGAAAGAAGGGCTAAAAGTTTAGATGGAGCAGCTAAAGAAGGCATCACTAAGAAGGTAGCATTTGGGTAAGGACTGGAAGAGAGTGAGGCATGAAGACAGCTAGGATAAAACTGTTCTAGGCAGATGGAATGAATGGCCATGAAGCAGAATGAGATGGCTCAGTATGTTCTGATATGGAAGGCACTACTGTTACAGAACCAAATACATCATTTGATCCCATTCATGATGCTTTAAGGAAAAAGCACACACACAGAGCTCCATGCAGAAACAATGTCAGACACACAAGAAACACACCAGTGGTCACCTTTCATAAATGAGACTTTTCTTTTCACTTTAATATCTCCCTGTTATGTTTGAAAAAAATGTTTTAAATCATAAACAAGTGTTTACTTTGTATGAAAAACATAAAAAGTAGAAATTCTATAATGTAGATGTATCGAGGACCCTCATCTTATTTCTTCCAGTCTTAAAAGTTAGTCAGCAAGGTAAACATAGTCACAGATGAAACCTTCTTTAGTCTATGAACCCTGATCCCAGTAAATATTTTCAATACAGGTGACAATTCATTTTCAGAGAGAGGGTTTGCATTACCAAAGGCTCACATACCAGATAGGAATCTCCTGAATACTCTGTAACTCCCTTCTGTGTAGCCTAGTCGATGACCATAAAAAGCTGTGAAAGAATCTCTGCCTAGCTTATTGTCTGTGCTCATCATGAAAATATGTACTGATTTAATATGCTGAAGATCTTTCTTCCACACTGGGGTCTGCAAAAGGCAAAGCATTCCTACATTAGGGAAACCACTGAGGGGGAAATATGCCTGAGATCATTAAGATGCCTGAACTGCTCCAAGAAAAAGAACAAACATGCCTTTTAAAATCCTGAATTAAAGTATCCACAAAAGGTCTAGACTAGAGCAATGATTCTTAACAGTGGGGAAGGCACAGGAGTGGTGAGGGAGCTGTCTCCTCTCCTCTCCCCTCTCCTCACTTGTAGTAACTGGCAAAGTGAACCAACTGACAGGCATATACCAAATAAAACAAACATGGCAGAAAAAAACCAGATCAGGAATTACTGAGCTAGAATTCTTTATAACTGCTACCTCATAGAATCAGAATCAGGACCTTGAAGGTATCTCAAGAAAAATGAAGGTAGCCACATTCCTTGCTTCAGGTCAAGCCAACCCAACAAAACTTCAAATTAAACCCCAAATCTGACAAATCAAGTACAGGAGCAGCTAACTCTATTTGCCCCACCCCTCAACTCTTCTCTAATTCACCATATTAAATGGTCCTGTAAGTGGAGCACCTTATACAGGTGCAGACTCCCCATATCAGTCTTGCTGTTAACACTCATGTTCATGTCACTCAAAGTAACACCAAACCACATTAAAAAAATTAATTTCTTAATTTTGTTTACTCTTAATCCTAGTCCCTCTTGCCTTCTTAGGAATTTATTGCTATAAACTCTCCTCTTGACCATCAGCCTCTCCTCTACACAATCCATCACCAAAAACATGCTCTAGAACCTCCCATTTTAAAACACATACATTCACCCTAAAAATACATATATTCCTTGTTCCCCTTCAGCTATTCCCCCCATTTTTCTTTCTTCCCTACCCAAACTTCTCCAAAGAGTTGCCTACATTGGAGCTTGGCAAACTATAGCTAGTGAGCTAAATCGGGCTAGTCATCTGTTTTTGTAAACAAAGTTTCATTGGAAGCAGTAGCCACATCCATTCATATATGTTAACTGTTTTCATACTACAAAGCAGAGGTTATGACAGCTCACAAAGCTCACAAAGTCAAAAATATTTACTATCTGACCCTGTGTAGAAAAAATTTGCCAACTTCTGGTCCATACACACTGCTTCCACTTTCTTACCATCTATTCATCCTTCCATGCTTTCCAATCTCGTATCTTTTATATTTCTAGTGAAATTGCTTACCAAGATCACCAATGACATAGTATTGCCAAAGCTAAAGGCCACTTTTCTATCCTCATCCATCTAACACAATTGGCCACTTTCCTTCTTCAGACACTGACCTCTTTTAGCTCCCATGAGCTATAGTCTCATTATCAAGGATTCTTTTTTTTTAGACAGTGTAACTGTGTTGCCCTCAGTAGAATGCTGTGGCATCATAACTCACAGTAAACTCAAACTCCTGGGGGCATAAGCGATTTTCTTACCTCAGTCTCTCAGTCTCCCAAGTAGCTGGGACTACAGGTGCCCACCACAATGCCCAGCTATTTGTTGTTGTAGTTGTCATTGTTTGGCAGGCCCAGGCCGGGTTTGAACCCGCCAGCCCCACTGTATGTGGCTGGCGCCCTAGCTGCTGAGCTACAGGCATTGACCCTTATCAAGGATTCTTGACCTTTTAGGTGCATGGATCCTTCTGGCATCTAATGAAGCCTATGGACCCCTTCTCAGAATAATTTTTAAGGTATAATATAAATAACTCAAAAGATATAGTTTTATTTTTCTTTCTTTTTTTTGAGACAGAGTCTCACTGTCACCCTTGGTAGAGTGCTATGGCATCACAGCTCACAGCAACCTCAAACTCTTGGGCTCCAACAATCCTCTTGCCTCAGCCTCCTGAGAAGCTGAGACTGCAGGCCTCTGCCACAATGCCCATCTATTTTTAGAGACAGGGTCTCATTCTCGCTCGAGCTGGTCTGGAATTCATGAAGTCAGGTAATCCACCCGCCTCAGCCTCCCACAGCACTAGGATTACAGGCGTCAGCCACCGTGCCCCACCTAAGAAAGTTTTCAAAACAAAAAAATCGTGATATGTGTTTCTTTATAACGTCCTTTATTAAGTAACAAGATCTGGTTGTAGATCTAATAATTCTGTAATTCTGAAGTATTAGGTCATTAAACATGAAATGTCCAATTTCAAGTTGTAAGTTTAGTTTGTTGTATCTCAAACAAGTAGCAATAAAATTAATCAAAGTATGTGCCTAACAGTTTCACCATCTTTTTTTTTTTTTTGAGATAGAGCCTCAAGCTGGCACCCTAGGTAGAGTGCCATGGCATCACAGCTCATAGCAACCTCCAACTCCTGGGCTCAAGCGATTCTCCTGCCTCTGCCTCCCAAGTAGCTGGGACTACTGGCACCCGCCACAATGCTCAGCTATTTTCTGGTTGCAGTCATCATTGTTGTTTGGCGGGCCTGGGCTGGATTCGAACCTGCCACCTCAGGTGTATGTGGCTGGCGCCTTAGCCACTTGAGCCACAGGCGCCAAGCCAACAGTTTCACCATCTTAATGGTAACTTGTTCACACCAGCAGTGCAAGACTGGAGAGCAAGGGGCTATGAAATCACAAAAGGCATTTTCTAGAGCTTGTTGAGAATTAAATATTTTTCCTTGCAATAAGTAATCCAAAGCCTGGAAGAAATGGTAGTTTAGTTGGTATAAGGTCTGGTGAATATGGTGGATGACACAGTTTCCACGTCCAGCTTCTGTAGCTTAAGCAGTGTTCTTTGTATGACTTGTGATTGAGTGTTGTCTTGTAAGAGGAGTAGCCTATATCTACTGACCAATTTCATGTGCTTAATTGCAAGCATCCTCATCATTTTGTCTAACTGGTTGCAATAGACATTGCTATAATCAAGTGACAGGTTTTATGAAGCTATAGTGGATAATACACATACCCATGCTGGACCACCAAATAGACACCATTAGTTTTTGATGAATATTCGGTATGGGACCGTGTTTTGGCACTTCCTCTTTATCCTACCACTGTACCAAACACTTCCGACTGTCCAAAAAGAACCTATTTTTTAATCACACGCAACAACAGAGTAGAAGTTGTTCACCTTTATGTCATGACAGCAAAAAAGGGCAAGCTTTGAAACGTCTCTTCTGATGCTCGTTTAATTCACACAGAACCCATAAATCCAGTTTCTTTACCTTGCTGATTTGTTTCAAATGGTCCAATATTGTTGGAATAATATGGTTGTTGCTAATTCACAAGGAGGTTGAGATGGATTTCCTTCCATAACAGCTTTCAAGTCATGGTTATCCACCTTGACACAGGTCGCTCCCATGGCTTACTTTCAAGATTAAAATCACCAGAAGGGAACTTCTCAAACTACTCATGTGCTATGCATTCATTAGCCACATCCTTCCCAAGCACTTCATAGATACCTTGAGCTGCCTGTGCTGCATTTATTGCACAATGAAACTCATATTCAAAACGTAACATGAATTTTTGACTTATTCATGGCTTCATAAAAATTGCTCTAAAATTTTTTTTGAAGGATAATCACAAGTCAAAGCATGTGTTCAAAAAAATGGGAATACACCATCACAATAAACCACTCCCCTCAAAAAAAAAAACAACATAAAGTGTTGAAATGAAATGTCAAGAGGTATCAACTGTCACATTTAGTACTTAGGAAATCAAAGATTTTGTACTTAACAACCTAATAGTTATCAGTATATGTGCTATTTTGAGTGTTGGCAATGATTGTAATGTGATATAAAAATATCTTGATTTCTACTGGAGACAAAATTGCAAGTATTTTTAAAACTATTGTGGTTTGAGGCCTACATTCAAAATTGAAGAAAATGATAAATTTCAGTCAATAGTTAGTAAAAACAACAAAAGTTTTTCTCATCCAAACTCATGGACTCCTTGAATTCTATCAATGAATCCCTGAGAGAACTTGGATTAAGAACCTCTTCATTCTCTGTTGTTCTCATGGCTACAGAACCATCTTGTGCTGAGGACTCCCTTATTTGTATTTCTAGCCCAGACCTCTCCTGAGTTCCCACTGTTACATTCAACTTCCTATTTCACATCTCTACTTGGATATCTTACTGGTATCTCAAACTTAACTTGTTAAAAAAACCTACAAACCTGAATGCTTGAGTCTCCCCAGCACCCAAACCTCTCTCACTTTGTTACCTGAGTTAGAGGGCAGTGACATCATCATAGCTCACTGTAACTTCGAACTCCTGCCCCAACTTCCCAAATAGCTGGAACTACACATGCCTGTTTTTGGTAGAGATGGATTCTCACTCTTGCTCAGGCTGGTCTCCAATTCTTCACATCAAGTGATCATCCTCTTGCCTTAGCCTCCCCCAGTGCTAGGATTATAGGTATGAGCCTGGCCCCAACCTATACTTGACACTACCTTTCCCATCTCAGTAAATGGATTACCATACCCTAAATTGTTCAAAGAAGAAACCTAAAGTCAACTTGGATATCATCTTCTTCCCTGAACTATCAGGAAGCCCTGGGACTCTACCTCCAAAATATCAAATCCATCTGCCTCATTTCATGCCACACACTACTTCAAGCCACCAGCCTGTAAGAGTTTCCTAACTAGTTCTCTGCCTTCTCTTACTGCTCCCTCCGTCATTCACTACACAATAGCCAAAATTTATATTTTAAGAATGTAAGTTGGGTGGTGCCTGTGGCTCAAGCAGTAGGGCACCAGCCCCATATACCAGAGGTGATGGGTTCAAACTCAGCCCTGGTCAAAAAACTGAAAAAAAAAAAAAGAAAAAAAAAGAATGTAAGTTAAGTTCAGTCCAGAAGCTCCCTTAAAACTTTCAATGTCTATCACTCTCAGGATAAAATGTACTCCACAGCCAATGCTTCCCACAGCCTATGAAGCCCTGTGTAATTCAGCCCCACCTGCCTCTCCAATTATATATGGAGTCATTTTCCCTCTTCTCTGGCTATACTCAGTGATCTTTCAATCCCCAAAATATACTGAGGTCTTTCTGACCTAAGAGTCAAATTTTATATACAGATTTCTCAGTGTTCAGGGAGTAGGTGTCCCTACCCTCTGCACTGTTCAAGGGTCAACTATACATAATTATTTGCTTATCTGTTCACTGTCTTCTCCCATACCTAGAAAGAAACACAAGACAAGGGCCATTTTATTCACCAAGGTGTATCCAGGACCCAGAGCAGTGTCAAGTAGACAGCACGTATACTCAATATATATTTCTTGAATGTAGATGGTCCTTGCTCTGAAAGCATTTTCCATGTGAGGTAATTGGACCTTGAAGACCCTTCAGAAAATATCTGGTAGAATGATTCCATGATTCTACTGAACTTTCTCAATTAGTGATTCACCATAGGATTTGTGCCCCTGGGTTTCATTCTGAGAGAATAATCTATAAAATTACCGGACATATACAAGAATATTATTTCTACCAGCTATAGGGTATACAAAGAGGACAGTAGTTAAAATTACTTTTCAGGAAAATTAATTTCATGCCTAGGAATTTTAAAAAACTCATAATAATAAAGAGAAGCAGAAATGTAGTTATTAATTCTATGAAACTTTATCAACATTGAGGCCACATGACAGGGCATGATGGCATTAATGACATACAAGATTTTTGATCAAACAGGTGTTATATTAAATTTGACCTAAAGCTACCTACATACACAGTGTCAACTGTAACCTACCTTAATGTGGAAACAAACTGTAACTTAACATAAGGAGGTTACAAGTATAAAAGTAGCTGAGTTTCAGTCAATCATAACAGCTGAACTTCCAGCCAATCAGAGGCTGCAGACTGCCAAAACATGACTAAATGAGGCAAACATGGAACTGCAGCCAATCAGGCTATTTTTCATATCTCATTTCCTTTCCTCTGGCTATAAATATAACATGCACAGTCTCCACAGCCTCCACTGTGGGGTGAAACATTCTGAATCACTTTGGTCCTGAGTATTAACCTGGTTCATGAACCTTTTTCTGCTCAATTAAATTCTTCCAAATTAACTTGTCTAAGGTTTTTTTTTTCCTTTTAACACAGATAGTATTTCTAAACTTAAAAAAAAAAAAAGGAAAAGACAACAGCAATCCCTTTTTTTCCATTCTAAAATTACAACATAAATCCTAAGCACCCTACTTTTCTACATTCTTTTCTTTGGAGCACTGGTTTTCAACCAGGGGCATTTTTGTCCCTTAGAGAAGATTAATGTCTGGAGACATTTTTGTTTGCCACAACTCAGGGAGAAGACACTACTGGCATCTAATTAGTAGAAACCAGGGTTGCTGGTTAAACATCTTATAATGCAGAAGACAGCCCCACAACAAAGAAGCATTTAGTTCAAAAGGTTAAAAGTGCCAAAGTTGAGAAAACTGCCTTTAAATAATATGCGATATTATTTATATGTGTACATCATCTCTGGGAGGACATTTAAGAAAATATTAAGAGGCTCAGAGCCCATAGCACAGTGCTTACAGTGCTGGCTACATGCACCCAGGCTGGAGGGTTTGAACCCAGCCTGGGCCAGCCAAGCAACAATGACAACTCCAGTGAAAAAACAGCCAGGCCTTGGGGCAGGTGCCTATAGTCCCACCTACTTGGGAGGCTGAGGCAAGAGAATCGCTTAAGCCCAAGAGTTTGAGATTGCTGTGAGCTGTGACGCCATGCCACTCTACCTACGGTGACATAGTGAGATTCTGTCTTAAATTAAAAAAAAGAAAGTAGTAAGAGTGACTGTCTCTGTGGAGGGGAACTAACAATATAGGGGAAAAGAAGAGTGGGTAGGGAAACATACTTTTTAACTATACATACTCTTTTTGCCTCTGAATTCTGTACCATACATGCAAGTATGTTATCAATTCAAAAACAGTAACAGGACCAGATACAATGCTCATGCCTGTAGCTACAGCACTTTAGGAAACTGAGGCAGGAGGATCACTTGAGGCCAGGAGTTCAAGATCAGCCTGGGCAATATAGTAAGACTCTGGCTCTACCAAAAATTTAAAAATTAGCCCAGCATGGTGGTGCATTTCTGTAGTCCCAGCCACTGGGAAAGGTGAGGTGGAAGGATTGCTTAAACTCAGAGTTCAGGGCCACACTCCAGCCTGGGTGACAGAGCAAGATCAGTTAGATCAGTTTCTAATAATAAGTAATAATAATGATAAAGTCATTGTGGTTCATGACTATGACCTTGAAAGACTACCTTAAACTCACAGAACACTACTAAATGGAAAACAAAAGGAAAGGATCTATGTTGTAGAATGACTCCTGATTAGGAGTTAGAAAACCTGGGTTTTATTGCTCCAAACTGTGGAACACTGAGCATATCACTAAATCCTGAGCTTGTTTCCTCATATGTAGAATGAGAGGATGATGTGCCCTATACAGTGTACCAGAACTATGAAGAGCCATAAAAATATGCTGTAATTTTTTTTAAAGGTCTTGATATTATGAAAGAACAAGACTAGAAATGACAAAGAAGTCCTTTAACATTATTCCCTTCCTAAATTACATATCATTTCATTGTTGTGGGCATTAGGAGTCATTCCCTGTTATTAGTACAGAAATCTTCTATTTTTGCTGCCTACCCTAAGAGGACAAGTAGCTAAAGGGACAGATCTTCTTGTAGTAAGCCAAACAAACTACAGGCAGTCACTAATCATTTGATGATTTGTATAATTATGATAAAGGGCAGAAGTAGAAACCCTTTCCCTATCTTACTTTATCTGCTACAAAATAACTAGAAAGAGAAATTTTGGCTCTGTTAGACACCAGTAGTAATCCTATCACTGGCTGCCTTAATGGAAAGAGGAAAGTAAAAGCATTCATCAATACATATTTATTATAGATTAACTACTAACTCTTTTGTCTAACAGCTGGGCCATGTGGGCATAAGCCAAGAGCTAAATTTCTTACTCATGAAATTATTGAGTCATGAAAATGACACTTTCAGTACTCATGTCTTTCAATGACAAGGACAGCCAATATGTAGGAGTTGCCAGCAAAAATGATTAATGCTGATGATACTGTAAAGTTCTCTAGTTTTAGCAATTTAGAGCAGAATAAGTAAGACATCAGTCACTGGAAAAGAAAAAGGAAACTGTAGGTGTCTTACGTGATATACTTGTTATAAAGGATGAAGGCATGTTCAATGTTGCCTTCCTCAGAGTAAATGGATGCCATTCGGATAATCTCAACTCCAGAGCGGAAGTACCGACGGGGTGGAATATCTTCATTCACCTCCACTGCACTACCCAGCTGGGAGAGAGCCCTCACCCGATCTTCGGGTGGGAGGCTCACATCTCCATGGTCAGGCATCAGGACCACGAAGTTCTGAGAAAGACAAAATAGATGGCATCAAAATCATTGTCTCCATCATCTCAGCATAGACTACCACAGTGTGTTTATTTCACAAACCTCTACCATAAGAAGAAAGTAAGAGAAACATACATTATGGGTTATATCAAATAAGGTCTCTTTCCTACAAGAAGGCTGAGACCCTCAAGGAAGCCCAAATCACAAGGATGAGAGGACTGGCAGACTCAAAAAACCACAATTCCTGTACCATAATTAGGTGGTACAAGGAGTATAATGATAATGGGCCACAGGGATTCAGTTCTACCCTTTGAGTTAATCATTCCCTGTCATTAAGTGGCCCTGCCCACAGCATGGTAAGAGTAGTAACACTATACAATAGAACCTCTGTAAGTTGACCATCCAAGGGACTGTAACAAACTGGCTAACATATGGAGGTGGTCAACATGAGGAAGTAGGCCTACTGTACTGATAAATACATGTGGTGCATATCCAGTCTATGAAAATTAAGTACACTTAAGGAGGTGATTAATGTAGGGAGGTGGTCAACTATGAAGGTTCAACTGTATTTTATTTTATTTCCCCTTCCAGCTAACAGCTTAAATCCACTCCAATATGTCAATGGACTTCAATGCGAATTGTTAATAGACTTCAAGTTTGATCATTTTTATTTAATCTTAGAGTAACTGACATTTTCCGTAGTATGCTTTTTCATATTTGAGCACAAAGTTAGTTTGGGGAGTTGGTCTGGAAATGAATGCTCATAATTATAACTCAACTTACTAAACCACTATTCCAGTTAGTCTATAACATCATTATTGTGGCAAGGGATTTAGACTTTGAAAACAACAATTTACTTATACTAAGCACTCACTAAATAACAGAAGGGCCCAAAGGTAACTTGGAATGCAAAAACAAATCAACTAACCTGGGAGTTTTCCCTCCCTGGGCCCCAACTCCAGTAGTTTTACAGTCTTTGTAGACAAAGTTGCTGTTAGAATTAGATTCCAGGCTGGTTGTCCTGGCTCACACTTGTAATTTTGTAGCAGATTCCAGGCTGAGGCGAGAGGACTGCTTGAGGCCAGAAGTTCCAGACCAGTCCGAGAAAGGAGGAGACTCAGTGTCTACAAAAAAATAGAAAAATTAGCTGCACGAGGCGGCATGAACCTATGGCCTGGGCTATGAGAGAGGATGGGGCAGGAGAATTGCTTGAGCCCAGGAGTTAGAGGTTGCAGTGAGCTATGATGCCACTGCACTCTAGTCAGGGTGACAGAGTGAGATCCTGCCCCCCCCCCCAAAATATATATCAGATTCCAAATCCCAATTACAAACACATATCACCATTCCCCATCATCTCCAAAAGGAATCTGGGTATTTTGATACACACTGAATTACAATACACCCTAACTCATATGCTACACAAACTAAAGTAAAATTCATGTTGGAATTCAAGACCCCTGTTATCAACTGGCCCCAATTTATATTTTCCATCTCATTTTTACTCCTGCCCAGGCAGGATTCCAATCTGCCCAGCAATCCTCACATTTCAGTTTCATTTGTTTATCCACTGCTTTTGTCTTCTACTACAACTTTTCCCTCATAGATTCTTCTCTGGGTCCATTCTATCTTTAGGTCTCTTCAATACCCGGGTCACACTTCCTCCTAAAAAAGAATCTTCAAACACCCTTGCTAAAGGCACTAAAGCTGTGGGCACTACAAGGGATGCAGAAATATTTCATATTCCGCGAAGCCTCTTCAGGGATTCAAAAATACTCGAGCAAATCGAAAACATCCCCAAGCTGCCTAATTAGCAAACCTTTCTAAAGTTCAGCAACCCTAACTAAGCAGAGGATTTCACTGCCATCTCAGTACCTCCTGGAAAAGGTACTTGAGGGTCAAGAAAGGAACCCCTTCCGGAAGCCAGTAAGTGGCACCCGGTACTATAGGGTTGGAAAGCTCCAAAAAGATGCTGCATCCTTAAATAAAGGTGAAGGGCGGCGTAAAGACTGAGAGGAAACAAGGAGGCGGCGAAAGGAAGTAGCAGGATCCAGCAGAGGGGGCGTAGACAGTGGAGAGGGAGCTCCACTGCTTCCACTTGAGGCAACCTTCTTGAAGGCACTCAAACCCACGTTGCCAACCCCAGGCAAATATTTTCATCCAAGATTTTAGGGTCTTTCGAACGCATTAGGCAGGGAAGCGTTGGGCCTGCTGCTGAGGCGCCAGCCCGTAGGAACCGGAGCCGTCAGGGACCTCGCACGCGGCGAGTCAGGTCAGGGACGCGGGGAGAGGAGAAGGCTGCAGGCGCCACATTCAGGGAGGCCGCTCGCCTTCACAGCGCAACTATGCTCAGACCCCCTAACCCACCACATTCCCGGGACCCTTCCCCACCTTTCCGGGTAGATGACACTCGGAGCTTCCGGAAACGTCACATCCGGCTTCTGCCCCGCCCACTCCCGCTCGCCTGCCAATTACACGCCCTAGAACGGCACCTTGCTGGGGAAGCTGGTGGGTGGGGCTAGAATCGCCACCGGAGGAAAATCTGACCAATGAGGAGAGAGCTCTACTGTGGTGCGCGATAAAGAACCGGGCGAAGGGGTAACTTAGAACCAAGTTAACATTTGTTTTTTTAAATTATTTTGATAGGAGTTTTCTGCCAATAGCCCCTCCATCACACTTACATAAACCCTGCGTTTAAAAAGGAATTGCTGATCCCAGTACAACCGTAGATTTGACTAAATTAACCTGTATATACATATAGTGGGGTTCAGGAAAACTTTTCAATTTAGTTTTCAGTGTGTTGTTGTTATTTTGTGCACAAATTTGGTAGTTTGAGATATTAGGCAATGGGTTTTATTGCTTAGAAAAGAACATACGACTAATTTTTTAATGTTAAAACACCCACAAAACTTATCGAAAATGAGTGTATGTCACGTTTCCTGCTCCTGAGACCAGGACAAGGTAGTAATATGCATCAAATACAAACAATTCTGTTTACAGATGTATGTGCATGTATAACTATGTACACGTTCTTTCCAAAAGATCCTGCAAGCCTGCTAGTCATTCTTTGTCATTCTGTCTTAGGAGACTGTATCACCACTCTGAAACTTTATTTTTAGTTAAAAGTTTAATTCTCTGGATACTTTCCCAAAATTTATTTGTGAGCCCCACTGTGAGTTTGTTATTGTGATGACATGACCTATACTTCAAGGGTTAACTTAAAGCCTCAATTCAAATGTTAACGTCCTCCACCAAGCCAGTCTCCAGATCTCTGATTTACACCAAACCCCTGTTGTGTATGTTTTTCTTGGAGTTCTCTGAGGTGATTCTGTGTGATCATCAGCTTCTCAGTCTTATGCTTGAAAGCACTTACAGAATCATTTCCTCTCCCTTTGCCCCAGCAACCACTAATGTTCATGCCAGTGCTAGGGTCTACTACTGGTGCTCACAAACCATTGCATATAAACATGAGAAGACAGTTGTACAGGACACTGTACTGTATCTTCAAGACTCTAATTCTCTACCGACTCCTGACTCTTTCCTTTCAGAATGTAAACATAGTGGGTTGGACCTAAAGAAATTGATACCCTGGAGATTCAGGTCATAGGGCAGGCATATAGTGCAGGTGGAGTCCAGAGGGGGCCAACAGAGGGCAAAATCCAATTCATTCAACCTCTCACTCAGTAAATATTTATTGAGCATCTGCTGTGTGCTGGGCTTTTTTCTAGCTGTTAGGAATACAGCAGCAAACACATCCAGCACATGGATAATGTTATGGTGGAAATACAGGTAGAAATAGAGCCAATGAGGTAAGGAGCAGATGATGACTATCTCTAAAGTAGCTCTCTTTGTCATATTTATCTTTCAAGTAAACATAATTTGCAAACATCCTGGATATTAAGATTATGATGAGAAGACTTTAAGAAGCATGACTCAGGCTTGGCGCCTGTAGCACAGCAGTTACAGCGCTGGCCACATGCACTGAAGCTGGTAGGTTCAAACCCAGCCTGGGCCAGCTAAACAACAATGATGACAGCAACAAAAAAAATAGCTGGGTGTTGTGGCGGGCACCTATAGTCCCAGCTACTTGGAGGCTGAGGCAAGAGAATTGCTTAAGCCCAGAGTTTGAGGTTACTGTGAGCTGTGACGCCATAGCACTCATACCGACAGCGACATAGTGAGACTCTGTCTCAAAAAAAAAAAAAAAGAAAGAAGCTATGACTCAGACACACACATAAGAGGAGAGTGCTTAATCATAAGCATAGCAATCTCTACATTGAGGCTACTTCTGATACGAAAGTAGATATGCCCAGTTACTAGCAATTCTTTGTTGTTGTCGTTGTTTTTTGAGACAAGAGAGTCTTACTGTGTTGCCCTGCATAGAGTGTTGTGGTGTCATCATAGCTCACAGCAACCTCAAACTCCTGGGCTCAAGTGATTCTTTTGCCTCAGCCTCCCAAGTAGCTGAGACTACAGGCACCTGTTGTGACACCTGGCTAGGATTTCTTTTTAGTGGAGACTGGGTCTCACTCTTGCTCAGGCTGCTCTCAAACTCCTGAGCTCAAGGGATCTACCCACCTGGGCCTTCCAGAGTGCTAGGATTACAGGTGTGAGCCACCATACCAGGCCTTGCTAGCAGTTTTTAAGTTAACAGCTAAGAGGATATAGAAAGAAGGATCTAGTCCTTCTAGGGAGAGAATTTGTAAATAATGACCAGAGATTTTGGTATCTGGGGCAAGGGTTAGATCTCTTACCTTTCCAGGAATCAACTCTTACAACAAGAAAACCCTAGTCAAGTTGAAAATTTAACATTCTTCATTTCTTGCTTAACTGGAAAAGTTGAAAACTAAACAGTTTTGTAACACAAAAATTTCCTTCTTTCTTTTTTTTTTTGAGACAGAGTTTCACTTATTAACCCTTGGTAGAGTGCTGTGAAGTCATAGCTCACAGCAACCTCCAACTCCTTGGGCTTAAGCAATTCTCTTGCCTCAGCCTCCCAAGTAGCTGGGACTACAGGTGCCCGCTACAACACCCAGCTATTTTTTTGTTGCAGTTAGGCCCGAGCTGGGTTTGAACCCATCACCCTCAGTATATGGGGCTGGCACCCTACTCGCTGAGCCACAGGCACTGCCCACACAAAAGTTTCTTAGCATAACTGAGGAGACTGTCCTACCTACTTCTGCCCCAATGGTTGGAGGCTAAGCATTAAAGGTGTTCTGTTAGCAAATGGGCTTCAGCAGCTCATCTGGAACTGAGTCTATCCTGAACATTGCTAGGAAATGGGGTGCTCTGAAGGCAGAAATGCAAGGTGTACTAAAGACAAATTGTTCACATTGTTAAAAGTTTGCTATGAACCCATTGAGAATATAAAATGACAAATAAAATTTGAAAAGTAAATACTTGGTAAGAAAAAGATGTGGGATCAGTTGGTTCAAATATAGAGAAATGTAGCAAATGCACTGGGATTATTTAAGTTTGTGGATTATGAATGCACACAAATTAGGTTTCTTTTCAGTTGGATTTGGAATTATCTATTGAGGCTGTCCCTTGAGAAGGCTGCTGTAAGCCAGTACCATTAAGATGAGCACAAATGTCTTAACACAGTGATTAAGTAAATGAGGTGAAAGCTATGTTAATTAGTTGGATGTAAGCACTCCAATTTGTACAAAAAAATCAACACAATGAATCCCAGAAAGGCATAAATGTATTCATGATCTATGTATATATGACTTAATAAAAGGAAAAAAAAAGAGGAGTCTGTGGCTTGGAGCTCCACCTATAGTTTGTTTGAAGACTGTTAATGACTAGTTTGAAAAATGAGTTCTTTATGCATTCTTGGAATGATCTTCAATATGTGTCTGTTGTTAAAATCTGTGCTCACATGTGCACATGAGGAATCTGTTTTATGTTAGATGTATTTTCAACTTTTGTTACCTGCTAATTAGCTTTGAGTTATATAATTTATTTCCTACTAATCCAAAGCCTTTATTTTAGGTAAAAGTGCCATTCTCAGGGTTGCAAATTTCAATATGAATATTTAATTTCATGAATAGCATAAGAAACTTTAGGGCTATTTGAATTAGACACTTTGGGTGAGGTTTTTTTTTATATTTTTCATTTTATATCTGGAAACATATTTCTTTTTAAAAATATTGGGTTGGCCAGGCATGGTGGCTCACGCCTGTAATCCTAGCACTCTGGGAGGCCAAGGCAAGTGGATTGCTGAGTTCAAAGGTTCAAGACCAGCCTAAGCAAGAGTGAGACCCTGCCTCTAAAAATAGCCAGGTGGCTCAGCGCCTATAGCTCAACCGGCTAAGGCGCCAGCCACGTACACCTAAGGTGGTGGGTTCCAATCCCCAGCCCGGACCCGCCAAACAACAATGACGGCTGCAACCAAAAAATAGCCGGGCGTTGTGGCGGGCGCCTGTGGTCCCAGCTACTTGGGAGGCAGAGGCAGGAGACTCGCTTGAGCCCAGGAGTTGGAGGTTGCTGTGAGCTGTAATGCCACGGCACTCTACCCAGGGGGACAGCTTGAGGCTCTGTCTCAAAAAAAAATAAAATAAAATAAAAATAAAAATAGCCAGGTGTTATGGTGGATGCCTATAGTCCCAGCTACTAGAGAGGCTGAGGCAAGAGAATCACTTGAGCTCAAGAGTTTGAGGTTGCTGTGAGCTATGATGCTACAGCACTCTACTGAGGGTGACAAATTTAAGAAGAAAAGATACAAAATGAGCTTAGTTCAATTGATAATATAGTAGCAAATTCTGAATCTGACATACAAGACTGAAAAATCTATGAGACGTCATTAACAAAATACAGCGTGTTCATGAAGTTCACGTGCAATAGACAGCTATTTTAAATTGCATGGGAACTTTATGGACTCAAAAATAAATAAAAAAAAATATTGGCTTATGACCAGGCACTATAATTTTATTTATTTATTGAAATAGAGTCTCACTCCTTTGCCCCAGGGTAGAGTGCCAAACATAGCTCACAGCAACCTCAAACCGCTGGGTTCAAGTGATCTTCCTGCCTCAGTCTCCAAAGTAGCTGGGCTATAGGCATTCCTAAAAATGCTTGGATTATTTTTCTATTTTTAGTAGACACAGGGTCTTCCTCAAGCTGGTCTTGAACTCCTGAGCATAAGTGATCCTGCCACCTTGGCCTCCAGAGGACTAGGATTACAAGTGTGAGCCACTGTGTCCCAGCTGTGCCCAGCCAAGGGAAAAATGTGAGGTGCCCAGCCAAGCACTATAACTTTTAATGAGGTATAAAAAAATTGCATACCACACTATATTGACACTTGGAGACACTTGCACTTAGTCTATCATTCAATGAATATTTATAGAGTACCTACTATATATCAGGCACTATTTAAGGCATTGGGCACCTAATGAACAAAGCAGACAAAAATTTTCCCGATCTTAAGGTTTTACAGTTTAGTGATAGGCAAGGGAATGGTGGATTATAAGCAATTATTATGATAAAGAAGTAACATATTTAGTATATTAAAGGTTGAAAGTACTCTGGGAGAAATTGCCCCTGGCAAAGGGAATCAGATTTCGGGAAAGGAGAAGCATAGTAGGTAATTAAAATTTCAAATAATGTGGTCAGCGAAATCCTCTATGAAAACAAACAGTTTGAGGGCGATGCCTATAGCTCAGAGGGTAGGGTGCTGGCCACATACACCAAGGCTGGCGGGTTCAAACCCAGCCCAGGTCAGCTAAAACAACAATGAGAAAAGATACAGTTTGAGAAAAGGCTTGAAGGAAGCAAGAACATTGCAGGCAGGGAGTTATAGCAAGTGCAAAAGACCTGAGTCAGAAGCTTGCTGGTGTATTCAAGGGACAGGAAGAGGCCTCAGGATGATGGAAGTGGAGTGAAAGGGAGTGTAACAGTGGATCACATAGGGCAAGAGTCAGCAAACCAGTGCAGCTTGTTTTTGGTAAATAAAACTTTATTGGAACATGGCCATGTGTCTGCTTTCATGCTACAACTGCAGAGTGGAGTACGTGAGAGATGATGTGGCCCACAAAGACTAATATATTTACTGTCTGGTTCTTTACAGAAAATGTTTGCTAACCCCTGATGTAAGTTTTTTTTTTTTTTTTTTTTTTGAGACAGAGTCTCACTTTGTCGCCCTTGGTAGAGTGCTGTGGCATCATAGCTTACAGCAACCTCAAACTCTTGGGCTCAAGCGATTCCCTTGTCTCAGCCTCCCAAGTAGCTAAGACTACAGTTGCTCACCACAACTCCTTGATATTTATATATTTTTTTGAGACCGAGCCTCAAGCTATCCCCCTGGGTAGAGAGTGCCATGGCATCACAGCTCACAGCAACCTCCAACTCCTGGGCTCAAGCGAGTCTCCTTCCTCCGCCTCCCAAGTAGCTGGAACCACAGGCACTCACCACAATGTCTGGCTATTTTTTGGTCGCAGCCATCCTTGTTGTTTTGGTAGACCCAGGCTGGATTTGAACCCACCACCTTAGGTGTATGTGGCTGGCGCCTTAACCACTTGAGCCACAGGCGCCAAGCCAACTCCCTGATATTTTTTAGAGACAGAGTCTCGCACTTACTTAGGCTGATCTCAAACCTGTGAGCTCAGGCAATCCACCTGGTTTGGCCTCCCAAAGTTCTAGGATTACAGGTGTAATGGCTTTGTAGGCCATCTTAAGGACATTGGCTTTGATTCTGAGAGAAATGAGAAGCCATGGGAAGGTTTGAGCAGATGGGTGGCAGACATGATTTATACTTTAAAAGGATCATTATGGTTCACGCCTGTAATCCCAGCACTCTGGGAGGACAATGTGACAGGATCACTTGACCTCAGGAGTTTGAGACTAACCTGAGCAAGAGCAAGATCCCTTCCATACTAAAAATAGAAAAACTAGGCAGGCATTGTGGCTAGCACCTATAGTCCCAGCTACTCAAGAAGCTGAGGCAAGAGGATCACATATACTCAGGAGTGAGTTTGCTGTGAGCTAGGCTAATGTCATGGCACTCTAACCTGGGGGGTGGGGAATAAGATCATTATGGCTGGCTCGGCGCCTGTGGCTCAAGCGGCTAAGGCGCCAGCCACATACACCTAAGGTGGCGGGTTCGAATCCAGCCCGGGCCCACCAAAAAACAATGTAACCTAAAAATCTGTACTAATTTAATTTGAAATAAAAAAGAAGTAGAGGCT
>NW_003852463.1:2282386-2286701 GCF_000181295.1 Otolemur garnettii
AAAAAAAAAAAAAAAGATCATTATGGCTGCCATAGCAATGAATTTTAGGGGCAAGGAAAATAAGTTGGGACTGTGGTTCAAAATATGCACCAAAGTGCTCCAGGAAACAGGGGCAGATTAATCTGGGAATACCAGGGTATTTTAAACTTGTGAAGAATTCATAGCAATACTTGACATTTGTCAGATTCTGTGGGAGCTTCTAGCTAGTAGGTAGTTCACAATTTCAGCATCAGAAATATATTTCTTTCAATTGTGCCATATCTTTGTTAAGCCAGGCTTTTGCAGTAGGTATTTTAAAAAGCAAATATCCTCTGAAAAATCAGTGTAAAACAGGAAACAGCTGGCAGTGTCCAAAGTTCCAAAGTCTTTTAATTTGTATGTATTGTTTCACAAGTGGCTGCTTGAGAAGCATTGCATTGGTTGCCTGTGGCTGGTTATAAAAAAAATCACCACAAACTTGATGGCTTAAAAAAACAGAAATTTAATCTCACAGTTCTAATCTCTAGAAAGGTGAAGTCAGTATCACTGAGATAAAATTAAGGTGTTGACAGAGTTGAGCCCCTTTGGAGGCTCCTGCAGGAGATTACATTCCTTGTCTTTTCCAGCTTCTGGGGCTGCCAATCTCTTATCTGCTTCTGTTTTATAAGGATAGATGTGATTGCTTTTAGGGCTCACCCTGATAACGCAGGATAATCTCCCCATCTCCAGATCTTTACTTTAACCACATCCAAAGACCCTTTTTCCAAATAAAGTAACATTTACAGGCTCCCAGGATTAGAACTTGATTTCTTTTGGTGGCCATTATTTATGCCTGCTATAGGCATACATACTCATTAAATTGTTGGCACCTAACTACTTAATAAATGAGACTGCTAAGTATTTTTCTTGGCCTAGAAGTGAAACAACAAAAGCTTAGTGAATCTGGAAAGTTTCAGAATCTCTGGGTTTGAAGAATATTGCAACAATCTAGGAAGGAGAAGAAGGCTTGGACTAGAGTGAAATGGTCCAATGTGGTTAAAAGTAGATGAGTTCTAGAAGTAATTTGAAGGTCCAGCAGATAGGACTTGCTGAAGTTTGGGGTATACAGTTGGGAGGGAAAGAAAAAGAAAGGGGTCAAATGACTTCAAGGTTTTTGGCCCAAATAACTGGGAAAAAAATGTTACCATTAATAGAGATGAAGAAAAGTGTGCAGAAGCCAGGTTGTGCCTAGAGAGATGCACAGATTGTAGATACAATTTTGTGCATTTTTAGAAAAAATAAATACAGAGAGAAGGAAAAGGCTGCGTGCTGTGGTTCATGGCTATAATCCCAACACTTTGGGAAGGTGAGGCTGGAGGACTACTTAAGGCCAGGAGTTTGAGACAAGCCTGGGCAACACAGCAAGATGCCGTATCTGCAAAAAATGAAAAAAAAAAAATTAGAGAGAGAGAAGAAAGGATACACAATTAGGACCAGGTCTTGCCTCCAGACTGTCCACCTGCCCAGCTTATTCATTCCACCTCACCAGCTCTTTGGGCTGTTGGGTTTTGACTTCTCATCTAAAACATGGACTGAGCAAGGACAGACATGAGGTTAGACACAGCCCTATCTGTCTCAGGCCGAACTAATTTGGGGCTATTGGAGCCCTGCTTCAGGGAACTGAAAACTATAGGACCCCTCACATTTAAAATAATTATGTCAAAAGATTGAGCAGGATTTCAGAAAGATAGAAGCAGCAGTGTAGTTTTTGGACCTCCCCAAATCATCTCATGGAAATAGATCAAGTAAAACCAATAACTCATGAGTAGCATTTTCCATAAAACTAAAGGACAAAGATTTCCCTATGAAGCCTCAAACAAAAGAGTGGGGCAAGCCACCAATAATGGGCACCAGACCTGCCTGGTATTAGCAGCTGCACAGGAAGGAGTAGCAGACAAGAGGCCTTCAAAGTTCCAGGAGGTGTTCACTGGAAAGTGCTCTGGGCCAGTTTGAGAACAGTGACTGAAACTGTAAGAAGTTTTGTCCAATCCCCAAACGCGCCAGACCTGTGATACAATCTGCAGGCTGAAAGAGTTTAGCCCCTCTACACAGTCTAGTATGCAGCAGGCAGGTCTCCCTAGCAGGAAGTGGGTGCACAAGAAGAGAAACTGGTGGGAGGAATAAGAGACACAAAGAATAAAAGTCAGGTGGAGAACAGACCCAGGACATCTCAGACAGCAAGACGCCATATTTTTAAATACTATATTTTAAAAAAACAACAGAAGTTATACCAACTTAGAAAAGTTATCCTCAACCACACCCCCTTTTCAAAGTGCAGAAAAACTAATTTCACCTAGATAAAACAGAAAAAGATTGAGATCAAATCCCAGGCAAAGGAATTTTTTTTTAAAAAGAGAACGAGGAGCAGAATAGCTTCCTCTTAGACAACAAGAATGAGTCAGAAAAGACAAGCCCACAAAACCTATCAGAATAGTAACCTGTTATTTCAAAACTATTTACACTAGGAAAAACAGAAAATGATGGAAGAACATGGAGGGGGGATGAGGAGTTATTGTTTAATGAGTATTGCACAGAGTTTCTGTTTGGGATGGTGGAAAATTTCTGGAGATGGAAAATGGTAATGGCTGAACAACATCATGAAGTCTACTTAATGCTACTCACTGAACTGTACCCTTAGAAATGGTTACAATGGTTGATTTTATGGTATGCATATTTTACCACAGTAAAAGATAAAAAATAATATAAATCAGAATTAGATGAGATGATAGAACTCAGAGCAGAATTAAAAATGAAAAATTTCAGAAATGAAGACCAAAAAAGAACACAGGAGGAGGAGCTTCAAGGTGGTTAACAAGAAGCTTTTCATGCCCCCTTCCTCCACTTAGGAGAACCAAAATAGTCTATAGACAGTTGCACTTCAACTACATTATCCAAGAGAGAACACAGATTCCCACAGGGAAATGATAGGAGACACCAGTAGTGGGGAAGGAGAAGGAAGAGAGGAAGCCTGGTTGGCCAGGATTGGCTCAGAGCTGAGAGTGAGTCCCCAGTACAGGGAAAGGGTGAATGAGAAACTTCCAGTGGCCTATATCACTGTGGGATCATGCAATCCTGGCCACAGGACACCTCCACCATTCCAAGTCCTGAAACTAACATAGGAAGCAGCCAAGAGACTGTAGGGTGGAACTGCTTTGGAGAGGGAGGTCACACTAGGTATCACACTCTTTTTGAGACCTAAGAAGCTACAGCAAAGCATCATTTCCTTTTCTTTTGTATTTTTTGAGACCATCTCACTCTGTTGCTCAGGCTAGAGTGCTATGGCATCAGCCTAGCTCACAGTAACCTCAAACTCCTGGGTTCAAGCAATCCTCTTACCTCAGCTTCCCGAATAGCTGGGCCTACAGTGCCCACCGCAATGCCCACCTAATTTTTCTATTTTCGGCAGAGACGGGGTCTTGCTCTTGCCCAGGCTGGTTTTGAACTACAGAAGCTCAAGGGATCCTCCTGCCTCATTCTCCCAGAGTGGTAGGATTACAGGCATGGCCATGGCACCATTTTCAAATCTAGGCTTTTGGCAGGCTGCACTCTGTCCTGGACCCCAGTGGGACAGGGGTTTGAGGTGTTATTGCTGTTGCTACTGGGACTGGGGCACAAGCTAGGAGTGCACCCACAGCTGGAGCTAAGTGAGTGAGGTGTGGGTTGCCGTTGCCAGTGTCAAGAAGTGAGTGCAAGCAGGGTGCAAGTTGCTGGTGGGACTTGGTCATGCACCTGGAGATGGCTGAGGGTGAGCCCCACCAGGACTGGGATGTGAGAGGAACACATGTTCCCCACCCACCAGCCCAGGCTGTGGCCACCAAGCCTGGCCCCATCCTCTCCAGTGGCAGAGCCTCTGTGCGGCTACGGCCCCTCACCCAATCACTCTTTCAGGGGCCAAGGACTGCTCCTGTCTACCATGTGAAGGGAAGTGGGTTAAAGGGTGCAAACACACAATAAGATAGAACGAATAAATTCATTGTTTGATAGCAGAGTAGAGTGACTATACTTAACAAAAATTCATTGGACTTCTGTGATGGACTTGGTCACTATGCATAATATACATGTAATAAAATTTCACATGTACACCATAAAAAAAAAAGAATGAATGAAGAGAATGGATGATATCTTAAAAGAAAACAAGGAAGAAATTTTTTAAAATCCAAAAAAAAAAAATGATAAAAATGATTTCAAAGAAATGACTAATATAAAAGATAGGCCGGCTCGGCGCCTATAGCTCAACTGGCTAAGGCGCCAGCCACGTACACCTAAGGTGGCGGGTTCAAATCCCCAGCCCGGACCC
>NW_003852463.1:2287719-2293569 GCF_000181295.1 Otolemur garnettii
AAAAAAAAAAAAAAAAAGAAAAGAAAAGAAAGGAAGGAAAGAAAGAAGAGGAGCAAAAGAGAAGGAGGAGGCAGAGGGGGAGGAGGAGAAGGAAGAAAAGCTATCTCATCATGGTATGCTTGCCTGTAGTCCCAGCTACTAAGGAGGCTGAGGCAGGAGGACTGCTTGAGCCTGGGAGTTGGAGGGTTGCAGTGAGCTATGATGATGCCACTGCTCTCTAGCCCAGGTGTCAGAGCAAGACCCTGTCTTGAAAAAATAAATGAAATAATATAAACTCTCAATAAATGTAAATTACTAGTGGGAACAACTAAAATGTCCAGCAGCTGATGAGTGGATAAACAAAGGTGGTATATTCATACAACAGAATACTCCGTAATAATGAAGTACTGACACACGCTACAACATAGGCGAACCCTGAAAACATTATGCTAAGTGAAAGAAGCCAGATATCAAAGGTCACATAGGATATGATTCCTTTTTATGTAAAATGTGCAGAAAGGGAAAATCTGTAGAGACTGATGGTTGCCTAGGGCCAGAGGGAGATGGGACTGGGGAGTGACTACTAACGGATTGAGAGATCTCTTTGGGGGATGGTAAAAATGTTATGATCAGATAGTTGTGATGGTTGTACCACACCGTGAGTGTACTAAATGCCACTGAATTATATCTTTTCATTTTATTATTATTATTTAAAATTATAGATAGGGCTGGGTGTGATGGCTCATGCCTGTAGTCCTAAACAGTTTGAGAGACTGAAGTGGGTGTATTGCTTGAGCTCAGGAGTTAGAAACTAGCCTGAGCAAGACAGATCCATCTCTACTAAAAATAGAAAAAATGAACAGGCATTGTGGCAGGCACCTATAAACCCAGCTACTTGGGAGGCTGAGGCAAGAGGATCACTTGAGCCCAAGAGTTTGAGATGGCTGTAAGCTATGACACCAGGCCACTCAATTCCAGGAAACAGAGTGAGACTCTGTCTCAATAAGTAAGTAAATAAATAAATAAAATAAAACAAAATGAGAAACAGGGTCTTGCTATATTGCCCAGGCTGGAGTACAGTGGCTATTAACAGGCATGATCCCACTACTGAATTGTATTGTTATTTTTTTTGAATCATAGTCTCACTCTGTTTCCCTGGGATTGAGTGCCATGGCCTCATCACAGCTCATAGCAACCTCAAATTCTTGGGTTCGAGTAATTCTCATGCCTCAGCTTCCCCCAAGCTGGGACTACAGACACCTGCCCAACACTGGTTAGTTTTTCCATTTTTGGTAGAGACAGGTCTCCTTCTTGCCAGGATGGCCTAGAACTCCTGAGTTCAAGCAATCCACCTGTCTCAGCCTCCCAGAGTGCTAGGATTATGGGTGTGAGCCACAACACCGGGCCTCAATTGTATTATCATTATTATTATTATTGTTACTATTATTACAGAGTCTCACTTTGTTGCCCTTGGTAGAGTGCTGTGGCATCACAGCTCAGCAAACTCAAACTCTTGGGCTCAAGTG
Organism: Otolemur garnettii; assembly: GCF_000181295.1. NCBI lineage: Eukaryota > Metazoa > Chordata > Mammalia > Primates > Galagidae > Otolemur > Otolemur garnettii. The sequence continues at coordinate 2,289,225 of NW_003852463.1, forward strand.
ATTCTCTTGCCTCAGCTTCTCAAGTAGCTGGGACTATGAGCACCCACCACAACGACTGGCTTTTTAAAATTAATCAATTTATTTTTTTAGAGATGAGGTCTTGCTTTTGCTTAGGCTGGTCTCAAACTCCTGAGCTCAAGCAATCCACCTGCGTGGGCCTCCTAAGTGCTGGGATTACAGGCATGAGCCACCACCCAGCCCGAATTATATTATTTTTAAACCATGAATTTTGTTATATGAATTATATCTCAGAAAAATCAATACAGTATCCAAAAATATCTTTAAAATGTAAGTTACAGCTGTGGAGGTGGCTCACAATGGTAATTCTAGCACTCTGGGAGGCTGAGGCAGGCGGATTGCTTGAGTACAGGAGTTTGAGACCAAGCAATAGCCAGACCTGTCTGTACTAAAAAGAGAAAAATGTAGGGCGCTGGCCCCATATACCGGAGGTGGCGGGTTCAGACCCAGCCCCAGCCAAAAACTGAAAAAATAAATAAATATAATAAAATAAAAATAGAAAAATGACGATAGGCCCAGCTACTGAGGATTGCTCGGCCCCAGTTTGAAGCTGCTGTGAGCTATGATATCATGCTTTATCCAGGGCGATAGAGTGAGACTCTGTCTCAAAAAAAAAAAAAAGTAAATTACTGATTTTTCCATAGTGACGACCCGCTGTCCCATCCCCCCCTTCCCCATTCTATTCCCTTCCTACCCTCCCTTTACCGCTCCCTATGGTCCCACACCCTTTCTCCCACTATGCTCTAAGACACCCACCCCCCACGCCCTTAACTCGCCCCCCCGCCCCCCAACCAGTGTCTCGGACCATTGGGCTCCTGGGTCCAGCGGCTTTTGGAAGGTGACCTGGCGTGCACGCGCTCCAACCGCTGCCCTCCGGTGGAAATGGACCCAACTCCTTAATTTTTCTCGTGCGCTCCAGTTGATGGCGAAGGTCCAAGATGATATCACGCGCCGGGGTCGGTGGAGGAGGAAATGGTGGGCCTCTCAGCTTAATATCTAGGCCCCTCCGGAAGTTTGATCTCGTGTGGAGGCTGTGCTCTGAAAGCCAGGTTGGCTGCCTATGGACGCTGGAAATCACTGAGGACTTCGGAGGCCCATGAGCCTCGTGTGCATTGTGATCCCAGCCCATAGCTTAACCACCCTATAAAGTGGCACAGTGATACTGGCCTTGTGTGCCCTTGCGAAGGTTAACTAAGTAATGCATCTCGCTGGCCCAGGGCACAAGTGTTGAGTAAGTGGTGTTTATATTCCAGGCCCTGTTCTGGGTGGGCCTCATGCTGGTGGAGTTCACTTGCTAGGGTCATCAGCTGTCCCAGGATACCAGGGTCCCCTTGCTACTCCCCTGGTAGATTCCCCTATGTTGTTTATTCACCTTTATCAACTCTGTATGACATACACACAAGGTAATCCAAATCTGTTGGAAATGTGCCCTGATCTTATTTTCTAAAATACTTAATCTGGTAGGTCATGAGATATAAGGCCATCCTCCAGGAAAGCTTTTTTTACATTTCTGTGGTTAACCCAGACTCATCTTCTGCTATGTCCGACTTAATCTGAATTTTATTCTTTTTAGCCCTAACCTTAGACTCTGTGTCTTACTTCTGCCTTTCGCCACATTGCTGATTATTTATCAACTCACAAAAATTTGTCCCTTTTTGGCTTTCCTAGTCCTGGAACAGATTCTCTCCTCTTTCCTCAATTCTTAATTCTTCCCCCCATTCTCCCACCTGACTTTGAGTCCCTTCTTTCTAATGCAGACTTTGATCCCCACATCCACCAAAGAAAAACCACAATCAACAGCATATCACAACTTAAAAGCTTCTTTATTATTCATCTATTAATTCTATTACATTTCTTTGTTCAGTTTTATTAAGTTTTAAAATATGTTAGAATAGAGAAATTTGTACCTATCTATCTACGTGGAAAACCATCTGGTACTCAAAATGGTACCAAGAGGCTTAGCATTTCTTACATTACATAGCCATAGTATTGTGAAATTTCCATCTCTTTTTCTCTCTCAATGAAATATTGCAGTTTCCCCAGAGAGGTGAATTTGGCAGCATTCTCACGCTCTTCTTGAGCCTGCCTTTTCATGGCTTCACGCTCTGGCCTCTGCTCTTTTGTGATAGGCCTTGATATGACTGGCCCAGAAATATCAGGTTTCCTCCATGGAATTGGTTGGGTGCTGAAGTCTTGGAGGACATACTGGTTTCGAGGCTTAGCTGGTGAATGGGGCTTGATCACAGCATTGGAAATAGGCTCCTGTCGGAAAGAAGTGCAAGATGATGTTTTGTAAAGTGCAGGCTTAGAAGCAGTAGACTGAGGCACATTAACCTGGGTAGGGTTGATTGAACCAGGTCTAGCTGAATTGGTCGAAATTGGCCGAGCTGGTCTGGCAGGACCTATTGAAGATGCATTGGCAGGAGCTGGTCGGTATGAATTAACTACAGAAGATTGAGCTGAGTTAGTCGAACCAGGCCGGGCAGGGTAAGCTGCAGCAGGCCTATGTGAGGCCACAGACTGTGGCCGTCGAGGGACAGGTCGAGCTTGAGGTTTTTCCATGGTTGGAAAGGGCAAAGGTACCAACTTGACCTTCCCTGGTGGTGGTAGCTCATAATCTGATGGAGATGAGCATTCTTTTTCAGCACTGCCATCTGTTTTCTGGGCTTTGACTTGAGTTTTCTCAGAACCTTTACCCTCATGTCGGGTATCCAGCCATGATTTAAAAGCTGGGGATGGCTTGGGATCTTTGGTGTTGTTTGTATTCCCCAGATTCCAGGAGGAAGTGAGTCCAGTTTTTTTATCATTCTTCTTCCCCAGGGCATGGAAAACCTGCACAGACTCCAGCATGTGCATGCCGAGGCAGCTTCGAGGCTTTTTAAAATTCTCTTGGCTAAGCTCAAGTTGATTTCTCTTCCGCTTCATCTTGGGAATGGTTGGCTTCTCTTCTGCCTTGACTTTGTTCCCTGACCGCTTACTTTCCTCAGCTTTCTTGGCATTGTTGTCTCTGGCCTTTTTGGTCTTTTCCTGCCTATGACCCTTAGCTTTGCTGTTCTTGCTAGACGCAGCTTTCTGAGGTTTGCTGTTAGAATACTTAGCAGTGTTCACAGGAGCCCTGTCACTGGCACTGACAATAATCACTTCTTCCCCAAACAGGTTCTCTGGGCTCTTTGTTTGGATTTTGGCCTTGGGAGCATCACTTAGAGGCTCAGAAGCTTTAAGCTTGTTCTTCTTGACTTGATCAGAGGGACCCTTAATGACACTTGACTTTTCCTGTACCTGATTCACCTTGATGGCTTTGGTATCTTTGGCTTTGAATCCTGTAAGATCTTTGGATTGGTCAAGATCTTTTAAGGAATCAAAGAGCTGGGGAAGGTTAATATCTTTCACCAGTGTTGTGATGTCTGAAAAACTACTGCTAGACTCCATCTCATTTTCAAGTGTCCCGTGGTCCTCAAGACTCAGGCTATTCTTTCCTAGACTGGCAATGTTAGCATCAGGCTGCACCTCATGGCCAAGAGGATCAATGCAGGCCAGAAGCTGGTGAATATCAGGGATTTCTAAAGGAAGTAGTGGAGGATCATGGTTTTCTATTGGGATCGGATAGGCATCCAGAGGCTTTGGAAGCTTCATTGTAATCTCATCTAAATTCTTATTCTCTGTTTTTTCCTGGCTGGAAACTGGACTTAGTGCCAAGAAATCAGAAGGACTCTGGACTGGAGCTATTAAAGAAATATCCCCGAAGTCAGGAGGTGGGTTACTCTCAATTATCTGGATATTTCTGCTACTGCAGGACTTGGGGAATTCTGGAGTTTGTGGCAGAGAAAGTGTCTGGCTTGGAGGTTGCAATCCCAGGGAATTATCCATCCCTAGGGAAGTATCCATCCCCAGGGAAGTTTCCATCACTACAAAGGAATAAAGGAAGAAATCAGTCCCTGGTAAGTGAGATGCTCTCCCTAAACAGAAATGTAGCAGTCAGGCACCTTCTACCAGAGGGCAAGGCATTTCTACTAGCTCTTCCTGAGTACCATGGACAAGGCTCCTCATTAGGAGATAGGCAGTGACTGTCCTAGTTGTTACTAGTTCACATTAGATGTCACTGTTTCATATATATACAAAAATTCTGCCTATCTGTGGACTCCAGACTTGAACCTCTTTTTGAATGCTGAATTTATTCCTTTCCTTTTTTGCTGTTTGTAAATATATATATATATTTTTTTCATAGGGTTGTTATAAATCAAGTAAAAAGTGATTTTGGGGGCCAGGCATGGTGGCTCACACCTATAATCCTAGAACTCTGAGAGGCCAGGGTGGGTGGATTGCCTGA
>NW_003852463.1:2293731-2296772 GCF_000181295.1 Otolemur garnettii
CCTCAAGCTGTCCCCCTGGGTAGAGTGTTGTGGCATCACAGCTCACAGCAACCTCCAACTCCTGGGCTCAAGCGAGTCTCCTGCCTCAGCCTCCCTAGTAGCTGGGACCACAGGCGCCCACCACAACAACTGGCTATTTTCTTCTTTTGGTTGCAGCCGTCATTGTTATTTGGCGGGCCTGGGCTGGATTCGAACCCTCTACCTTAGGTGTATGTGGCTGGCGCCTTAGCCACTTGAGCCACAGGTACCAAGCCAGTGAGACCCCATTTCTAACAATATAGCTAAACACTGTGGTGGGTGCCTGTAATCCCAGTTACTTAGGAGGCTGAGGCAAGAGAAATCACTTGAGCAGAGGAGTTTGAGATTGCTGTGAGCTATAATGCCACAGCACTCTACTGAGGTGACAAAGTGAGACTCTGTCTCAAAAAAAAAAAAAAAGTAAAGTGATATTTATTTATTTATTTAGACAAAGTCTCACTTTGTCACCCTTGGTAGAGTGTCATACATCATAGCTCACAGCAACCTCTTGGGCTCAAGCGATCCTCTCACTCAGCCTCCTGTGTAGCTGGGACTACAGGCACCCACCACAACGCCTAGCTATTTTTAGAGATGAGGTCTCTAAAACAGTCTTGCTCAGGGTGGTCTCCAACTCCTGAGCACAGGCAATCCACTTGCCTTGGCCTTCCGGTGTGGTAGAATTACAGGTATGAGCCACTGCGCTCAGCTTTTAAAGTATGAAATGTTTATACAGCCTAGCATTCTTAGGTAAGTTTCTTTCAATTACCTCCACTCTCCTGAGGGAATACAAACATTCCCTACATGGATTAGGAGAGTGATTGGAGTTCTTCCTCATGAAATATATAAACAAGGACAGAATCTGACTCTGCTTGCTTTAGGCAGGATCTCTGAATACAAGGTCTTAAATCCTGGTGTAAACTAAGGAACATTAAAATGTCACCACCACATTAAGAGTTCTGAATTGCTTTCTATGGGGAGAGGGAGTTAATTAATATGTAATGGTGCAGAGGAACCAACCAATCAGCACACTAGGGCAGCAAAAATTGTGGTAGCCCTCAGTATACTCTTGGAGTTCTCTCATGGGTAACACAGGTGGCTCTATTATAGTTCTCTACCTTCCCACCTACACTAGGGGTTGTTATATAGACACCTAATGAAAATGGGGAGCATTAGGCAAAGGTAATGGTTGAAGTCTCAGGACATAAATTCTGCCTATCTGTAGACTCCTCCACTGAAGACTTGAACCTCTTTTTCAATACTGAATTTATTCCTCTCCCATTTTACTGCTTGTACTTACCTTGAAAACTTGTGTCTGTAATGGGTTGAGCAGACATAGAGTAGTAGATTCTAGGAGTGGAGGCAGTTGGTAGGACATTTGTAGGTTGAATCTCCTTTAGCACCATCACCACTTCTGGTTGAGAGGCAGAGGCCATGCTCCCTGTGTATGACATAGAGCCGTAGGATTGCAGACATGGGCTAAGTTCTCCAGACAGTAGAGGTCCTAGTGTGCTTTGATTATAGTAATAGACCTGGCTTCCTTCCTGGTAGGGAAGTGACAGGCTATGTCCTTGATTTGGAATCTGAGATGGTGTCCCCTGAACAAGGCTGGCAGACAGTGATGGGTACAGAGGGACTAAGGCATTGGCATCTGAAGTTTTATCATACTGGTTTGTTGTGGACATGGAAGAAAGAGTTGTGTCCGGGTCAATAACAGTCACAGTGAGGTCCCCAAGTGAAGATGACTTTTCAGTGCTTCCTGTGATATCCCACTCAAAAATACCTGGATAGGAGGCATTTGAAGTGGAGATCTGGTTCTGGCCAGTAACCCCAGACAACATGGTTGTTCCAGAATGTTGGTAAAGGTAGGCACTACCCATGAGTGACTGGAAAGAGGTGCCAGAGGATGATGGGAGTAGCCATGCTGAGCTAACGGCTGGAGCAGAAACTCTGGAGAAGTTGCAGACACTTCCTGTTAGAGGAGCTTCATTGCTTACCACAGGAAGAGAGAGCTGCAGAGAATTTGCAGTTCCTAGTAAAGATGAATTTTGGAAATTTTCTGTAGGAAACAAGAGGGTGATGAAAAAACTGATGAGATGAATAAATGTTCACTGTATTTGAGGAATAGCATTGTCTTAAGATTGCTTCAATTGGAAAGCCTCTAATACCAATCCTTATTGAGATACCCCAAAACAGTTTATGGTGGCTATTAAGTGCTAGAGTAATTTGGTGTTCTTCTAATGAATTACCTTTGCATCCAACTTGGGCACAGATGTACAGAAGGCCCAAGTGGTCTGGTTCATACTGTTCCCTAGGCTAGAAGCAATCTTCTTCCTCCCCTTATTTGCTCTGAGCCAGCATTGGTATTGAACTCCTAACAACTTCCTAGAATCAGAGCATTTTAGAACAAGGAGGGTCTTAGAGAACTTCTCATCTGACACTTTCATTTTCCCAAAATTACAAAGGAAACTGAGGCTCAAAGAGGTCAAATTGACCTGTTCAAGTTCTCTCATTATGTTAGTATCATTATCAGGTTTCACAAGCTGACTTATTTGCCAGGCCTCTTTGCTCTGAGCAAAGACCAGAAATTAGGAGAAATAGAACTTTTAATATAAGCATTTTTTTGTTCATTAGATAACAGTACAACCATTACCACTATAATCTTTAGTGTCTCACTTTGCTTGTGTAGATCACATGCCATTTCCTAGAGTTTGAATATAGCTCAAGCTCAGGCCAGTTGATTAATCTAATGCAGTGGTTCTCAACCTGTAACAATGCAAATACATCCTGCATATCAGATATTTACATTACAATTCATAACAGTAGCAAAATTACAGTTATGAAGTAGCAATGAAAATAATTTTATGGTTGGGGATCACCCCAACATGAGGAACTATATTAAAGGGTCGTAGCATTAGGAAGCATTAGGAAGGTTGAGAACCACTGATCTAAACAGTCATTCTTTACCTTTTCAAGCTGGCTTCTGGTCCTAAGTCAAAACTTTTTTTTTTTTTTTTTTTTTTTTT
>NW_003852463.1:2297072-2311698 GCF_000181295.1 Otolemur garnettii
TTTTTTTTTTTTTTGAGTCTCACTCTGTTGCCCTGGGTAGAGTGCTATGGTGTCATAGTTCACAGCAACTCCAAACTCTTGGGCTCAAGAGATCCTCTTGCCTCGGCCTCCCGAGGAGCTGGGACTGTAGGCGCCCACCACAACACCTAATTAGTGTTTCTATTTTTTAGTAGAGACGCGGTCTTGCTCTTGCTCAGGCTGGTTTCAAACTCCTGAGCTCAGGCGATCCACCCACCTCAGCTTCCCAAAATGCTAAGATTATAGGCATGGGCTATCACTCCTGGCAAGAAATGCTTTTGAAAGAAAAAAGTTATTTAAACTCTCTGAGCTTCAGATTACTCTTCTGTAAAGTAGTTATAAATAGTAATAATGGCAGTGATAATTCAGTGATACATGAATAAAAGTGATATACTATGTATAGTTTATGTGGAGGAAGACATAGTAGTTTTGGAAAGACAGAAAAAAATCATAAAAAAACTTATCACAGAACTAAAAAGAATATATAGTTTTTTTGGAAAATTGCAAAGGAAATTTTATAGTCAATGAAAATACAATACTTTGATCAGTCCAAAATGCACAATGCACAAGCATTCTAAGTCATGTAGTTTACTTGTTGACCATCTGACTATATAGTTCAGTTACTGCTTCAAAAGCTATACCTAGTTACCTCCCCAAATTGCTTTTAAATAAATTTCTTAAATTGTAGCAACAAACAAAAAGACAAGATACACTTAAACAATACTGCAGTTTATCAAAAGACATAAGAAATTTCAACTCTTATTCTTGAAGAGTTATAAAAAAATCAATGTTTTTTGCATATAAACATGTTTATAATGCAATTATTTGCATAACTCTAGTAATGCTAACAGCGTCTATATGACCAGGATAGGTTTTTAAAAAAACGCTAAAAACATAAAAATACTTAGCCCCATTTTTTACCTGTAGTATGTGTTCATTTATGCCTAAATGTCAGCATTTACTGTATCATCATTGCTCGACTTTTAAAAGTCACATCCAAAGGATAAAGCAAAACCACCTACAAATTGGCATATTGTTTATTTCTGTTTGTGAAAATGTCCTTAATTTGTTGATATAGCAAACAAACTTCAACCCTGATTGCTATGCAAAAAACAAGATAATCTGTTTTGCAATGAACTTTATAGTTCAACTGCATACAGACAGCATGCTATATATGAAAAAATTACTAACTGAACTACAGGTATCAAATACTGAAAAAATTAACAGTTTATTACAATTTATTTTATTTAACAATCTAGGAAGTTCGCAGCCATCAGCAGTCCCAGTGCAATTTCAGGTGCAATTGGGAATTCAGGAATCTCCATGGAGCTGTTAGTGTAACGAACCTTATAGGTAAAATACATGCATACTTTTGATAGTGCATGTGAAGGGATTGCCCTAAAATTGACCTCATTGGTTTCATTCTCAGCAAACTGACCTGGACCACTCAACATAGCTTTTATTGTTCCTGATGTTAGTGCATGTTCTCTTTTTACAATAAATTCATGACCATCGGAAGATATCAATTTGACATCCATGGCATCAGGCCCTTCACAGCCACCATAGGTTTTTTCCTCTCCATCCATAACATTCTCAGTAAATTCTACATTGCTTCCCTGGGAACTTTAGTAATTTCTCATTAGCCTCACAACCACCACAGCCAGGTCCCAGTGTACTGCCACAGCCCCTCTTTTTTTTTTTTTTTTTTTTTGAGACAGAGTCTCAAGCTGCCACCCTGGGTAGAGTGCCCTGGCATCATAGCTCCAGCAACCTCCAATTCTTGGGCTCAAGCGATCCTCTTGCCTCAGTTTTTCTATTTTTAGTAGAGACAGGGTCTTGCTTTTGCTCAGGCTGGTCTCAAACTTGAGAACTCAAGCAATCCACCCACCTTGGCCTTTCAGAGTTTTAGGATTACAGGTGTGAGCCAGCACACCTGGCTGAATATATAGCTATGAATGAAAACTGGGATGTGTGCAAACATGAAAGAACAGTAAACGTACTAATAAATGAATAAACTTACTAATTATGATACATGTTACATTATGCAAATGAACATTATCTACTATTTTAGTGAATGCTATTAACCAAAAAACAGACTGCAATTGAAGGTACTTTGAATGAATTTGTAACGACAGAGAAACTATCAATAAAACGTGTAAAAAGCAAAATGAATTAAGTAAGCATGCACAAAATCAAAAATTACAAGATAACAAAAAAGAAAAAGAAAAAAGGGTATAAAGCAGAGAACAAAACAGTAAGTGTAAAGGAGTTCAATTATTGTGCTCAGTCATAATTCCCTATTACCTAGAAAATGACAGATATCAAGCCCAGTAAAAGTAGATATTTAAATCATATAGCTATATAACAATGCGAAAAGAACACTTAAAAAGTATCATGAAGGTTTTTATATTATCCTCAAAACCTAGATTATAGTTATCTTCAATATCCAAGAAAATGTCATTCATTCCCAAAGCCTAAGAAAACCATCACTGCTAAAATCTAATTAAAAAATTTAATGTAGGAATTCCCAAAGGAGCCTAGAAAATTGTTTTAGATAAATGTGGAATTAGAGGTGTAGGGATTTTTCTTTTTATTCTTAGGCGGGTCTTTCTTTTTCTTTTTAGGTTTAAAAATAGTGAATGACTGTTAATCAGTATACACTCTGTTTTAGAATGAAAAAACAAATATGAAAAGCAAACTTTACTTGAATCCTACTTATACAAATGAATCTGTCCTTCTGCTGCAAGGTAGGATACATCATTAAAAAAAAAACCCTCAGTATTATTTTTAATAGGAGAAATATCCATATAGTTTACAATCAGAATGAAACACTGCAAATTCTGTTTCTTCGGGTTCCCCCCCAGGTAACCTCTTTTATTAGTTTCTTGTTTATAGGAAGCATATAAATGTATTTTTAAAATGTTTATATTCAGGCTAAGGGGTGGGAGAAGTTAAGAAGAACAAAAGTTTAAATTAAAACAATGTTTATCTTCAAAACTGTCAACTGTCACCTGTGTTCAAGGAGGCAATAGAAAAAACCCAAACTATTCCTACTTTTCAGATAAACTGATTTTTCCAGTGACATTCTAGTCTTAGTTCCTTTTTAGTCCATTAATTTGCTAAAACCAACTCATTTTGCCCTGCTATGTAGATTTCATTCCATGCTCCTCTTGCTTTAAAATCTTTGATTCTCTTCAACATTTTGTCCCAAACTACGAACTCGTTCATGATCTCCATAGATTCATTCTTATATTTTCTCCTCATTTATATATTTTCCCTCCTAGTTCTTTCCTGTTGAGCTGTGTTTAATGAAAACAGTCCCAAACTTCCTTAACCTAGAATATCTGCCTCTTTACCGCCCAATACCCTCCATTATCTCCCTATTTTTTCATTTCACAATGTTTAGATAGAAAATCCAAACTTGTGATTATTAGTTTTTTTTTTTGGAAACAAAGTCTCCTGTATTGCCCTGGGTAGAGTGCCATGGCATCCTAGCTGACAGCAACCTCAAACTCCTGGGTTCAAGCATTCCCCCTCACAACCCCAAGATAATTGAATATTACTTTTTGATCAGCACTAAATTTAAAACACTGAATTTGAAATATTAGTGACTGGAGACAATTACAGATAAAACATCTTACTATATAATGCTTGTTTCCTACACTGCTGAGTTTTTTATCATCAGTTTCTGATGAAACAATTAACTCTCAAAAAGTATCTGATTTCTCTGGATATTTTAGGCTGAAAAGAAAAAAAAGTATCTGATTTCATTTTCAGTATGCATGCCCTTTAAGATTCAATATTAGGGCAGCGCCTATAGCTCAGGGCTGGCAGGTCTGAACTCGGCCTGGGCCTGCCAAACAACAAAAAAAAACCCAGCCAGGCATTGTGGCTGGCGCCTGTAGTCCCAGCTACTTAGGAGGCTGAGGCAAGAGAATCACTTAAGCCCACAAGTTTGAGGTTGCAGTGGGCTGTGACGCCCTGGCACTCTACTGAGAGTGACACATAATGAGACTCTATCTCAAAGAAAAACAAAAAAATCCCCTCAATATTAGAAGGAGACCAGAAAGGATAACCTGTCTATTATCTTAATATAACAGAATGAGGAAACAGATTTTGAGAGTTCCAAAGTCACACAGCTAATAAATGTCAAAGCCAAAAATGAGATTAGGCTTCTAGGTTTCTTGTTCAATACTTTCCCCCATTATTCCAAGCTGTTTTGACTCTGCTACTAAATGTAGGGGGCTATAAATCTAATCGAAAACTTTTAAATGTTTCCTTCCTTACCTGACATAGTCAGAGAAGAGGAAACATCAACGGAAGATAAAAGGGATGAGGAGACAATACCAGAAGATGTCTGAGTAGCTGAAGCCAAAGAGCGCATGTGTCCAGTATGGAGGTCACTGGTCACTGGCTACTGGTCACTGACTACTGGCCATTGGCTACTGGTTACTGGTCATTGGTCATTGCGATGATCCAAATTTATTTATAAACAGCTCCATGGAAACCCCAAGATGCTACCAGGTGTTGGTAGGTTTGGTGGGAGAATGATGTCACAAAGCAGGCAGTTTAAAGGTATGAGGTAGCCAATGGGGAGGTCGGATTCCCAATAAGAAGAAGGAATTGGGTGGAGGGAGTGGTCGGGGAGCTGTCACAGCTGAGCTGTGGAAAGCTGAAAGACAGACATGATAGTCCCAGGCCCTTATGCTAGGGACGTCATCTCAAAGTTTCTTACAGATGTTCATTAATATAATGAACTAACAGTTATTCATATTTAGTATGTTATGGTCACAATGTTATAATATTATAACATTTATAATTATACAGAGTGTCCATATAGTTTTTGTGTGATTTAAAATAGACAACTACTTAGATTTAAAATAGTATTTTAGATTTAATCTATTTAGCTTTTAAATAGATTTAAAACAGTTGTCTACTTTAAATTGCACACAAACTATATATGGACACCCTGTATAAAAATAAATAGGCAATATCATTGGGTAGGAAGGAAAGGGACAACTAGGTTGAGCAATTACAGATGTTGATTTGTTTAGTGAACTTACTACAGTTTTGAAAGACCAAAGGGAGGGATTAAAGAGCTCTTTTTATAACTTGGTTGATGAGTAGGGTGAAGTTCATTGAGTGCACCTGTAGAAAATAATGTGGTCCAAGGTGCTTCTTTTTAGTTTCTTCTTGAATGCTATTTTCCTTGGGTTGGGCTGAGCTGGGCTGGGCCATGTTGAACTTGCATCTCTCTGCTCTTCCCCTTTCCCCCTTGATTTTGCACATTGTTTCTGGGACAAGCCTTGATCTTGCTTTCTTACATTGGCGATGTTACTTCCTGTCACTTCCAGAGCAGGGGTCTTCTTTTCTGTGCCATTATGTACAAAACACGGACTCTGCCCATTAGAAGCAAACACCAGGGAGGTAGAAGATAAAGCTGACTGCAGACTGTCTCTCTTTCAGTCTCTGGTTTCAATTCTTTTGCCCATAATTTACCACCTCTGGCTCCTTGAGCACTACAGACATCCTGCCAGCCTTCTCTTTTATATGTGAGAGGCATTCAGAATATTCTTTTTTCTCACATATGAGACTCCATTGTGGCAGTTACTGTAGCCTCCTCCCCCTTGCAAACAGCTACTTAGAATCCTGGGCCTCTGGGATTCTCTGTCTGCCATGCTCAGGCACAAGGCCAGGCAAAATGAAGAGGAGAATAGTTAAGAGAAAGAAGAAGACATTAGTGGAGAATAGGGTACAGGCAAGGTGAGGGTATTTTTTAGTTTCTGTGAGAAACAAGAGAACACACTTTGATCTCATCTTCAATTAACAGAACACATAAACCAATATTTTAAAATGTAGCTACACAGTCCAGAAACTACTATGAATTCTGTACACAGAAGAGAATAATCTTAAATGTATTTTTTCATTGTGTTTTATGTCATATTACCTCATCTATGTCATTCATTAGTATATTTGTAGACTACAGATCTCTTTTAAATGTCTGCTTTTCTACATTTTTTTTCTTGTCATATTTTTAAGGAATCTAACATTGTAAAACATGTTGCATGTCTTTCTCTTTTTGATTGTTTTGAAGCACCATGAACTAATTTTGACCCGATGGGTTTTGTGGAGGAAATTAAAGAGGAGTCTGGGAATAGGTATGGTGAGTTGTACGGTGCGCCCAAGTATAAGGAACAGATGTCTGCAGTCAGCCCACTTTGGCCTGGATTGCCTTCATTTTTGTTCTCTTGGTTAATGCTTTTCCCACTAACTTCTCCCTGATAAAGTTAGGGCCGAGTTACTAATGATATAGATACAGACTAAGCCGGTCTGGGGGAGGAAATCTATGGATATAATCTTTTTTTTTTTTTTTTTTTTGGTGGTAGGAAGTTTTTAGTGATGTCCATCTCAACCTGTCTAGGGACTTTTCTAATGCAAGTGAATTTATGTGAATAATACAGGTGCTAAGAACTCAAGAGAATATAAGCTCAAGATTGGGTCTCTAAAGGCAAATAGATCTATTTTCCCATCTCTTCCAACAATGCTTCATATTATGAGATAGGAGTTTTCTTAGTGATTGTGTGTGCAAAGGGTAATGCTTCTCTGAGAAGAAATTATGAAAGGTGTGGCAATTTAGAGATGGGCTTAAGCTATGTAAAGTTTTTCAAAGTTTTTTCCCTTTGCTCTTAGCTTCATACCTCAGAGAGCCTACTTCTGTGATACTAGCATATAATGTGAAACTAACAACATGTACTAAGATCTGCAAACCAGACCAGTCTCTGTTTCCTCAATGTTTTCATGGAAATCCAGGGAATTAACTACTATAGTTTAGGGTGGGTGGTATAAGTTGGGGAGGATTATGGTAGGATCATTTCTGATAGCAATAAAATGTTTACATATTATAATATTCATTTCTAACATTCAATTCTATTTATGCAATACTATCGTTTTTGGTGTTACCCAGCCTCTAGAACTATTTTCTCCTCATAGTGTTAGCTACTTAATTTTAGCTTGCACTCTTTTAGTTTGTGTCATCTTAACCTCTAAAATAAATCTTTAAATGTACGGGGAAGAACCGAAAGCCAGGCACCGTGGTGTGCAGCTGTAATCCCAGCACCTTGGGAGGTGAGGTAGGAAGATTGCTTGAGTCCAGGAGTTTGAAACCATCCCAGACAAGGTAATAAGACCCTGTCTCTATAAAAAACTAAACATAAAAGAAAAATAAAGAGCTTTAATCCAACACTCTGGAACTTAAGTTCCAGCATCAAGTTCTATCATGACCTAAAGCCTCAGTTTTTATAGTGTTGTGTTGTCTTGTCTCAGAGACCCATTCCCTGAATTTTTTATCTAATTAGACTTAATTTGGATAACTTGGACTTATCTTGGTGTAGCATACTCAGTCCTTCTACCCCTGAAGCCCCCTTTTTACTCTCTCCATAGTTTCTTTTTTGTTTTATTAAAGACTGGAATCCTTCAAACCCATACGTGGTACCTATGGCCCTACCAGATAATGGTAGATTTATTAGTACCAATTACTTAGCTGTTTGGTGCTCCTAATATCCCTTGCTCATATATTTTCCATTCCAGAGTACCACACACGTGTGAAGACCTTCTTCTACTTCATGTATCCACTCCCATCCAAAGCCTGTGTTTTTCTAGTTCCCATACTTTCTAGAAACCCTACTCTTCCTAGGTCTGGAGTGTTTGTGTCTTTTAGCAAATTGGAAGTATAGTATCAATGTAGCTTTTCTGGCTTCTGATAGATTTATGTCACATTTTGTATCTTGTCATGTCTATAGACAGTTGTACCATTTGCACTTTCTGGCCACTGTATATCTATTGGATTTTTCATAAACTCCTAAAGAGTATTTTATAAATTAATGGTGAATTTGAATATGCCTAATTATAGGTTTGCAAGTTATCTGATATTAACTTGTCTTTTTTTTTTTTTAATTTTGAAACAGAATCTCACTATGTTGCCCTCAGTAGAGTGCTATTGTGTCACAGCTCACAGCAAACTCAAACTCTTGGGCTTAAGCGATTCTCTTGCCTCAGACTCCCAAGTAGCTGGGACTACTGGCGCCCACCACAATGCCAGGCTATTTTTTTGTTGTAGTTGTCATTGTTGTTTAGCAGGCCTGGTTTGAACCCGCCAGCCTTGGTGTATGTGGCTGGCGCTGAGCCTCACTTGTCTTTTTCCAATTAACAACTTACTAATACTGCAACAATTTTAATTATGTGGAAATTTTCAGAATCGGAAATGCTTATGTATGTAAGGTTGGAATATCATCGTCTCAAAACATTAACAAAGCTAGTAGACTTTTTACCTCTTCATTCATTTCTTCATTTATTCAATAACTGTGACCTTTCTGATCATTAGTTTACCAAGCTTTAAAATGGTTGTGAAAATTCCTAAAAATGTATATAAGGTACTTGCATCAACTAAAAGCTAGAAAGTGAAAATTATTTTAATAATCTTCTATCATAATTACTTACAATTTAATCTAGAATTTAGTACTCTATTCTGTCTTCAGACCTACTATAGATCATGCTCTGCTATTCTACTTATAGCAGAATTCAAAGTTTTTCTAAGTACAGAGCTTTATAGCTAATCCTGTGTAGAAACCTTGAACTTGAGCTCCCTCCTCAGTTGTTGTTTGGTATTTTCTAAAACATAAATATATGCTGTTCACCTCTAGCATGATACCAGCAATGGGATAGGAACCCAACAAAAACCAGTCCATGAATAAGCGTGTATGTTCATACAATATTTTTGGAGAGTAATTAGGCCATATCTTTAAAAAATGTATGTATGTTTAATTCCAGAAATTCTACTGTTAGGAATTTAGATATAATTGTATATCTGTGTAAGGATGTTTATATTGCTGCATTGTCTGCAACAGAAGATTAAAAAAAAACTAAAATAACTAAAGGTCTATCAATATTGGACTGGTTGAATAAATTATGGTGCTTTTATCTATGTTACTTATAATCAATGACATGCTGTACAGTCATTAAAAAACAGAATGGAGGTACATATAAATTGGGAAATCGGTATTCTAGAAATATCATAGAGTATGTTCAGGATGCTTCTTTTATATAAAAATAAGGGATATACATATGTGAAAGTCAATATTTATACACAATATACAAAATGTCGATGTAAGCACTTGGAAATATCTGGAAGAACACACATGGAATGGGAGGCAGTGTGACCCCCAATTGAATTCCGAAGGGTGCAAACGCGACCTCCTCTATCTGTGCTACTGGCCACCAGCCAAGGAGGGCGCTATAGCTCTTAAAGTCTTGTTTACAAATAGAACTCTGTAAACCGGCGCGGTGACGCGATCACGTGGGCGGCGGCGCATGCGCAATAGGAGGTCTTGGGCGCTGTGTGGGTTTCTGGTGAGGCTCTTCCGGTGGAGGGTCATTTTCAGGCACCAAGGGCGCCGGACTGGCGCTTTTGGCCGGCTTGGCTTTGGGTAGGCGGCTTCTTGGGGTCCATATGAGCCAGCGGCATCATGCCCGCAGTGGCTGGGGCCGGGGAGGCGACTTTTCTGGACGCTCCTCTGCCAAGAGGAAGGGCGGAAACCACATCCCGGAAAGGTAAAATATACCTTGATGCCTGGGCACGGTCCTCCCAGCTCGTAATTTCTGGGCCTGGCCTCCATCTGTTGTGATCTCTGCCTCTCACTGTCACAGCCGCGCGCTTGGCTTGTCCACCACATTGCTTGGAGGCATTGACTTTTTGTGCGCCACCCGCAGTTGCTAATAGGGACAAT
Organism: Otolemur garnettii; assembly: GCF_000181295.1. Classification (NCBI taxonomy): domain Eukaryota; kingdom Metazoa; phylum Chordata; class Mammalia; order Primates; family Galagidae; genus Otolemur; species Otolemur garnettii. The sequence continues at coordinate 2,306,873 of NW_003852463.1, forward strand.
GTCTGTTATGTCCTGTGATTTCTCTGTCTACTTTTAAAAGCGAGTTCTGGCCGGCGTTCTGAGCTAAAATCTGGAAGGAGTACTTTAATGCGGGACTCTTAGTGTTGGGGGCACTCCTTAATTACCAATATTGAACCCCTTCTTCTTTAAGTTATGCTATGTTGACAGAAAAGGTGAGTAATAGTTTGAGTAAATGAACCCAGCAGTGCCGCCCTGAGATCTTACATGGAAAGTTGGTTTATGCCTACAGAAATCACAAAGAACCTGTTATGTTCCTTTTGAACAGGTCTTGTTTGAGAGATCTTCCTTTATACGTTCGAATGACTGATTTTTGACACTTTGCTCTTAAGTGAACTGTTTCATTCCTTGAGACTTCCTGTCTCCTGATTTTTTTTTTTTTTTTTTTTTGAGACAGTCTCACTGTGTTGCCCTTGGTAGAGTGCCATGGTGTCACAGCTAACAGCATCTTCCAAATCCTGGGCTTAAGTGATCCTCTTGTCTTTGCCGCCTGAGTAGCTGGAAATACAGACCTGCCCCACTATGCCTAGCTAGTTATTCTATTTTTAGTAGAGACAGGGTCTCACTCTTGCTCAGACTGGTCTCAAATTCCTGACCTCCAGCAATCCACCCATCTGGGCCTCCCAGAGTGCTAGGATTACAGACATGAACCACCACCCTTGGCCTTCTGTCCCCTATTTTATACTTCTTTAAGTCTCTTTCATTTTATTTCTCAGTTATCTTTGGAATGTGTCAACTTTGTTCTGTCAGCATCCTATTACCGGTCTTGCCTGACCTATTATTGGTACCTATTGTCTATATCTTGTAGCCTTGTATATGTATGTATTATACATATAGCCTTAGTATTTGGAACTGGACTAAGTTTTATCAGGGATACAGAAGCTCTAGTCATTTCTGGTTTTCGTTATGTCTTATTTGTGGAGAACTTTGCATTATTTTGTAGCCTTGTATATTTTCAAAAAGAGGAAATGGGGCTGGGTGTGGTGGGTCAGGCTTTCAAACTAGGGGTTTGAAAGTGAATTTGAGACTAGTCTGGGTGAGACCTTGTCTCTACTAAACAATAGAAAAATTAACTGGGTCTGGTGGTACATGCCTCTAGTCTCAGCTACTCAGAAGGCTGAAGCAAGAGGATCACTTCAGCACAGGAGTTTGAGATTGCAGTGAGCTACAATGATGAGATTGCATTCTACCCAGGGCAATAGAGCAAGACTCTTACAAAAAAAAAAATGAGGAAACAGGAAAGATAGTATAAATCAAGGTTGAATACATGGAGTGGTAAAATGTAAAGCAGAGAGAAGAGGGAACATACTGTGTGGACTGTGATTCCCATTTTCAGGTAGTGTCATTCTCTGCAGGGTAACAAGGTTAACATACAATTTGGCTAACAAAAAATATACCCAATAGGTGGAAAGACTATATTCCAGTTGGACAGCGGATGCCTGGGACTCGTTTCATTGCTTTCAAAGTTCCTTTGCAAAAGGTAAGCAGAAGTTAATTCAGAAATCTAAATTGACTACGTAGAACACTGGTTCTCAACCCTATCACACTCCATTTTCCCTTTTAATAGCAAATACTTTGTAACGTCACCTGAAATGAAACTGGTAGGTACGTATAACCTACTTCTATGAATAATTTTAAAGGGAAATAATTAGTGTAAATCTTAAATATAATATAAAGAATAAATGCAATGAAAGTAACTTATGGTTAAGTAGTATGTATTTCAAGTAGTATGTAACTAGACATGACTGCACTAGAAGACAGAGAAATAGTCACTAGCATCATAAGTGCAAGAACTACAAACAGTGGGTTTTATTGCCTTTGTAGTAGGAGTTTCTATGATAGTGAACAGTTCTTAGTAGATTTCCAAGCAAAGCAAAATATAATCTTTACCTGGTTGATAAAATTATTACTGTTGGGCAGTGCCTGTGGCTCAGTGAGTAGAGCACCAGTCTCATGAACTGAGGGTGGTGGGTTTGAACCCAGCCCTGGCCAAACTGCAACAAAAAATAGCTGGGCATTGTGGTGGGCGCCTATAGTCCCAGCTACTCAGGAGACTGAGGCAAGAGAATTACCTAAGCCCAATAGCTGGAGGTTGCTGCGAGCTGTATACTCTACTGAGGGTGACGTAGTGAGGCTCTGTCTCTAAAAAAAAAGAAAAGTTATTACTATCCTGGAAAATTCAATGTATGTTCAAATTGTACAAAAAATACTTTGTGTTTGTGAATTAGAGTTAGGTTGTTAAGGCTAAGATAAATATAAACAGTATTTACCTACATTAATGTTGAGTAGGATATTTAAAAGTCATTGAGGTTATGGGACACATTTATAGGACTGTTTTGATATTGGTAAGCTATCTAGTATCCATGACTCTCACCCACTAAGTGCCAGTGGGACCCCTTCCCTTCCTTGTCACAACCAAAAAAAGAATACCTTGGATCATCATGGTCAGGATTTTAGCATGGAAACTCTGAAGATTGTGTTTTTGTTTGAACTAGGAAAAGAATAAGTAGGAGAAGCATTTGACAGACAAAAAAGACAAAAAAGAAGAAAAAGTGAATAGCAAATATTGTCTTCTAGATTCTATGTCTCATTGAACTTACTCAGTGTAGCATTGAACAGTCGCAGAAAAAGCCCACTTTGAACATATTGGGAATTTTAATTTGTGATTCATGGGTCAGGATTCCTTTTTGCCTGCTATTTCAGCTTTTCTGCACCTCTGGACTTAAAAACTAGTTATTTAGAAAGAAAATACATGATTTCTTTTCTTTTTTTTGAGACAGAGCCTCAAGCTGTCCCCCTGGGTAGAGTGCCGTTGCATCACAGCTCACAGCAACCTCCAACTCCTGGGCTCAAGCGAGTCTCCTGCCTCAGCCTCCCAAGTAGCTGGGACCACAGGCGCCCGCCACAACACCTGGCTATTTTTTGGTTGCAGCCATCATTGTTTTGGCGGGCCTGGGCTGGATTTGAACCCACTACCTTAGGTGTATGTGGCTGGAGCCTTAGCCACTTAAGCCACAGGTGCTGAACTAATACATGATTTCTATTCACATCCACATCCACCAACACCAAGCATAATGTTTGACATATAGTAAGTACTTACAAATTTTTCTTGAATGAATTAATGTCCCAACCCACATATTCTCCCATACTCCTCCGCCTCTATGTTACTGTCCTAACTCTTCATGTCTCTACTCCATGGCCTCTAAAAGTGGCTTCCTGAGCTTTCAGAGGGTCCCTGCTCTGCCCCTTTCCTGAAAGTATATCAGCAAGAGAAGAGAAACCAAAAAAAACCTCTTAATTTCCTTTCTTCTACACAGCTACAAATCTTTCTTGTATGACATCATCATTAAAAGCCTCTTTTAGCTTTGCATACTTAAGTTATTTTATTCAGTGTTGGAATTGTTTAACACATTGCCTCTCATACTAGAAAAAAATTTGTTTTTCCTTGGGGCCATGGTGTTTTATTAGGTCAAGATGGGTCAAGATGTGTCAAGAGACAAATGAGTTATGTATGTTTCTTGAGGCCCCAGGCTCAAAACTAGCATATGTTAAATACAACTCACAACTCAGTTAATGTGTCAAAGTACAGATGAAGATGTTTAACTGCTCCTAGTGTAGTCTCTGTACATGCAGTAGAGGTAGGGAGATGAACTATCTGTGTGGTGGTGAAAAATGGCATTGTCTTCCTGTGTCTCTTATGGAAGTTATCTGAGGAAAAGCAGCCTCAATACTTGATAGTGACCTCTCAAGCACCTTAGAATATGAAGTAGGATATGGTAAGTGACACATACTTTGGGTAAGAAATGCTTAGGAATGGCTCGGCGCCTGTGGCTTAGGCGGCTAAGGTACCAACCACATACATCTAAGGTGGTGGGTTCGAATCAGCCAGGGCCCACCAAAACAACAACAGTTGCAACCAAAAAATAGCCAGGCATTGTGGCAGGCACCTGTGGTCCTAGCTACTTGGGAGGCTGAGGCAGGTGACTCGCTTGAGCCCAGGAGGTAGAGGTTGCTGTGAGCTGTGATGCCATGGCACTCTACCCAGGGGGATAGCTTGAGGCTCTGTCTCAAAGAAAAGAAATGCTTAGGAATTCAAAGGAGGGAGAAATTACTCCAGACGATTAACCAAGAAAAGTTCCTAAAGAGGTAATGACATAAATTATTCAAGGTTATTGTTTAGCTAGATGGAGATGATAATTTATCCATCAGCTCCAAGTCTTTGCAAGAAACTAACTGGAGACTGGGCATTGTGGCTCACACCTATAATCCTAGCACTCTGGGAGGCTGAGGTGAGTGGATTGCTTGAGCTCTGGAGTTCAAGACCACCCTGAGCAAGAGTGAGACCCCTGTCTTTGTTAAAAATGAAAATGAAAAAAATTGAGGCAAGAGGATCACTTGAGCCCAAGAGTTTGAGGTTGCTGTGAGCTAGGACGCCATGGCACTCTACAAAGGGTGACAAAGTGAGCCTCTGTCCCAAAAAAAACATAAAAATAAAAAAAGGAACTCACTGAAGAGATTGTATGCCTTGTTGTAATTAATTTACTCTTCAAAACTGTTACAGTGTTGTGTGGAAGGCTCAACATTGTAAATCTGTCCAGTTTTCTTAATTTATACATTTAGCATCATCTTAATAGAAATTTTCTGAGTTAGGTTAATTCTAAAACTCTTAGAAAAAAAATAGACATAAGTATCCCGGAAAATTCAGAAAAAGAATAGTAGAAGGAGAGAGGTCATTCTGGCCCTACCAGATACTAAAGCCATATTGAAAGTGTGTTCTGGGCGGCTCCTGTGGCTCAAAAGGGTAGGGC
>NW_003852463.1:2311736-2333876 GCF_000181295.1 Otolemur garnettii
AAAAAAAAAATAAATAAATGGCAAAAATAAATAAATAAAGCTTATCTTAAAAAAATAAATAAATAAAAATAAAAGGCCAAGTTTTCAAAAAAAAAGAAAGTGTGTTCTTGGAGCACAGGAGACACTGTAAGGGTGGATATTTGTTGTTATATATTGATCAAAACCCATAGAAGGTTTTTACATATACATTAAATTAGTTAATCCTTACAACATTCCTGTGCTGACAAAGTAGCAGTAGTACTAATATCTCCTGTTGAGTGCTTATGTATACTAACCTCAGAGGATAGATGATTACAATTATAGATGATGAGACAGAGTCAGAAAAGAAAGAGTTAAAATTTGAACTCATTTCTTTTTTGTGTGTGATAAAATATAGGTAACATATGTACATGGAATGTACAACACAAAGAATGAACCAAGCATAATGTAAAGCATGAACTTTGGTTGATAATTATGTGTCAAAGTTGGTTCCTTAAATGTAACAAATGGACCACACTGGTAATGGAATGTTTATGATAGGGAGGGCTGTGTGGGGTAAGAGAAAGAACTTGTAGGAACTCCCTGTCCTTTTGGCTCAGTTTTTCATTGTGAACCTGAAATTTCTCTAAGAACTAAAGTGTATGAAAAAACTGCTCTAACAACTGAAGTCTGTGAATAGCCAGGCAGATCAGTGGAACAGAATACAAAGTCCAGAAATAAGCCGTATACATAAAAGAAGCAATAAAAACCATCCTTTATATATATATGTCCAAATATATATATGATATATATATATTTGAGAAATATTTCTAAGCACCTAAATAGTTGTTCACTTGGAGCTGGATAAACAGTAAACAGTGGTGAACAAAATAAATGTGGTCTCTGCTTTCTGGGAGTTTAGTCTGATTAGGAGACCAACATAAAACATAAATAAATACATGGAAATGAGTTTATTTTCTTCCTTTTGATCACTCTGGAAAAAAGGTTGTAATATACCTTTTATGTTCCAGGAAACTGGAAACTTTCCTTTGAATCTTATTGTAAGCATCACAGGGCTTGGATATATAATATATATTGAATATATAATATAGAATTTTAAATACACACTTGCTCTTTCTTATTTTACTTAATCTGACAGAGTTTTGAAAAGAATCTTACTCCAGAAGAATGCTTTTCCCCTTTGGATCTTTTAAACAAAATCCAAGAACAAAATGAAGAACTTGGACTGATAATTGATTTAACATACACTCAACGCTATTATAAACCAGAGGTAAATGGAACCCTTAATTGAAAAGAACTTTCTTTATTCTGATACTAAAATAATTTATAGTAATTTACTAATAATTCGGCAATTATGATCTGTACTAATGTGAATGCTGGCCTTATTTCATGGGTAATAAGTTTAAAAGAGAACCAAAAAGTTTCCTTTTAATTGCTGTTTCAAAATGAAGTTGAAGGCTCGGTGCCTGTGGCTCAGTGGCTAGGGCATCAGCCACATACACTGGAGCTGGTGGGTTCAAACCTAGTCCAGGCCTGCCAAACAACAATGACAACTATAACAAAAAAATAGCCAGGCATTGTGGCAGGCACCGGTGGTCCCAACTCGGGAGGCTGAGGGAAGAGAATCACTTAAGCCCAAAAGTTTGAGGTTGCTGTGAGCTGTGACGCCTACCAAGGGTGACACAGTAAGACTCTGTCTCAAAAAAAAAAAAAAAAAAATGAAGTCGAAGATGTGAATTGAACTATAATACAGTAGAGCCTCCATCGCTGACCACCTCCCTTCTTTGACCACCTCCTTAAGTTAACCTGATTTTCATAGACCAGACATGTACCACATGTACGTATCTGCACAGTAGGTCTAGTTCCTTATGTTGATATAATATGTAACTTTTATTCCGTAATGCCTTTTAATATCAAATAATCTAGTCAGTGTTCAAATTTGTAGTTATCTCCTAAATGACCTATAAAATTGTCACTTTGCAATTGGTTGTTAGGTCTCTTAAGTCCGATTATATCTATAGGTTCCCCTCTATGTTTCACTTTTTTTTCCCCTTGAATTTTATGTTTTGAAGAAACTGGAAAAGGCTGGGCATGGTGGCTCATGGGAGGCCAAGGCGAGTGAATTGCCTGAGCTCATGGGCTCCAGACCAGCCTGAGCCAGAGTGAGACATCATCTCTAAAAATAGCCAGGTGTTGTGGCGAGTGCCTGTATTCCCAGCTACTGAGGAGGCTGAGGGAAGAGAATTGTTTGAGCACAGGAGTTTGAGGTTACTGTGAGCTATGACGCCACAGCACTCTACCAAGGGTGACAAAGTGGGGCTCTGTCTCAAAAAAAAAGGCTGGGCGCAGTGGCTCACACCTACAATCCTAGCACTCCGGCAGGCTGAGGTGGGTGGATTGCTTGAGCTCACAAGTTTGAGACCAGCCTGAGCAAAAGTGAGACCTAAAAATAGAAAAACTGAGGCAGTTTTGCTTTGAGTCCAAATTGGAGATTGCTGTGAGCTATGATGCCACAGCACTATACCCAGGGCAACAGTGAGGTGTATTTCTATAAAGTTTTCCCTCATGAACTATTTGGCTGACCGGTTATGCAAGCATTATTCTTTTCTTTTACTTTACATTTTTCAAAATGATTTGGTTGAGTCCAGGCACGGTGGCTCACGCCTGTAATCCTAGCACTCTGGGAGGCCTAGGCAGGTAGATTGCCTGAGCTCATGGGTTCAGGACCAGCCTGAACAAGAGTGAGACCTCGTCTCTAAAAAATAGCCGGGCATTGTGGTGGGCGCCTGTAGTCTCAGCTACTTGGGAGGCTGAGGCAAGAGAATCACTTGAGCCCAAGAGTTTGAGGATGCTATGAGCTATGACGCTGCAGCACTATATCAAGGGTAACTAAGTGAGACTGTCTCAAAAAAAAAAAAAAAGAAAAAAAAATGATTTGGTTCACTATATCCTCCAGGTAAATGAGATTTAATTTAACTTATTTCTTTTTTGTACATTATGAATTCATTGCAGTTGTTATTCTCATTGAGGCACAAATTGAGGCCCTATCTTTGGACAACTGGAGATTTTTTATCTGTTTCATGAATTCTTTTGACACAACCCTAGTAAACTTTGATCACTTTTTGGCTATTTATATGAAAAGTTCCAGGGTTATCTTGTATGTTTCCTGCCTCACCTTGAGCTCAGCCATTCTTCCAAAGAGCTTTGGTTCCTTTTAGTGATAATGGTAGTTAGAGGTTGTAATCTGAGTGCTAGAGGTTTTCATTGCTACTAGACTGATGTTTCTAGGCTTTTTTTGGTAGACAATGCTGGGGAATATCACTGTAGTGTAAAATGCATTATGGGTTCATGCTGATACTTGCTATTTAAACTCAGATTTTAAGGATTTTCACTCAACCTCTTCTGTATCTACTTTCCTCTCTCCCCAAGAACACCAGTCCTCAACAGTGCCTAGAATTCCCTCAGTCTCACAAATCAAACCAAGTTCTGACTCTGTTCTACTCTTCTACTTAAAACATAGTTGCTTTATGAAGGTACTGGTCCTTGAAATGTCAAATATTGCTAGAACTATTTATATCATTTTTATTTATACATGCATTTGTTCACATGGAATTTGCATTCAGTTTAGTATTCCTATTGATTATCTGTTCTGTAGTTTTATTGAAAATCAAGTGATACTTCTTGGTTGAAGCAGCTTTGGAAAAAATGGCTCTTTTATTAGAATTGCTGACATACTAAATTTATTATAATCTCTAGCTCCTCCAATTAATCTTTAATTCTTTCTCTACAAATGAAATAATATACATTTTTCATGGTTTTGCTTTATAGGATTTGCCAGAAACTATTCCTTACTTAAAAATTTTTACAGTTGGGCATCAGGTGCCTGATGATGACACTATTTTTAAATTCAAATGTGCTGTTAATGGGTTTTTGAAGGAAAATAAAGATAATGGTGAGTTTTTGGTTTTTTTTTTCTTATCTGAACTTTGGTGTATATTTTAAATGGGATTGTGACATTGATATTTTTAACTGTTCTGACCTTAGGCCTATTGTATTTGATGTTAAGGTGAAAATGTCATATGGTGCTAACAGGGTATGGTTTTTCTTTTGTTGGTCACAAATCATTTAATTTACTTTGGAAAGTAATTTTAGTGAGAAATATAAACTGAACTAGCTCACACATCTCTTTTTAAAAAATTTGAATGGAGGCTGGGTAAATTGGCTCACCAAGCACTCTGTAATCCTAGCACTCTGGGGAGTGCCAAAGTGGGTGGATCCCTAGAGCTCAGGAGTTCAAGGCCAGCCTGAGCAAGAGTGAGATCCCATCTCTACTAAAAATAGAAGAATTAGCTAGGGTTTCCTGGTGAGTATCTATATCCCAGCTACTTGGGAGACTGAGGCAGGAGGATCACTTGAACCCAGGAGTTTAAGGTTGCTGTGAACTAGGCGGATGCCACCATACTCTAGGCTGGGCAACAGAATAAGACTTGGTCTCAAAAAAGAAAGAGATACATTTGAATGGAAAAAATATAAAATAAAATTAAAATATTCTTTTTGCTTTATGTATTGGTTAAGAGATAAGAATTGGAAGAAATGGTTAAAAATCTCAGGATCTTAGAGCTATGTAAAAGACACAACAAAAGGCAAAGGTTGGGAGTTAGACCCCTAGAAGCAAAAGAAAAAAGAGTGAACCATGGGAATTGACTCTTTTTGATAAGTATTTAAGATATTTCTGCTGTTTGTCTACTTTGAGTACAGGTGAGGAAGGAAACTATGACTTCTTACTCTTCAGACAGGAAGAACTTAAGTCAGAAACTGGTCCTTTCTTGTTCCTGCTTTTAGATGTACCTTACTCTGTTGAAAATAGATCTTAATAGCTTCTGAATTTTAAGGATCTGGTTGTCTTTTCCTGGCATCTGCCTATCAGAAAGAACATGATATTTGTTATATTTTAAGACTGAAGAAGCTTTTCTCTTTGAAAAGCCACTGACACCCAGGACAAAGCCACAGGACAAAGCTTTCATTTTGCCTGCTTTCTAAATTTAGCTTGAGGAGTGCATACTTTATTTCTTAACTCTGACAGATAGTGAATATTCCCTTTAAAAAAAAATATCAGGGAGTAATGGAGAAAGAACAGAGATAGGGGTGAGAAGATAGAGGATGAAGACGAGAAACTACATCAGTGGGTTTGAAGATAAATTTTAAAACTGTAACTTGTTCAGTCACTTAATGTAGGCATTTGCTTTTACTTATGTTAATCCTTGTTCACAGATCTGCCCCTATACTTTAACTTTAAACTTGAGGAGTTTAGTTTTTGCCTGTGATAAAAACATCTACAGAGGAAGGAAGTCATATTTGCATAAGGTATAGTCACAGATATATTACCTTTTTTTTTTTTTTTTTTTTTTGCTGTTTTTGGCCGGGACCGGGTTTGAACCCACCACCTCCAGTATATGGGGCCGGCGCCCTACTCCTTGGAGCCATAGGCACTGCCCAGAAATATTATCTCTTAAGGTGTGAGGGTACAGCCGCACTGACTTACTTGGCCTACCTATAGGCTTACTCAGCTGCTTTCAGGCTCTCTTGTATGAAATGGTTATACAGTGTTTCATCTATTCTGTAAGGGCTGGGAGGTCCTTAAGAGTATGTGAGAACAAATTTTAAAATCTTAACTGTTTACATATTACACCAAGTGTAGTCAGTTGGATAGTCTGAACCACATGTGAGTCCTGTGCTGACTGTGTCTTGTGGTGTTTGCTACGATGGCAGTCTTGGGACCTTGTTCAGGATCAGTTTTGGCTACCTCTGCTATTAGCCCTTCTCACAAATACCAGGCTTACTGATAAAAGAGAAGGACTCTATATTCTCCAATCCCTAGAACTGGTAGAGACTCAGAAAATAAATTGATTCAGTAAACACTGAGATCCTTTTAGCTTTACTGTTAGGGCATAGGAAGGAATGCAGAGGTGAATAATCCTCTTTGTTCTTCAGAAACTCACAGTTATCTAAGAAAATAAACGTGCAGTACATGTGGCTTAGGATATGAGTTAATTGTAGACAAAAAAGACTGTGTTAATTATAATAAAGGAATAAAGTACAGTGAGAATATTCGAAGAGGCTCAGCACCCATAGCACAGTGGTTACAGTGCCAGCCACATACACCGAGGCTGGCCTGGTTGGGGCCAGCTAAAACAATGACAACTGCAACAAAAAAATAGCTGGGCATTGTGGCGGGTACCTGTAGTCCCAGCTACTTGGGAAGCTGAGGCAAGATAATTGCTTAAGCCCAAGAATTTGAGGTTGCTATGAGCTGTGACGCCACAGCCCTCTACTGAGGGTGACATAGACTCTGTCTCAAAAAAAAAAAAAAAAAAGAATATTACAATAGAGGTTGAGGAAAGCCTGACTGAGGAGACTGCATTTGAGCTAGGCTAGAGGGAAGAGGATTTTACCAGAAGGAGGGAAGGACAGTCTAATATTGGGAACTAAGTACAAAAGGCACAGGGCTTGAAGTCATGGAAAGGCACCCTCCTGTGTGACTTAGAAGGTAGGGTGAAAGGAATGGAGACCATATGTTCTTTTTCAACAAATATATAACCTACTGTGTTAAAGGCACTGTTATAGAAAGTGATGGTAGAACAGTCTTTGCCTTTATATACTTTATATTCTGGTGGGGGAGAGATACATAAGCAAATAAATATACTGAATGTAGATGCTGATAAGTGCTTTGGAGAGAAACAAACAGGATGAAAGGGTGAGGGAAGAGGTGGGTGATCAGGGAAGGCCTTGCTAATAAGATGTCGTTTGAGGCTAGGCATGGTAATTCATACCTGTAATATTAGCACTTTGGGAGGCTGTAATGGGAGGGTTGGTTGAGGCCAAGAGTTTGAGACCAGCCTGAGCAAGGATGAACCCATCTCTACAAAAAATAGGAAATTTAGCCAGATGAGTTGGTGCGAGCTTATAGTTCAGCTACTCGGGAGGCTGAGGCAGGAGGATCACTTGATCGCAGGAGTTTGAGGTTTAGTGAGCTGTGGTAGTGTACTCTCCTCAGTAACAGAGTGAGACTCTGTCCTAAGAACCCACCCTTCCCCCCCAAACAGATGTCATTTAAGGAGACCTTAAAGGAAGTGAGGAAGCAAGCTGTTGTGTATCTGGGATAGGAGTATTCTAAGGCAGAGGGAACAGGAGGTTGCAGAATCCCTGAAGCACAATTGTGCTTGGTACTTTGAAGGAGTCTTAAGGAGGCCACTATGGGTGGAGTGAAGTGAGTGAGGGTCAGAGCAGTAGAAAATGGGATCCGGGAGGTTGGAGGTGGGCAGGAGGGAAATAGTTGATATTGTTCTTAGAAATCATAGTTAAGATCATTGTAGACTTACACTGCAGTTGGAAAGACAGATTGATACCCATTTATAAAGGGTTCTTTATGCCATGCCAAGAAACTTAAAGATTTTTTAAATTTTAGGTTAACCTGAGGGTTATAGTGTTTGAGCTTGAGTTACAGTAATTAGGGTACGGTGTTTGCGCTTGATAGATAAGGTCCCTGTTGTAGTCATGAAGTTTGAATATTTTTAAGGAAAAGAGCAACCAAGCCAAACTTATGTTTTAGAAAGATAATATCTTTGACAACAGAGCTAGACCCTGTCTAAAATTTACAAAAGAAAATCTTGCTGGGCAAGATTGGCTCATGCCTGTAATCCAGTACTCTGTAAGGTCAAGTGCTCAAGGGGGGAGCCCTTGAGTTCAGAGTTCTAGATCAATCTGATCAAGGGCAAGACCCTGTCTCTCCTAAAAATGGAAAAAGTAACCAGGCGTTGTGGCAGGCACCAGTTGTCCCAGCTTCTTGGGAGGCTGAGACAGGAGGCTTGCTTGTACCCAGGAGTTTGAGGTTGCTATGAGCTAGGCTGAGGCCATGATACTCTAGCATGGTACAACCCATTGACTGTCTCAAAAAAAAAAAAAAAAAAAAAACGGAAAGAGGGAGGGAGGGAGGGAATATCTTCATATCGAGGAGCAACTGCGATAGAAGAGATCGAATCAGGGAAGTGACTTTGGTGTGATTGATACAGGCAACACCTAGTCACAGACATAGATTTTGCAAAGAAAAACTACACATTGTTGTTTTTTATTCCTCATATATATATATTTTTAAAATGATGGACTAAGAAATGTGATAGCATAATGGGAAGAATCTTAGACTTGATTCTAGTCTTTGTTCTGTTTGCCTGCTGTGTTACTTTGGTTTACATCTTTAAGTCTTACCTTTCCATTATAAAATATGAAAAGTGCTGTTTACCTGAGTACTTCACAGGGCACATATAGACCCGTGGCAGGTGAGGAGCCCCAGGGTAGAGAAGGAATGGAAGGAAGCACTTTGGAACTCACGAGTACTACAGAGACTGTTCTTTTTAGTGTTCCGTATCAAAAGTGAAGGCATTCCATTCATTTTATGAAGAAACAAATTTCATTCTTCTCATAGCCTGTTGTCATTTTCACTCCATTAAATCAATTAATGATGGGTAGTGTATGTTAAGACAAATGGGTTTGTCACAATGCAGTTTTAGCTCTTAGTACCTCATTAGGACTTCTGCAGTTTACATCATTCATTCGGAACCAGAACAAGGTAAAGTTTACCAGAGACATTGAGTTTGGCTTTCTGTTAAGTGGTTTTTTTATAGCATATTCCAAGAAAAAAACCACACTTCTCTTTGGAGTTATTCCTTTTTGTAGTAATGTTGTAGTAACTTTTTAGTGTTACTCTTCAGAAAAATATAGAACCTATTTTTAATATATATACATTAGTTATTTAACTCTGTATTTCCTGTTTTATAGACAAGCTTATTGGTGTCCACTGTACTCATGGTTTAAACAGGACTGGCTACCTAATCTGTAGGTAAGTTGCCAACCTCAGAGGCAGACCATTTTTAGGCTGTTTTTGTCTATTTGTAGTGGTAATGTAAGCTTGTTGCAAAAAGTACAGTTGGTATAGAAATGTATGAAGTAGAAAGCTGCCATGCCTTCAAACCAGAGATGACCACCATTAATAATTTAGAACATATTTTTCAAACTTTAAAAAATACAGATAGAAGCATGTATTTGTAATTTAATGGTTAGTGTGTGATGGACATCTTTCTATGAAAGTACTTGGAAACTTCATTCTTTCTAAAGGTTGCATAGTTTCTTTGCATATTGATGAACATTAAAGTCAGAAGTTTTTGATATTATAAAACATTGAAATAGTGAACATTTCTTTATGAACACCTTTAAATACATATGTCATTGTCCTGGAGATAATTTCACTCAAAGTGAAAATTCTGAATGAAATAGTATTCTCCTTATTCCTTTTATGGATGTTGCCACACTGTACCAATTTATATTTGTTCATTCAGAAAATATTTATTGAGTATTGAAAATATTTATATGCATAGGCCCTGTGCTGTGTGCTAGCAAAGAGACTTCACCCACCCCTTGTGAATTCTAATAACAGTGTAGGGAGGGAATAGATATTAGAGCATCACACACGTGTATGTAGAATCACAAATCTGACAAGTGCTAAGGAAGAGAGGGACATGGTTTAATGAGCAAATATAATAGGGAAGATTTGACCTCATCAAGAATGTGACAGGTTTCTGTGGGGAGATTTGAGCAAATGTCTGAAATATGAGTAAGTATTAACCATTGTGGAGAGAATTCTGAACATAAGGAACAGCAGCAACCCTGTAACAGGAAAACATGGACTGTGTTGGAGGAACTGGCCAGCAATGCTAGCCCTGGGGGAAGTATGGCATTAAAATGGAGCTGGAAGTAGGGGCAGGAGCTAGATCATGCAGAGCTGTGTTTAAGGTTTTAGTTTTAAGAACACTAGAAAAATGGACTTTTTTTATTGGGGGTCAGCATAGGAAACATATGCTGACATATCAAATTTGCATTTTTAGCCTATCATTTTCCTACTGAGTGGAGAACACACTGTAGAGAGAAAGAGATAGAAGGAAGGAAACTAGTCAGGAGATGTTTGTAGGAATTGAGGCCTAATGGTGGATTGTACCAGGATGTGGTCATTTTGGCAGAATGTTATGGGCGTATTCTGGAGACATTTAGGTAATATCATTGTCAAGTGTTGGTGGTGGGTTCAAGGTGAGCGTAAGGAAGAAGTGGCTGATGGTGTTGGTGACTGACCCACAGTTGGTTACACAGTATTTTTTAGATGTAATGTTAATATTTTTCCCAATTTTCTTCTGGTTGTTGGTTTCTGATAAATACTTTGTCGTATTAAGGACATCTTCTTCTGTTTTTAGTTTATAAAGCATTTTGGTTAAAAATGACTTGAATTTTATCAAATACCTTTAATATCCAGCAGTTGGTCCTGTACTTGCTTTCCTTTTCTTTATCTGTTAAGTTATATTAATGTAAATAATTATATTAATAGATTTTCTAAAGTTGGGTCATCCTTCCATTCTTGAAATAAAGTCTTTTTGTGGTCATAGTATATGATTCTTTAGTAATTGTTGGATTAGATGTGCTGTTTTCTTAGGATTTTTGTGTCTACATTTGTAAGTGAAATTGGACCTTTTTGGAAAAAACTTGATTTTTTTCTTTTTGAACATATAAATGACCCAAATTATGTTGTTTTGTTAGATATTTGATTGATGTAGAAGGCATGAGGCCAGATGATGCAATTGAATGTAAGTATGAGGGTTGTCACTATTTTTTATTTTTTACAAAAGTTAAAGGTGGAAATGTAGATGAATTTCTCAAATTTTGGAAAAAAAAGTTTGTAATTTGTTTTCATATACAATAGTCTTACCAAAAGATTATAAAGAGATATATATGGAAGTAGTCCAATGTAAGAGACTGAATAATTTAGTCAGTGAATTTCAGCTTTGATTTTCTTTCTCTGGGAAAGATGTGCTTTTTTGTACAGTTATTTCTAACAGTTCATCTACTCCTCAGTATTCAATAGGTGCCGGGGACACTGCTTAGAAAGACAGAACTACATTGAAGACCTTCAGAATGGTCCTATCAGAAAGTAAGTCTCATATTTATATGTGAGATTGTGGTTTGGAGATCTCTCTTTTTAAATTTTTTTTTTTTTTTTTTTGAGACAGAGTCTTACTTTGTTGCTCTTGGTAGAGTGCTGTGGCATCATAGCTCACAGCAGCCTCAAACTCTTGGGCTCAAGTGATCCTCATGCTCAGCCTCCTGTGTAGCTGGGACTATTGGCACCTGCTACAATGCCAGAGTATTTTTTTAGAGATGGGGTCTTGCTCTGGTTCAGGTTGGTCTCAAACTCCTGAGCTCAAGCAATCCACCCTTGGCCTCGGCCTCCCAGAATGCTAGGATTATAGGTGTGAGCCATCATGCCCGGTCTCTTTTTAAAAATAATTTTAATTTATAATTATTATGGTTATGTAACAGTAGTATATATTTAAAGGGTACCTGTGATGTTTTGATACAAACCTACAGTGTATATTAATCAAATAAGGGTAATTGGGATGTCTGCCACCTCCAGCATTTATCATTTCTTTGTTTTAGGACACTCCATTCCACCTTTTAGTTATTTTAAAGTATACCATAACTGACTATAAACTATAGGCACTTTGTTGTGCTATCAAATATTATTGATTCCACCTATCTAACTCTATTTTTGTATGCATTAACCATCTCCTCTTCATCCCTACTACCTTTCCCAGCCTCTGGTAACATCATTGTATTCTCTGTCTCCATGAGATCAATTATTTTAATGTATAGCTCTCTCATATGAGTGAGAATATCTCAGATTTGTCTTTTTGTGTGTTGGCTTATTTCACTTAACATAATATTCTCCAGTGTCATCCATGTTGCTGCAAATGATAGGATTTCATTCTATTTTTGTGGTTGAATAATATTCTGTTGTGTATATACACATTTTCTATATCCAGTCAGACACTTACGTTGATTCCCAATCTTGGCTATTATCAATATGGCTGCAATAAACATGGGAACACAGATAATACTTTTGTTATACTAATTTCCTTTTTTGTTTGTTTGTTTGTTGAGAAAGAGTCTCATTCTCTTGCCCTGGGTAGAGTGCTATGGTGTCATAGCTCATAGCAACCTCATACTCGTGGGCTCAAGAGAACCTCTTGCCTCAGTCTCCCAAGTAGCCGGGACTATAGGTGCCCACTACAACGCCTGGCTAGTTTTTCTATTCTTTTTTTCTTTAAGACAGAGTCTCACTATATCATTCTTGGTAGAGTGCTGTGGCATCACAGCTCACAGCAACCTCAAACTCTTGGGCTTAAGCGATTCTCTTGCCTCAGCCTCCTGAGTAGCTGGAACTACAGGCACTCGCCACAAGGCCCAACTTTTTTTTTTTTTTGAAACAGAGCCTCAAGCTGTTGCTCTGGATAAAGTCCTGTGTCATCATAGCTCACAGCAACCTCCAACTCCTGGGCTCAAGCGATTCTCCTGCCTCCACCTTCCAAGTAGCTGGGACTACAGGTGCTGCCACAATGCCCAGCTATTTTTTTGGTTGCAGCCGTAATTGTTGTTTGGCGGACCCAGGCTGAATTTGAACCCACCAGCTCAGGTGTATATGGCTGGCGCCTTAGCCGCTTGAGCCACAGGCGCCAAGCCCCAACTATTTTTTTGGTTGCAGTTGTCATTGTTGTTTCGCAGGCCTGGGCCAGGCTTGGACCCACTACCTTTGGTGTATGTGGCCGGCGCTCTAGTAGGCACTGAGCTAGGTTTTCTATTTTTAGTAGAGGTGGAGTCTCACTCTTGTTCAGGCAGGTCTCAAACTCACCTCAGCCTCCCAGAGTGCTAGGATTATAGGCGTGAGCTAGTATGCCCAGCCTCTTTCTTTTAGATATATACCTAGCAGTGGGATTTCTGGGTCATATGGTAGTTCTGTTTTTGAGGAGCTTTGCCTGTCTTTTTGATAAAAGCCATTTTAGGACAGTGCCTGTGGCTCAGTGAGTAGGGCACCGGCCCATATACCAAGGGTGGTGGGTTCGATCCTGGCTCTGGCCAAACTGCAACAAAAAAATAGCTGGGCATTGTGGTGGGCATGTAGTCCCAGCTACTCAGGAGACTGAGGCAAGAGAATCACCTAAGCCCAAGAGTTGGAGGTTGCTGTGAGCTATGACACCACAGCACCCTCCCGAGGACGACAAAGTGAGACTCTGTCTCTAAAAAAAAAACCATTTTTATTCTCTGGTGACTGATGATGTTGAGCATTTTTTAATATACCTTTGGCTATTTGTATGTCTTTAATTAAATTTTTTTGTGTATGTCTTCTTTTGAGAAATATCTATTCAGATCTTTTGCCCATTTTTAATCAGGTTATATGATTTTTTCCTATTGAATTGTTTGAGCTTCTTATTTGTCCAAGTTATTAATACCTTATCAGATGAGTATTTTCTCTCATTCTGTGGGTTCTCTCTTAATTTTGTTGATTGCTTCCTTTCCTTTGCAGAAAGTTTTTAGCTTGTTGTCATCATAGGAAGATCTCTTTTCATATAAATTATTTTTTATTTTTTGTTTTTCAAAAAGCTAAATTTATTCCATTTAAATGGCAATCCTTTATTCTACGATTATGTTCTTCCTGCTTTTAGAGGTGCTAAAATATATTTTCTCTTACATAATGATGCTAATAGCATATGGTAGTTTGGGTTTTTTTTTTTCTGTTTTTGTTTTAATGTCCTTAGCTGGCAAAAATAAAAGCCAGAAGTGCTTAAATGTCCCAATTAAAAACAACTTTTTTTACAAATTTAATGGTACTTGAAACCAGAGCCTGGGAACTATAGCTTAGGTAAAAGCCGACCTTCTGTGTTATATATGTCACAGTACTGAATTCTTTCATGGTGATTTCCCTATACAAATTATGTAGCGGGTAAAACTCTTAATTTATATTAAACCAGTGTAAATAGGACCTTAATTTCAAGCAGCAAAGAAATACATTTTCATTTGCCGCCATGGCTGTATTCTTTTTATGCAATTTAAGTTGCATTTATTCATTCTTCTGGTAATCGGTGTATTTGCTAGGAAAAGCTAAACCAATAGTAATGGGAGAAGGAAGAGATTTTTACTTTCACATGCCAAAATATGTCAGTAAATTCACTGCTAAATTTTGAAACCGGTAATACTGTATGGAAATATTCTTTTTGAGGAGTCGGAATTCCAGTGTGTACAGGTCAAGTGGATTTCAAGGCTCAGCACATCTCAAGGAACCAGTCCACACAATGAATAAATCTGTTAGACAAGGCCCTAGGTCTAACCTACATCGGACCCAAGGTTACCCAACTCCTTCTCAGCATTTCCACACCCGGACCCCAAATTTTCAACAGTCATTCAGGTACCTCTCTGTGCTTTCTTATCTAGAATTGAAATAGAAATTAATATTCTAAATGAGTAAGAATACATTATGATAACAGCGAGGAATTGATGTTTGTTGCTGATCATTTTCAGCCAGGAGATAGTCTGCATAGTCCGCATTTTGTATTTGGGACTAGAAAATTTAGTACAGGATGGGGAATATGTGACTTTTCAGAAGCATTGGGAAAAGACTTAGAAATTTTCATTGATTTTTAAAGTTAGTTGAAGCCAAGGATTTTTTTTTTTTTTTTTTTTTTTTTTTTTGAGACATAGAGACTCAAGCTGTCATCCTGGGTAGAGTGCTGTGGCGTCACAGCTCATAGCAACCTCAAACTCTTGGGCTTAAGTGATTTTATTGCCTCAGCCTCCCAAGTAGCTGGGACTACAGGCGCCTGCCACAAGGCTGGGCTATTTTTTATTGTTGTTGTAGTTGTCATTGTTGTTTGGCGGGCCCAGGCTGGATTCGAACCCACCAGCTCCTGTGTATGTGGCTGGCGCCCTAGCTGCTTGAGCTATAGGCGCAGAGCTGAAGCCAAGGATTTGATGTCGCTTCCAAAAAGGACCTTGCATTCTTAGGCTACATTGATTATGGTATAGTTTTCAGAATAAAGAACATAACTGTTTAAAGAGTAAATATAACTTACAAGAAAAATAATAAGATCCTAGTAGAAATAGGGAGCAGTGGCTCACATCTATAATCCTAGCATTTTGTGAGGCTGAGGTAGGAGATTGTTTGAAACCAGAAGTTTGAGACCAGTCTGAGCAAGAGTGAGACCCTGTTTCTATAAAACATAGAAAAATGAGCTGGGCATCATGGTGCACATCTATAGTCCCAGCTGCTTGCAAGGCTAAGATAGGAGGTTTGAGCCCAGGAGTTTGAGCTTGCAGTGAGCTATGATCTCGCCATAGCACTTCAGCCTGGGTAACAGAGTGAGACTTTACCTCACCAAACAAAAAAGAAGAAAAAAATCTTAATAGAAATTTGAGCAGATAAATCACAAAAGTAATTTTCACTTAGAAAATGAGAAAAACCTTAGTATAGTTAAACTAGTGTGTTAGTCACTGGGTTCTCCAAAATGACAAAACCAATAGGATGGATGGATGAGAGGGACTTTTTTTTTTTTTAGAGGAATTAGCTCTTACATTTATGGAGGTTGAGAAGTTTCTTAATAGGCCGTTTGTAAGTTGGAGAATAAGTTATGCCAGTAGTGTGGCTCAGTCTAGTCAGAAAGGCTCAAAATCAAAGAAGCCAGTGGTGTAACTCTCAATCCAAGGCTTGAGAATCTGCGAAGGGTGCAGGACCACTGATACAAGTCTTGTCTTACAAAGCCAGAGTACCTGGAGTTCTGATGTTCAAGGGTAAGAGAGCAAGGGTGTTTCAACTCCAGGAGAGAAAGCAATTTGCCTTTTCTCTGCCATTTTGTTTTCTTGAGGCCCCCAGCCAATTGGATGGTGCCTGCCCACATTGAGGGTAGATCTTTCCCGCTCAGTCAACCTATGACACAGCAGTCTTCTCCAAAAACACCCTCACAGACACACCCAGAAATAATGCTTTACCAGCTATGTCAGTATCCCTCTATCTAGTCAAGTTGACACTGAATATTAACCATCACAAATAACCAGACATTATTTTTTGTCTATTAATTTAGCAATAGTTTTCTATTATTGGAGACAGAATCTTACTCTGTCATCATGGTTAGAGTGCTGTGGCATCATAGCTCACAGCAGCCTCAAACTCCTAGGGTTTGAGTGATCCTCATGCCTCAGCCTCCCCAGTAGCTGAAACTACAGGCACCTCCCCCATGACACCTGGCTAATTTTTCTATTTTTAGTAGAGATGGGGTCTCACCATTGTTTAGGCTGCTCTCAAACTCCTGAGTTCAAGGGATTCTTCTGCCTGGGCCTCTCAGAGTGTTAGAATTATAGGTGTGAGCCACTGTGCCTGGCCACAACAGTTTTTTTGTTTGTTTTTTTATTTTTTGGAGACAGTGTCTCACTCTCTCACTTAGGCTAGAGAGCAGCGGCATCATCATAGCTCAACAAAACCTGAAACTCCTGGGCTCAAGTGATCTTGCTTCAGCCTAACCCAAGTAGCTGGGACTATAGGTATGCACCACTATGCCTGGCTAATTTTCTATTTTAAGTAGAGACAGGGTCTCTTTTGCTCAAGCTGGTTTCAAACTCCTGCCCTCAAGCAGTCCTCTCACCTTGGCATCCCAAAGTGCTAGGATTACAGTCATGAGCCACTATACCCCGCATTTAGCAACAGCTTTTGATGAGTGGTTGCTACACTGGACCTTTATTTGCATCTTGGTGCTGTATTCACCCACTGTATGATCTTGGGTAAGATACTTAGCTTCTCTAAATTTCCTTTTTCTCATCAGTCAAATGAAGATTTTAATAATACATACTGTATAAGGGTGGTTGTTGATCATGACCATGAGTTAAGCATTTTAGCACATTGTAGATAACTTTCAAAAAGATGTTTGCATTTTTTTGTTTGTTTTTTTTGTGACAGAGCCTCAAGCTATTGCCCTGGGTAGAGTACTGTGGCATCACAGCTCACAGCAATCTCCAACTCCTAGGCTCAAGCAATTCTCCTGCCTCTGCCTCCCAAGTAGCTGGGACTACAGGCACCCGCCACAGCGCCTGGCTATTTTTTGGTTGCAGCCGTCATTGTTGTTTGGCGGGCCCGGGCTGGATTCGAATCCGCCAGCTCAGGTGTATGTGGCTGGTGCCTTAGCCGCTTGAGCCATAGGTGCCGAGCTGATGCTTGCATTTTTAAAAGATATCAACATTTCAAAAGGACGTTACTAGTGGCACCTGAAAATCAGTATAACCCTTTTGAAAAATAATTGTAATAGCCATAATAATGCTGATACCTGGTAATCCTTGAGACTAAGGACTATTTCAAAATATGGAAAAAGCTATATTTGTTTAGTCATTCAGCCCATTTCTCAAACTCCCTACTGTGTGTCAGGCACTGGGGTAGGTGCTCAGGATTTAGTAGTATTTGTTCTGAGATGTTAATCACAGAATTATTTGTGGTAGTGGAAAAACTAGTAGCTGCTTGTATTTATAATAATGGGGAATGTAGCTAAGTGATTATTGTATCCATACTTTACCATTTTATAAAGCCATTGAAAGTGTGCTCTTTTCTGATAACTAAAAATTATAGGCTGTGATTCAACAGTCAAAAAATGGTGCTGGGAGGGAAAGACCAAAAGGAAATACTAACCAGTTAAATTAGATTAAGTGGGCTTTAGAGCTTTGGGGAAGGGGATATATTTTCTTATTTTTTTAAAGGTTAGAATGATAAAAGAAAGGCACAAAGTTAGGTAAGAAGTTACAGAGTCATCTCTGTCCCATTGAGTGACAGTTGCCGCTGGTAGAGTCCCAGAGCAAAGATGCCAAAGAAGTCAAAGGGTCTTTTCTCGGCACCAGCTACCAAATCCTAGCCCCACTGCCTCAGGGAGGACCTGTGAGGGATGTATTTTCTTTTCTCAGATTTCCAAATTTTCTTTTGTATAATCATGTTACATTTCCTGAGCTTGCTTTTGAAACAAAGAAATTTAAATCCTCATTTTCCGATTTTGCTCTGTGTAGCATGGTTAAAGTTTTTCAACACTTATAATTAATTTATTCATAAAGTAGAAGCAGCTTCCTGTTGATACTAAATAGCCTATTCTGTTTTAAGTCAACCCTGCCAGACTTGGCGAGTGAAAACATTTGTTCAGAAATAGCGCGGGTATCCATTTTTTCTTTATAGAGAAAGGTGAAAAGCCTTTTGGGAACCTGTGTGCTAGAATATTGCACAGGGTGTCCTAAAAGTCGCCATATACAGACAATAGGAAATTGTAGCTAAATGTATCTTTACAAAATATTCATTACAAAACCTTACAAAATATACTTCTGTGTGTAGCAGCTTTTTGTATGCCTTGTATATAACTGAAATGTATTGGCTTGATTTACCTTCATAACAGCCCATGAAGATGGTAGGTATTATTAGCTCCATTTTATAATGGCACTAAGAGAACTAAGAGATATAAAGATTAAGTAATTTATCTGCTAAGGTCACACAGGTAGGAAATAATAGAACCAGAATATCTATGTATTATTTTATAAAGTTTATATATGTTTAATTAATCCTAGTGATGTTTTATTACTTCTTGTTTTGCTTTCAGGAGATTTCCACAGAATCAGAATGTTTACCAGAGAGGCCATATCCCTCCTCCTGGTCCCCCAGGAGAGGACTATTCACAAAGGAGATACTCTTGGAATGCGAATTCAAATGCCCATCAAGCATCTCAGAATAAAAGGTGGTATTCTGACAGCTATAGCAGACCATCCAATCCAACCTATTGGGGATGGACCAAGTGATACAAACCTGTTCTAGAAATGTACCTGGAGACCAGAGCTGGACTGAAGACATCTAGAGTGACTTTTAATTAAATCAGGTCAAATGACGTTTTTTTTATTGTTCCCTTTGTGTTCAAGTTTAAGGAAAAATAATATTGATAGTTACCTCTGTGTTAATAAGTTTGTAGTAATTACAGCAAAGGAAAAAACTGTCTTTCCAATCTTAAAATTTTTCTAAAGGCAAATATTTTAGAACTCATAAAGTGTTAAGAACTTCCCCTGCAAATTATTTTTAAAAAATACTATCTGGTTTTTCTATGTATTTCCTTTTGATAAGATCTGTGATATATGTGTGTGTATGTTCAGAAATGTTTATAGTGTTTTTGTCATGTTTTATTATTTACCTGGTCATGAAGGGTATCTTTATTTTTCCTAACTGTTCACAATTTCTAATAAAATTTACATAGGAGATAAAACCTAGTCACTATCTGTAATTTTAATTGTGATTAGATATTTTTTTTCTTTGGTAGTCAGTTGGGGATTTGACCAACATCCTTTCACTGAATTGCCAGATAAACCATCTCACATAGGAATGGACAAACATATTAATTATCCTGATGGATAATTGTCATTGGCTGGGTAGAACTATTCAGAAAACTTAAACTTTTATAGATTATAAGGATTGCTTGATGAATAGAGTAAGATATGACCATTTAAAGCCTTGGTTATCTGGGAAGACTGGTTGTGTCATTGCTCCCCTGTTGACTGTAATTTCCTGGGATCTTTCTCCATTTGCCTCTCAAGTGGGTTGG
This sequence comes from Otolemur garnettii, assembly GCF_000181295.1. Taxonomy (NCBI): domain Eukaryota; kingdom Metazoa; phylum Chordata; class Mammalia; order Primates; family Galagidae; genus Otolemur; species Otolemur garnettii. Next base: position 2,331,242 of record NW_003852463.1, read on the forward strand.
TGGCTTACCTTGACTTTTTCTAAGTTGTCTCTTCTGTTGCTATACTGCTAGAACACACAGATGACTCTCTAGGGAGTCCTAGTTGCACAGGAAGCCAGAAACTGTTGGTTGCTTGATGAAATATGTACTCATCTTGACACATAATAAGCTTCAGTAAAATATTTGATATATACTTGGGCAAGTTCTTTTTTTTTGAAACAGAGTATCACTGTGTCGCCCTTGGTAGAGTGCCGTGGCATCACAGCTCACAGCAACCTCAAACTCTTGGGCGTAAGTGATTCTCTTGCCTCAGCCTCCCAAGTAGCTGGGACTACAGGTGCTTGCCACAATGCCCAGCTATATTTTTTCGGTAGTTGTCATTGTTGTTTAGCTGGCCCAGGCCAGGTTCAAACCCACCAGCCCTTGGTGTATGTGGCTGGCGCCCTAACCACCAAGCTATAGGTGCTGAGCCAAGTTATTTTTTTTCTTATTTTTTTCCTTTTTTGAGACATGGTCTGTTACCTGGGATACAATGTAATGGCATCATAATAGCTCACTGAAACCTCCAACTCCTGAACTTATGCAAGCTTCCTGCCTCAGACTCCCCAATAGCTTAGACTACAGGTGTGTGCCACCACACTTGGCTAATTCTTTTATTTTTTGTAGAGATGGCGTCTTGCTTAGGTTGGTTTTGAACTCCTGACCTCAAATGATCCTCCAGCCTGGGCCTCCCAGAGTACTAGGATTATAGGCGTGAGCCCTCACACTTGGCCCAGCTTTATTTTTTAAAGCATCTGACTTTGAAGATTTGTGTCATAGAGTATCTGATACTGCACAGGATAGTTTTCTTTCTTATGTATGAACAACATCTGGACCTTGACTGGCCCCCGGTTAAAAATTTTGCAGTTGGCTCGGCACCTGTAGCACAGTGGTTACAGTGCCGGCCACATGTATGAAAGCTGGCAGGTTCCAACCTGGCCTGGGCCAGCTAAACAACAATGACAACTTCAGCAAAAAATAGCCAGGCATTGTGGTGGGTGCCTGTAGTCCCAGCTACTTGGGAGGCTGAGGCAAGAGAATCTTTTAAGCCCAAGAGTCTGAGGTTGCTGTGAGCTGTGACAGCACAGCACTCTAAACATAGTGAGACTTTGTCTCAAAAAAAAAAAAATCTTGCAGTCAGTGGCTCGCACCTGTAATCCTAGCCTTCTGTGAGGCCAAGGTGGGAGGATTCCTTGAGCTCAGGAGTTCAAGACCAGCCTGAGCAATAGCAAGACCATGTATCTATTAAAAATAGAAAAATTAGCTGGGGCTCTGTGGTAGGTCCCTGTAGTCCCAGCTACTTTCGAGACTGACACTGGAGGATCTCTTGAACCCAGGAGTTTGAAGTTGCCGTGAGCTATGATGCCATGATACTCTACCCAGGGCAGCAGAGTGAGACTCTATCTTAAAAAAAAAAAAAAAAAGAAAAAGAAAACGCATAAACCACTAGAATGTTATTTACATCTAAGGTAACAATTTTACCAAGAATTATAGGGTTTCTTTTGGGGGGTTATTTTCACATTATACGAGAATAGTTTTCAGAGTTTTGGTATCTTGCATAGCCCTGTTTCTTCAGATAACACTTCCAAGGTTAGATTCATTTAAATACTGTGGTAACAGTCATGTGTATTCATCCAAGTCTACATATGGCAGAGCAGAGCAAAGCTGATATTCTTAGGAAAGTCCTCATTTAATACCTTACCACATCAGCTCTTTTGAACCAATTTTCTCATGCATAATGATAGCTCTCCCCCTGCAGTTGTAGGTAATGAGATCATTTTTACATCTGAGATGATTTTTTTAAAATAATAAAATGCACTCCTTTTAATTGTACAGTTCTATGAATTTCAACAAATGCATAGTTTTGTAACCACCATCACAATCAAAATATAGTCCAGTTCCACCATTCCCAAATTCCCTCTAGGGATTTTGCAGCCATCCATCCCCACCAACTCCTGACTCTGACAACTGCTGATCTGTTTCTGTTCCCTATAGTTTTGCCTTTTCTAGAATGTTAAGAAATGGTAAGTGGACTCAAGAATATGTAGACTTTGAACATGGCTTTTTTCATTAACATAATGCTTTTGCAATTCATCTGTATCAGTGGATAGATCAACAGTTCATTCTCTTGTTGCGGAGTTAGTATTCCATGGAAATGCTACAATTTGTTTATCCACCTACCAGTTGAAGGGATATTATGGTTGTTTATAGTTGCTGAGTTTTGAAAAAAGCTGCCATAAACATTTGCATAGGGGTGCTTGTGTGAAGTGTTTTTATTTCCCTTCAAGGATTGCTGCTATGGGTAAGTGTATGTTTAATTTTGTAAGGAACTGCCAAACTTTTCCAAAATCTCTACGCTGTTTTGCATCCCCATGAACAAGGTACAAGTTCCAGTTGTTCATATCTTCACCAGCACTCATTGTGAGTTGTATTAATTTACCTATTCCAATTAAAAGATGTAGTGTTGTCATTTAAAAAAAATTTTGTACTTTAGTATATACAAAGTATCTCATTTTTAAAAGTGTTTAAGATATAATTAACAGGCTCGGCGCCTATAGCTCAACCGGCTAAGGCGCCAGCCACGTACACCTAAGGTGGTGGGTTCGAATCCCCAGCC
>NW_003852463.1:2334060-2336643 GCF_000181295.1 Otolemur garnettii
CTGTCTCAAAAAAAAAAAAAAAAAAGATGTAATTAACATACACTGTACATTTTTTTAAGTATATACTTTGATATGTTTTGATATGTGTACATCTATGAAGCCCTTATCCCAATCAAGGTAGAATATATTTTACCCAGACTTCCCTGATGTTCCTTTGTAAATCCCTCCTTTCCACCCCATGCCCCCTACCCAAGCAAGCTCTGCTCTATGTAAACTATATAGGTTGGTTTTATATAAATGGAATTGTTTTGTATGTGTGATGGCTTCTTTTATTTGGCATAATTGAGATTCATCCATGCTACTGTATGTATCTGTAGTTGATTTTTGTATTCTTTATTGTTGTTGAATTGTATTCCATTGTATGGTTCTGTGACAGTGTTTTTTCTTTTCTTTTCTTTTTTGAGACAGGTCTTGAGTCAACCACTCTGAAGTGTAATGGTGTGGTCATAGTCACTGTAACCTTGAACTCCTGGGTCACTCAGCCTCAGGCTTCTGAGTAGCCAGGATTCCAAACACATACTGCCATGCTCAGCTAATTTTTTTTAAAAATATTTTTTAGCAGAGATGAGGGTCTTGCCATGTTGCCCAAGCTGGTCTCAGCCTCCTGGCCTGAGTAATCCATCTCACCATCCCAAAGTGCTGGGATTACAGGCACAATAAATTGTTTATCCATTCACAAAATGAATGTTTGGGTTGTTTCCAGGTTTTGGTGGTTTAAACAAATAAGCAGCCACGAAGTGAGACATTTTTTATTTCTATTTTTAAATCAACTTTATTGAGGCATAACTTAGCCTATAAAATGCACTCTTCTGAAGTGCGTATTTTGATGAATTGTGACAAATTTGTACGCCCTTGTAACTAACAACCACTTCAAGATACAGAACACATGTCTCAGTGCCTGTGGCTCAAGTGGCTAAGGCACCAGCGACATACACCTAAGGTGGTGGGTTTGAATCCAGCCCGGGCTATCAAACAACAATGACGGCTGCAACCAAAAACTAGCCAGGCGTTGTGGCGGCCGCCTGTGGTTCCAGCTACTTGGGAGGCGGAGGCAGGAGACTCTCTTGAGCCCAGGAGTTGGAGGTTGCTGTGAGCTGTGATGCCACAGCACTCTACCCAGGGTGACAGCTTGAGGCTCTGTCTCAAAAAAAAAGAAAAGAAAAAAAGATACAGAACACATTGGCTTTGCCCCAGAAATTCCCTTGGAGTCCTTTCCCGTCAGTGTCTCTCACCCCCAGCCCAAGCCACCAGATTTGCTTTCAGTTACTGCAGAATGAATTTGTAATTTTTTTTTTTTTGAGACAGAGACTCACAATGTTGCTCACAGGAGAGTGCCTGGCATCACAGCTCACAGCAACCTCAAACTCTTGGGCTTAAGCGATTCTCTTGCATCAGCCTCCCAAGTAGCTGGGACTGCAGGTGCCCACAACACCCAGCTATTTTTTGGTTGCAGTTGTCATGGTTGTTTAGCAGGCCTGGGTCGGGTTCAAACCCACCAGCCTTGGTGTATGTGGCTGGTGCCCTACTCACTGAGCTACAGGTGCTGAGGCAAATTTGTAATTCTTAGAATTTTGTTATTAATGGAATCATGCAATCATCAAATTAATGTAATTTTAGTTACTTGCTTTCCTTGCTGAGCATGATTTTTGAGTTCATCTTGCAGGTATTGTTGAAAGAATCTGTAGTTCCTTTTTATTACTATTTCATTGTATGAATTTGCCACAGTTTTATCTATTAATGTGTTGTTGGGCACAGGTTCTAGTTTTTGGCTGAGTAAAGTGGATATGATGTACAAGTTGCAGGACAGTTCTCTGGGTGGCCTTGAACCAACCCAGTTCTCCCTACTTTCTCACTTGTGGGTCTCAAGAACAGTTACACAATGTGCTGGGAACGCAATATCCTGCCATAAAGAGGGACTGACCCAAGCTAGCTGGGCTCAGTTCCAGTCCCCCTCCTAGAAGCAGGATGTTCGTTAACCTTTCAGCTTAGTGTGTTGTGTGGTACCCTGGGGCAAAGAACCCAGAGCAGGTTGCTTTCTGGTATCCTTCAGCTATGGTAAAAGTGAGGCCTTTTCCCCACTAGCAGGATTCCAACTGCGTTAGGCAGCTTTCCTAAGCCTTAGGAGGCAGGCTTGCAATTAATTAAGTCCATGCTTCCGTTGTGCTGCACTCTCACACACACAGAGCTTGCTCCCAGACCTCCAGTCACTGTTCAATTGGCCCTTTCTGGTGAGATCTTTCTTTTTTTGGCCAGGGCTGGGTTTGAACCCGTCACCTCCAGCATTTGGGGGCTGGCGCCCTACTCCTTTGAGCCACAGGCGCTGCCCGGTGAGATCTTTAACCATCCTGTTTCACTGGCAGCCTGGAATTTCTGCTCTTTTATTTTCTTCCATAGCAAATATCCATCCAACAAATTTATTTGCTTGTCTTCTCATAAGGAAAAGTAGTGATAAAGATAAACCCAAATCACAACATTAAAAGTAATTTACGGGCTCGGCACCTATAGCTCAACCGGCTAAGGCGCCAGCCACGTACACCTAAGGTGGCGGGTTCGAATCCCCAGCCCGGACCCGCCAAACAACAA
>NW_003852463.1:2336872-2339815 GCF_000181295.1 Otolemur garnettii
GAATGAAAATCGCTGAGCGCAATCGGCTACAGAGGACCCCACAAATGATCACTGGACCGCACTAAGCAAACTTGAGTCCCGCCTACCCTGAGAAAGAACCGAGGAATCTCGGCCTCCGCAAACAGCAGAGCTTAACTTGGTCAATACTTGTCTCAGCACAGGAAGAAACCGAAGACAAGTTTTTGCGCCGCCCAACAGCGGTGAAGACCAGATCTCACTTTCCGGTTCCGGCTCGTCGATCCCTTCCGCCTCAGACAAGATGTCTCCTGTTCTTTTTCGCGTCCGCACGGGATTTCGGCTTGGGAAAAAGTGCCAGTGTAGGAGTAAGCGCGACAACGGCCGGATTCTACCCTCCTGCCTGTAAGCCGAGAGAAACCGAGACCTCACGCTTCCCTACGCGGAGACGGACTCGGGGAGGGCGAGGATAAGGCACCAATTCCGGAATTTGAGGGCTTTGTTTCCGAGGGGGAGTGTTACGGAGACGCACCGAGGCCCGGGAGGCGGTGAGTTCGCCTAGTTTACTAGCAGTCCGGCCTGGGAGCGGGGGGCGGGGGGGCCCAAGCCAGGGCAGTGTCTGTCGTTCCCTCAGCGGATATTTGTTAACACCCTACAGAGGCCAGCCCCTGGGAATGCAGGACGGAATGGCAGAATTGTCAGCCTCTCCCCTCAGAAAATGTAGCTAATAGAGCCGGGCGCGGTGCTCACGCTTGTGAATCTAGCACTTTGGGAGGCCGAGGCAGGTGGATCCCATGAGCTCAAGAGTTCGAGACCGGTTTGAGTAAGAGCTTGCTCCCAGACCTCTCCCCTCCCCGTCTCTATTTAAAAAAAAAAAAAAAGTTAAAAAAGAAAAAGGAAAACTAGCCTGGCATTATGCGGGCTCCTGTAGTCTAGCTCCTCGGGATGCTGAAGCAAGAGGATTACGAGCCCAAGAGATTGAGGTTGCTGTGAGCTACGATGGCGCTACCCGGAGTGACAAAGTGAGACTGTTTCAAAAAAAAAGAAAGAAAGAAAGAAAGAAAATATAGTTAATGAGCAAACAAAACTGATAGGCCAATGCTTCATTTTAGTTGGGATCATTAGAACTTTGGAGGAGGTAGTCGCGTGGCCCAGGATGCTCTAGTAAACAGATTTCAAATGGAGTTGAACGGAGGGAGGAACGAAAGCCTGCCAGAGATGAGGGAAGAAAGTCAGAGAATCTACCAGTTGGAAAGGGCAGAGTCGGAGAGAAAGCTTGGGAAAGCTGAGAGGACCTTGCGGCAGTAGTAAAAGAGGCACGCAGGGCCCAAACCTTAAGCTACGGAACACGGCAACACAATTTAGAGCTTTATCCTAAGAGCAAAAGAACAAGATTTGGGGAATCTCAGGTTTTGGACCAAATGCAGCCTTCTGGATTCTTGAGTGTAGTCTTTTGGCTGAATCCAAATTTTACAGAACAAATCCTTTTTTGTTTGTTTGTTTGTTTTGAGACAGAGCCTCAAGCTGTCCCCCTGGGTAGAGTGCTGTGGCATCAAAGCTCACAGCAACCTCCAACTCCTGGGCTCAAGCGAGTCTCCTGCCTCAGCCTCCCAAGTAGCTGGGACACAGGCGCCCACCACAACACCCAGCTGTTTTTTGGTTGTAGTTGTCATTGTTTGCCAGGTCCGGATTGGGTTTGAACCCTCCAGCTCTGGTGTATGTGGCTGGTGTATGTGGTATACAGGGGCCAAACCTGATTCAAATTGTTTTAAAGATCAAATTTTTGGCTCCATCTGGTGGCTAACCTCTGTAATCCTAGCACTTTGGGAGGTGAAAGCAGGAGGATCACTGGAGACCAGGAGTTCTAGACCAGCCTGAACAGTTGCAGGAGGGTGCAAAATAGAGAGGCTTCCATCTCTACACAAAATAAAAATTTAGCCAGATCTGGTGGTAAGTACCTGTAATCCCAGCTACTTGAGAGATTGAAGTGGGAGGATCACTTGAGCCTGGGAGTTTGAGATTGCAGTGAGCAATGATTGCGTTGCCATACTCTACCTAGGAAGCAGAACAAGGCTCTGTCTCAAAAAAAAATTCAAATTTTTAATTTTTGCAGTACTCAAATTTGTCTGTTCAAGGATATAATTTAAGTTATGTCTTTGCCATTGTTGTTTTTGAGACAGAGTTTAACTCTTCTACCCAGGCTGGAGTGTAGGAATACAGTGATGTGATCACAGGTCACTGCAACATTAAACTGATAGGCTGAGTGATTTTCCTGTCCCAGTCTCCTAAATAGCTGGGATTACAGGTGCCCATCAGGTAATCTTTGAAAATATTTTTGTAGAGACAGTACCTTACTATGCTGCCCTAGCTGATCTCAAACTCCTGGCTTCAAGCTATCCCCCTGCCTGGGCCTCCCAAGTGCTTGGATTATAGATGTGAGCCACCACAATTGACCACTAGTTATTCAAATTGTCTCTTATGCTGCTTTTATGTCTCTATACCCCTGTTCTTCCCTTGTTAAGCTCATTTAAGGAAGGGCCAGTGCTATCGATTAATAATTATACCTCTCTGCTTAATGTCCATGTATAGAATGAAATCTTTGCATCAAGTGTGACCCTTTATTCTTTAAAATTATTTATTTATTTATTTTGAGACAGAGTCTTACTTTGTTGCCCTTGGTAGAGTGTTGTGGCATCTTAGCTCACAGCAACCTCAAACTCTTAGGCTTAAACAATTCTCTTGCCTCAGCCTCCCAAGTAGCTATTTTTAGTTGGGCTATTTTTAGAGACAGGATCTTGCTCTTTCTCAGGCTGGTCTCGAACCTGTGAGCTCAGGCAATCAACCTGCCTCGGCCTCCCAGGGTCCTAGGATTACAGGGATGAGCCACTGCTCCCTGCCTTAAAATTATTTTCTTCCTTAATACACAGTGTCCCAAAGGTCGCCATAAATAGGGAAATTAACAAACTCTTATTATATTTTGTGTATTTT
>NW_003852463.1:2339998-2348478 GCF_000181295.1 Otolemur garnettii
TCATTGTTGTTTGGCGGGCCGGGCTGGATTCGAACCCACCACCTTAGGTGTATGTGGCTGGCGCCTTAGCCACTTGAGCCACAGGCACCGAGCCTGTATTTTATATTTTATAATTATATATCAATACATAGAGAAATATTTTGTAAGTATTTTATAAAATTTTGTAATGAACATTTTCTAAATAAAGGTACACTTAGGCTGGGCATGGTGGCTCAAACCTGTAATCTTAGCACTCTGGGAGGCCAAAGTGGGCAGATTGCTTGAGCTCAGGAAATCAAGACCAGCCCGAGCTACGGTAAGACCCCTGTCTCTAAAAATAGACAGGCGTTGTGGCAGGCACTTGTAGTCCCACCTACTCGGGAGGCAAGAGAATCACTTGAGCTCAAGAGTTTGAGGTTGCTGTGAGCTATGATGCCATAGCACTCTGCTGAGGGTGACAAAGTGAGACTTTGTCTCAAAAAAAAAAAAAAGAAAGAAAAGGGTATACTTATCTATAATTTTCCATTTTCCCTATGTATGTATGTAAGTATATATGGCGACCTTTGGGACTATTCTTGTGTTCAGGTCCTGCGAAAATGAAATGATGAGGTCAGAAAATTTAAAAGGCTGAGCTGGGATAAGGTTTCATTAATACCATAAGTAACTTGTGGTCCCCAAAATTCCTGGTAATCTGCTTCTCATTGTGTGCAGGAGAAGAAGCAGCCCCCCCCACCATGCATCTGAGCCTGCCCTATATGACCAAACAGGGGACCAATAGCTCCGCTGGGTTTTCCCCAGGAGTGGTAAAGGAACTAGAAACAGCTCAGGTTAGAAAGAGCATCTCAGGAGGATGCCAAACGGGTTTTGGGGGTGGGTTTTTCTAGGTTAACAGTTGTGTCATCTTATTAAAGTTATTTTCATTTACTTGTTAGCAAGAATGTTTGTTAAGAAATGAATCTTAATGTTAACTTTTGAACAAATGAAATGTATTCGACTTTTTGGTTTTATGCAGTAGAATCCTGCTTATCCACGAAATGCAGTTAACACATCAGCTGGACCTGTTTCCCGAATGCAGGGTGACACTTTTATTATTTAAAGATGTGAAAAATGCAGGAGATTTGAGGAAAAAGGCCATGGAAGGCACCATTGATGGTGCACTGATAAATCCAACAGTGGTGAGTACAAAGTGTGAGAATGAATGAGCTATAAGAATATGTTCAGTTTTTGTGAGGTTATAGGTCAGCCTAAAATTCTGTCATCTTCAGGTGAAAATGAGTGTTCAAGTCAGACATGACCAAATGTAAATTTAACAGTGAACAGGGGTATAAGTGCCAGGCTCTACCTAGGAATTAGGAAAGGTCTTGATGTGGCTCTGACAAAATGGCAGATGCCTGGTGATAATTGACAGAGCTGAGATTCGAACCTAGACATCCTTTGCTTGGTTTCCTCATCTATTATATTCAAATAGTAATAATAATATCAATGTCATAGGGTAATTTTGAGGATTAAAGAAAATAATACAGTGTATAGTGACTTTCCCATTAACCCTCAATAAATGTCATTTAAAAATTTTTTACTTGTATAAGTTCCTTGTATCTTTAAAATCCTGTATAAGATTTTCTGACTATCCAAACCCTTGAGATAATAGTTTTGAAAATACAGTCCATAAGAACTGTAATGGAATAAAACAGCTTGATACTAGAGTTTCCATGAGATAGGATATGTATCTTTAGATTCTACATGTGTAATTTTTATTACTTCCTTTGGTAGATTGTCGATCCATTTCAGATACTTGTGGCAGCAAACAAAGCAGTTCACCTCTACAAACTGGGAAAAATGAAGACAAGAACTCTGTCTACTGAAATTATTTTCAACCTTTCCCCAAATAACAATGTAAGGCTGAAGTGACTATTTCTGTTGACCTTGTCATAATAACTTGTATGTATCTTCCCTGGTATTGGGTTGGAAGCTGCATTCCTGCAACCTGGTTGTTGTAATAAACCAGAATAATAGTGAGGAGAGCTTTGGACAGATGGTTGGGGTTTAGCACCGTCTCACTAGGCAGTCAGTTTACATATGATTAAATAGTAGTTTAGCTTAATTAAGTAAGGCTAGCTTTGTCTGTCCTTCTACCATTTAGGTCAGGAAGATTCCTCAAATATTTTAGCTTAAGTTGACAGAAACCTAACTGATAAAATATTAGGCGTGGATATTTTGTGTGTTGGTATGCACAGCTTCCACTCTTCCTATGAACTCCTTGAGAGTAGGGTCTGGGTCTTTCCACATACCAGGAACTTACTGGTGTCAGTACAAGCCCTTAACACATACTCATTCACATACCTAGTGCAAGCAAGTGCTTGTGGTTTGAAATACTCATGGTAGTGCTTCCTCGGTAAAACCTAACTGAGCTAAAGGGAGACATAGCACATGAAAAAATGACTGAAATTTTGTAGGTGAAGTTTTAGTATTAATATATGCTATTAATCATTCAACTAGGTTGAATATCAAGAAAAAAATTAGGAAGCCTATGACATAGTTTAAATTATAGATGATTAAAAAGTTTTTGAATTGCATTTATTTCAGCATGATGGCAGAATTCCCCTTTACCTGGAATAAAACTTACCAGTAATTAGTTTTTCTTTGAAATCATTTGAAATAATTCAAATGGCTCAGTGCCTGTAGCTCAAGAGGCTAAGGTGCCAGCCACATACACCAGAGCTGGTAGGTTCGAATCCAGCCCGGTCCTGCCAAACAACAATGACAATTACAACCAAAAAATAGCCAGGCATTATGGCAGGTGCCTGTAGGCCCAGCTACTTGGGAGGCTAAGACAAGAGAAACGCTTAAGCCCAGGAGTTGAAGGCTGCTGTAAACTGTGATGCCATGGCACTCTACCCGGGGCAACAGCTTGAGGCTCTGTCTCAAAAGGAAAAAGAAAGAAATAATTCAAAAAACTATTGCATTCAATAAACATCTATTGAACTTGTCCCTGTTCCAGTTCTAGGGGTAGAAGAAATAAATGTGTTCCTATGAAGAGGCAGAGAAATAAGACAAAAGTTAAAATACCACAGAACAAATGATATATAGGAATCTCAATTTAAATTTCAAGGAAAACAAAGGAGCCATTCACTCTAGAGGGAAAAGTGTTTGGTGGCATTTGAACTGTGGACCATGAAGCATGCATTCAGCAGCTGAACCATGGGATACAGACCATCAGGGCAGAGAACAAAGTATGAGCACAGGCAGAATGCCATGAATGTGTCAGGATCCCAAGCAGTCCAGACCAGCCAGAGGACAGAAGTGTCTGGCTGGAGGGTCAGTTAGGGCCAGAGAGCTGGAGGGTCAATTAGGGCCAAAGGGAGGGGTGTTTTTGTGCAATTCCGAAAATTCTGGCCTTGATTCCATGGGAACAAGGTTCAGCATTAACTATGGAGTACTTTAGAGGCAATGCTGATAAATGATGGAAAGGGATCATTGAAGGGAGAACTAGGCCAAAAAAAACCTATTAATATATGAAAAGTAATGGTGGCACCTGTGGCTCAAGGAGTAGGGTGCCGGCCCCATATACCAGGAGTGAGGATTCGAGCCCAGCCCTGGCCAAAACTGCAAAAAAAAAAGATACGAAAAGTAAGAACCAGACCCAGAAAGAGGGTAGATCAGGGGATGTTTCAGACACAGGACACACTGGTTAATTGTATTTTGTTGTTTTGTTCTTTTTCTTAGATTTCAGAGGCTTTGAAAAAATTTGGTATCTCAGCCAATGATACCTCAATTCTAATTGCTTACATTGAAGAGGGAGAAAAACAAGTAAATCAAGAATACCTAATATCCCAAGTAGAAGGTCATCGGATTTCTCTGAGAGATCTTCCTGAAATAACAAATATTACAGAAGTTAAAAAGGTTTGTAAGGTTTTTTTTTGTTGTTGCTTGTTTGTTTGTTTTGAGACAGAGTCTTAGTCTGTCGCCCTGGCTAGAGTGCCGTGAAGTCATAGCTCACAGCAACCTCTAACTTCTAGGCTCAAGTGATCCTCCTGCCTCAGCCTCCTGAGTAACTGGGACTATAGGTGCCTGCCACCACACTCACCTAGTTTTTCTATTTTTAGTAGTTAGGGGGCCTCACTCTTGCTCAGGCTGGTCTCAAACTCATGAGTTCAAGCAATCCACTGGCCTCAGCTGGCCAGAGTGCTAGGATTACAGGCATGAGCCACTGCATCCAGCTTATTTATAAGTTTTTAAAATTACTTGAAAAATGCATATGTAAAAAACCGTAAGTTACAGGTTTATGTAAATATAATTATAAACTTAGTTGACAAAGCATTCTCCACTTTAATTAAGAAAGGGATCCTGGGGCCAGGTGCAGTGGCTTATGCTTATCTCAGCACTTTAGAAGGCTTAGGCAGGAGTATCACTTAAACGTGGGAGTTAAAAAGTTGCAGTGAGCTCTGAAGTTGCCAGTGCATTCCACCCTGGACAATGGAGCAAGACTTTCTCTCTTAAAAAAAAAAAAAAAAGCAAGAAAGTGGATACCTTTTTTTTTTTTTTTTTTACCTTTTTGAAACAGCCTCAAGCTATCCACCTGAGTAGAGTGCTATGGCATCACGGCTCACAGCAGCCTCCAACTCCTGGGCTCAAGCGAGTCTTCTGCCTCTGCCTCCCAAGTAGCAGGGACCATAGGCACCCGCCACAATGCCTGGCTATTTTTTGGTTGCAGCCATCGTTGTTTAGCAGGCCTGGGCTGGATTCGAACCCGCCACCTTAGATGTATGTGGCTGGTACCTTAGCCACTTGAGCCATAGGTGCCAAGCCAAAGTGGATACCTTTTAATTGCCAACCTTTGGTGTTGTACATTGAGATGAAAATAAATATAGTTTGAAGTTAATATCTAGATACATACTTTTTAAAAACAAAAACAGAGTCTTACTCTGTCATCCTGAGTAGAGTGCCCTGTCATCACAGTTCACAGCAACCTCAAACTGTTGGGTTTCAGCAATCCTCCCACCTCAGCCTCCCAAGTAACTGGGACTATAGGCGTGTACCACTATGCCTGGCTAGTTTTTCTGTTTTTAGTAGAGATAGGCTCTCACTGTTGCTCAGGCCAGTGTCAAACTCCTAAGCTCAAGCCATCCACCAGCCTTGGCCTTCCACAGTGCTAGGATTACAGGTGGGACTCTAGATGTGTGCTTTTAAAATTGATAATCATGGGCAGTGCCTGTGGCTCAAAGGAATAGGGCACCACATGCCCGAGGTGGTGGGTTCAAACCCAGCCCCAGCCAAAAACTGCAAAAAAAGAAAAAAAAATTGATAATCATTTGGTTTTCATGTTCAGACTTTCACCATAACTGTAGATTAAAGGGAATATTTGACATAATTACTGAATTGCCTTTTATTTTGAATATTTTTATCACATTTGTAATTTGTGATTTTAAACCATTAATCCAATAATCAAATTATTTCACTTACACACACTTCTATATGACAGTGCATGAATATATACCAAGTCATAATTTGTCTTTCATTTTTACAGATATATAAACTTTCATCACAAGAAGAATATATTGGAACATTAATGGATAGTATCATTTGTAGAATGTCAACAAAAGACGTTTTGTGAAATGGAAATAATAACAGGATTAAATTTCAGCATTGAACCATTAATTTTATTTGTATATAGTTAGAATAAAAATTGCAAACACTTCTTGAATGTTTTATATAGTAGGTGCTTGCTTTAGTGGTTTCACATCCATCACTTCCTATCTCTGCCCTCAGTCTGGCTGGTTCAGCACACCTCTTCCAAGCCTCTGGACCCTGGTTCTAAATTTTTTATGTTGAAAAATGTATTTAATTCTCACAGCAAATTTATGAGGTAGAACTGTTATGATCCTCCTTTTATGCATGAGTCAACTAAAAGAGTAAAGAAATATTAATGTGTCCAATGTTATATAGATAGTAAAAATTATTTTTTACGAATGGTTTGATTTCTTTTCTCACTTTATCTTATACTTTAATTTTATCAGTCAAGATTAGGTCAGGAGTGAGCCAACTACTGGGAAGGCCAGATGGTAACTACTACTATTTTCTGCTCTGTGGACTGTATGGTCTCTGCTGAGACCACTGAGCTCTACTGTTGTGGTGTGAAAGCAGCCACAGGCAATACAGAAATGTTGAGCATGGCTGTGTCCTAGTGAAGCTTCATTTACAACAAGTTGGGGGCAGAACTGGACCTGAGGGCCATAGTTTGTGGCTTCTGGGTTAGTTAGGCTCAGTTGGGCTGCAGTTAAGTCCCTAAAGCCAACTGGCTGGGACATGGGGGTATGGGATCTGGCCTATGAGCCTGTCCCTAGGTCCCCAAAGATTAATTTCTTACCATACCTTGAAGCACACTGATTCTGAGTTGCTCACAGGGTGCTCAAGCAGATTTGACATCCGTCTGTCTTGGAGTGTGCCCCATTCTGGTGGCGTAGCTTGGCAGGCACCAGGGAGGGCAGGCAGGCAAGGAGCTCTCAGTTGGCTGCAAGACCCCTAGAGAAAAGGTCTGAGCCCCCTCTGTGGAAGCCTGGTGCCCTGGATGCACTAGTAGAGGGGAAAGCAATTCCTGGGAGCCCTGGCTCAATCCATCTATCAGCAGCCATGGCGGCAGAGGGGAAGGGGATCAAAAGAGTCTGAATGGAGGAAGGCTAACACTCTGCAGCCAGAGTGTTGAGTGGACCCACAGTTCAGAGGGCAGCCCACTCAGAATGTGTAGGCTCTGGGATCATGTAGCTCCCCCTGGGCCCCTTGGGGCTACCATAGTCTGGGCTCAATTTTGGGAAATGTTTGTTGAGAAATATGCAAGACAAAAACTGAGGGGCTGAGAGGCTCAGGAGGATAAAGGTGTGGGGTAAACCCCCACAAAAATTAAATGAAATGTGCTCTTTTAATTCCAGAAACTGAAAGACTTGTGAGTATTATGCGCTTTTGTCGAAGCCCTAAGCAACCTGGGAAAACACAGTGGGGGTATGCAGGCCAGGCATAAAAACTTCCTACAGGGAACCCCGATTGTGCAGTCAAGTCAGCCTGTCAGATAAGGGTTGAAACGGCCCATCTGTGTAGAGGACATGACTCAAAGGTTGATGTGAGTAAAAAGAAAAACTCCATAATGATGTGAGTAAAATACTCCATCATAACTGCAGGGTCTCCAAAACCATAAAAAAACAGTCATGAAGCCAGTTTCTCGGAAATTTAATTGAGTACATAGAAGAGAAAGGTTTTACTCCTCTGTTTATCCTAACCTTTAACTTTAACAATAGAAGTCAAATAATGTATTGTTCTTTTAGGTCTTCCAAGAGGAATAGCCTGAGGCTAGATTAAGATGGTTGTCTTACTTTCCCGGACTTTCTTTCTTTTCTATAGTTTAAAATAAGAAATGAGAATGTTAGAATTATTGATCAATGTGGTATACATGACTAGGTCCCAATAAAGGGGAGTGGAAAATAAAGACATTTTACTACATGCCACCTAAGAGTGTGTAGTCGTTTCTTGCTTTTAAACAATTCTAGGTGCGAGCTTGCACCCACGGCTAAGCCATCCTTCTCTCCTGGTGAGAAAGAACATCACCTAACATAAAAGTGCACAGTGGGTGGAGAAACCACATGGTGCCTTGCTTCTGGCTGGGGTCTACAGCGTTAAGAAGCACTGGCAGCCTCTGCTGCTTCCTGGAGAAACTCCCAGGTCACCGGTGGCAAGAGCTTTGGGCCTTGTAAAGGTAGAAGAGCTTTCCAGCAGCTTGTGAGCCCACTGAGTGCCAGAGATAGAGGAGAGGGAGAAATAAACCTTTTTACCTACCCTTCTCACTGGACTCCAAAACTCTTGGGGTTTCCTCTGCCAATAGCCTGCACCTTGATGTTCTGCTGTGTAACTTCTTCCTGTCAAATCTCTGGTCGGTTAGTTCCGGCAAGTTCTTTTCCTGTCACTGCAGCCACTGCTCCTGGAGTAGTGTCCAGGAAACTTCCTCTCCTCCATCCTAAGGCGTTCTCTCAATGAAAGTTTCAAAAAATAGGTCTTTAGCTCTGTAGGCTGCAAGTCCGAGATCAATGTCCTACAGGATTGGTTTCTGGTAAGGTCTGTAAGCCCCCTTCTCACTGTGTCTGGGCCTGGGACCTGCACCTGTAGACTGAGTCACTCAGGAGGCTAAGGCAGGAGGATCCCTCGAGCGCAGGAATTCAAGATTACAATGAACTATGATTGTACTGTTAGCCCCTAAACTTAATTTAAGTACCATTCTGAGAGTCTGAACATTGTTGTAAAGGCACGAGGAATTTTATTCATTCAGGCTCAGAGCCTGGGCTGCCCTTTAAGAAAAAGCGGGAACAGCCCTTACCTTTTCCCTCTTCTCTCCCATTAGACCATCCCACCCCATTCCCTTATTGGTAGGTAAGCCATGTCTGTCCTAAACTGACAGGTACAGGGTGGTCGTGTTCAGGGTTGATTGGCTCAGAGACGAGTCTTCTTTGTCTCAGGTGAGC
>NW_003852463.1:2349312-2352723 GCF_000181295.1 Otolemur garnettii
AGGAGGGTGAGCACCTCAGCTGTTCCCTGGGTCTCCCACTCCTGGCTCATTTGTCCGTGACCACAAAAGGGACATGAACATGGAGCTCCCTAGGGAGTCAAACAGCTCTTTGACCCTGTGGTTTATGATTATCAAATATCCAGGAGGCAGCCAATGAGGGGACTGAACACCCAGGCTTGTCTCCAGAGGTGACAACATTGCTTGCATAAGACCTCTCCTGGATGCCAGCACAGGCTGAGGGCTGAGGCTGCGTTGGACACTCAAGGCTCTTGTGTGGCAGGTGACGGGGTGTGGGTGGAAAATCACTGCTCTGAGTTGGACCTGCCTCAGGATCTGGAGGCTGGGCCATGCTTGGTGCTTGCCTCATTTGCTATCTCAGCAACGGAAAAGTTTGCAAGCAAGGGAGAAAGAGCCTTTTCCAAATCATGTGCTTGGGGACACAGGATTTCTGCAATGTACAGTCCCCAGAGAGGGTTGGAAGATGGGGGACATGTGGTCTGGCTGCCATAATCCATGCACCAATAGCTGAGAGAGCCAGAAAGAGGGAGAAGGGTTATAGGTGAAGGTACTATATACATCACTGCTTTATAGGACTGACTAAATTCTCAAATACACCACAGAAGGCAGGTTTTATTTAACCTTATTCTAAACATATGTATCATCATAGCTCCCAGCAACCTCACAACTCTTGGGCTAAAGAGATCCTCTTGCCTCAGCCTCCCAAGTAGCTGGGACTATAGGCCCCCACCATGATGCCCAGCTAGTTTTTTCTATTTTTGGTAGAGACAGGGTCTCGCTCTTGCTGGGGCTAGTCTTGAAGTCTTGCGCTCGAGCAGTCCACCCTCTCAGTGCTAGAATTACAGAGGCCATTTTCATTGTTTTTAAATTTCAAAATATTAAGGAGGTTACAAATGTTACATTACATGAATCATTTTTGTAATTCTTGAGTCCTGGCTCTAGGTGTGTCCATTACCCAAATAGTGTTCATAGTACCTATTAGATTCGTTTATTTCTTGTCCCACCTCACCCTTCCTCCCTAGTTGAGTTCTACTGAGTTTTACTTCTCTCTGTGCACAAGTGCTCATCAGTTATTCCAATTTAATGGCGAGTACAAGTGGTGTTTTTTTTTCCATTCTTGAGATATTTCACTTAGAGAATGGTCTCCAGTTCCATCCAGATTGTTAGAAAAGGTATTAACTGACATTTTTAATGGTTGAGTAATACTTCATGGTATACATATACACATTTTATTAATCCACTCATGAATTGATGGGCACTGGGGATAATTCCACCTCTTTGCAGGTGTGAATTGTGTTTTAACGTACACTCACATGAAGGTATCCTTTGGGTACATACCTGTAGTGGGATTGTGGATTAATGGTGGGTCTACTTATAATTCTTTGAAGAATCTCTACACTGTTTCTCACAGAGGTTGTACTAATTTGCTGTCTCACCAACAGTGTATAAGTGTTCCTTTCTCTCTGCATCAATGCCAAAATCTATTGTCTTGAACTTTTAAATAAATGCCATTTTAGCTGGGGCAAGGAGCTATCTCATTGTGGTTTTAATTTGCATTGTGCTGATGATTAGTGATATCAAGCACTTTTTCATAGGCTTATTGGCCCTTTATCTTTCCTCTTTTGAGCACCTTGTGTTATTTTTAATTTAGTTATTGTTTTTAGACAGAGTCTACTCTGTTGCCCTGGTAGAGTGCCGTGGCAGCATAGCTCACAGCAACCTCAAACTCCTGGGCTCAAGAGAGCCTCTTGCTTCAGGCTCTCAAGTAGTTAGGACTGCAGGTGCCTGCCACAATGACTGGCTAATTTTTCTATATTTAATAGAAATGGGATTTCACTCTTGCTTGAGCTCATCTCAAACTCGTGAGCTCAAGTGATCCTACTGTCTCAGCCTTTAAGAGTGCTAAGATCACAAGCATGAATCACCATGCCCAGCCAGAGCTTACTTTTCCCAGTGGAGGTGGCCTGTTACCTCACGAGCAAAAGCAGAAACACATACCCTTGAGCAGAGTCTCCTTATTCCTATGAGGCCACAAGCCATGGGGCACTTACCTGGATTTCTCTGTCTTCACAGGGCTGCTGGGAAGGCATGCAGGAACCCCCGGCTCTTTCTTCTGAACCTTAAGATTTCAGACGAAAAAGTCTCGCCATGGCTCCTTATTTCATCCGCAAATACCAAGACAGCGACCACCAGTGGGCCGTGGGCTTGCTCTCCCAGGGGAAGGCTGAGAACACTATCGCCACATGCTGCCATGCACTGAAGCTTCCCCGAACCCTCGTGCTCTTACTTGGGGGGCACTTTGCCCTACTCCTGGTCTCTGACTCCTGCCTCCCAGCTCTCATGTTCTGCCTTGCCTTCCTCCTTGTCCTGTGGTTCCTTGCCGGACATCCCTGGAGAAATTATGAACACGTGGCTTTGAGTACAGACATGGTCGACATCACCACATCCTACCTAAGTAAACCTGGATCCAGTTTCTGGGTGGCTGAGTCTGAAAAGAAGGTGGTTGGCACAATAGGAGCTCTGCCTATTCCAATTTCACCTTGGAGAAGAAGCAGTTGTACATGGCTCGCCTTTATGTGGACTCTGAGCACCGGCGTCAGGGGATAGCAAAAGCCCTGGTCAGCACTTTCTTCCAGTTCGCCTGGGAGCAGGGCTACCATGAAATTACCTTTATAACTACCACTGTGCTGTTCCCCCTACCCTTTCTGCAGGACATGGGCTTCCAGAAGACAAGACAGTTTTCCCCCAGCTTGAGTGCGAGGCTAGTGGATCTTCAGGAAGTTCATTTCATCTACCACCTCCCTTCTGCTGAGACAGGGTCTGGTGAACACTTTCCTCATCTGTTACCCAAGAGACGATCCTCAGTGCTGTAGTAATAAGCAAATGCTGACATTTCAGTGCCGACACAATAAAAGCTCATTGGTCATTCATATCCGAGTCCCACTTGTCTGGAGGTGAGGTGGCATATGGGGTAATGGTTCATTCAGTCTTTTGGGTCACCTCTGTTTTATTTTCCAGTGCCATGATAGTGTTGCATAGGAAAATACCAGAAAATAATAGTGAACTTTGCTTTAACTCATGAGCCTATGGACCAGCAATATGGGTTGGGCTTGGCTGGGCAGCTCCTCTGGTCCCAGATGGCTGAGCCAACCCTATGGTAACCCCATGGCATTGGCTCAGTGACAGGGTGCCAGCTATCTTCTTTTCCCGAAGGTTGTCTTAGGCATGGTTTTAAGGTAATTGCAGAGGAGCAAAACCAGAAACGAGCAACTTCATTTTGAAGTCCCTGCAGGTGTCCCATCTGCTGACACCTGGCTCTGTACTGAACGGAGCTGCAAAGTCACATAGCAAAGGGGTGGGCGTGTCATGGGGAAGAATCGGGGCCAGTGACAT
>NW_003852463.1:2353390-2353929 GCF_000181295.1 Otolemur garnettii
GACCACGGGCCTCCAGTCTGCTTTCCTACCACTCTGTGCTGGTCTCTTTTCTCCCTGGCTGTGTGGGCCACCACACTCCTCTCTGTAAGGCCTTCTGCTTCCTCAGGAATGTCCCACGGTGCTTCTCTGGAATCCCAGCTATCAATTTACTTGTAAAACTCCCCCCACTGCTGACATGTTAAAAGAAGCCTCTGTTGCCTCTGGAGATGTGGTTCCCACTTGTTACTGAGTGGTGGGACTCTGGGGCCCAGACTGTCTGAGGCTTGGCAGGAATGATGGTGCCAGCCTCCCCTGCTGCTAGTCTGCCCAGTTTTCTTCACCCCACAAGGCCTGTGCTCCTCAGCAGGAGTTCCCAAGGGAGGACTAGTCTCGGGTCAGAGACAAGTGAGGTCCTCAGTGGTCCCTATGGTTTTTTGCTCATTTACAATGAAATGGCTTCAGTAATCTCAGATAAGCATGGCCCAGGCTCTCCTGGGGCTTATAGGCCGGAGGTGGCTGAGAGACCAGTGGAGGGATGAAAAGGATACAATGTCATATGA
>NW_003852463.1:2357213-2358141 GCF_000181295.1 Otolemur garnettii
TAACTGTCACCACAATCTACCTTCATAACTTTCTCATCATCAGAAACAGAAACTCTGTCCCCATTTAGGCAACAGCCCCTCATTTTCTCCTCTCCCCTCACCCTGGTAATCTCTATTCTACTGTGTCTCGGTGAACTTGGCTACCCTATAATTACCTGATATAAGAGAAATCATATAGTATATGTCCTATTGTGTCTGACCTATCTCATTTAGCATAATGTTTTTAAGGTTTCATGTTTCAAGGCTAAATTTGTTTTTCGGGGTTTTTTTTTGAGACAGAGTTTTACTTTGTCATGGTATCACAGCTCACAGCAACCTCAAATTCTTGGGCTCAAGAGAATCTCAGCCAATGAGACCTCAATTCTAATTGATTACATTGAAGAGAGAGGAAAACAAATAAAACAAGATTACATAATATTTCAAGTAGAAGGTCATCAGGTTTTTCTGAAAAATATTCCTGAAGTAACAAATATAACAGAAATTGGCTAGGCAGAGTAGGTTATGCCTGCAATCTTAGCACCCTGGAGGGGTGAGATGGGAGGATCTCTTGAGATCAGGAGTTGTTGACCACCCAGAACAAAAGTGAGACCCCATCTCTATCAAAAGTAGAATGAGTTAGCTGGGTGTGGTGGTGCAGAGCTGTGGTCCCAGCTACTTGGGAGGCTGAGGGAGGAAGATGACTTGAGCCAAAGAAGTTGAGGTTGCAGTGAGCTGTGATAATGCCACTGCACTCTACCCAAGACAATGGAGCAAAACTCCATCTCAAAAAGCAAAGCAAACCAAAACAAAACAAAGTGAAAAACCCCCAAATTCCCCATAAATATTGCAGAAGTATGAAAGGTTTGTAAATTTCAAAACTTAGTTGGAAAATAATTACGCGTATATATGAAGAGCTGAAGGTGCAGCTTTATGTAAAATAAAATTACAA
>NW_003852463.1:2360525-2362803 GCF_000181295.1 Otolemur garnettii
GGTGGAGAATTATAATCCTACCATGTGCTAGGAAATGGAGAGGCAGAAATACTTAAGAATGATGGACGTGGTTCACATTTCCTGCACGGTTACTGTACTCTGTCAGACAAGTTATATGCACTGTCTCATTTAGCTCTCTCTACAATCCTAAGATTTTTCAAGTGAGGAAACAGAATTAGACTCTCTCTCAACCTATATGTCAAAAACTTTCAGTCCTACAGAACAAATAAAAATACTATGAGGAACATTCACAGAAATTCACCATTTTTTGTTGCTGAACTACTTCAAAGTAAGTTGCTGATCTATTACTTTATCCTACATTTTATTTGGTTGTCCTGTCTCTTGAGACTGGTTGATCTAGAAAAAGTCCTTTTTAAAAATGATGTTGATGTTTTGTTTTGTTTTGTTTTGAGAATTCAAGATTCCTTGCAACCTGGATGTGTTCATTATTAGCATCAGTTTTGAAAAGTGGAACCTCCATAGTTGGCCACCTCCCTAAATTGACCACTTCCTTAAGTTGACCTAATTTTCATAGACCGGACATGCAGCACATGTATGCATCAGTACAGGTAGCCTACTTCCTTATGTTGACCAGTTTGTAATACTCCCTTGGGTGGTCAACTTACAGAGGCTCTACTGTATTTCTTCTTGTCCATTCACCTAGCCCATATCTCTTAAGTGAGAAATTCAACCCATTCCCATTTACTGAAAGAATTGACAAGTGGGGTAGATTTCCGTTCATCCTGTTGGGTAGAACTTTATTGCTTTGTCTCATCTCTGAGCCCTTGTGGTATCTGGGCGCTGCCCTCTAGCTTTTGGTGGTTTTTGCACTGGTGGTGTCTATGATACTGGCCCATTTATAATGTACTTCTGAGTATTCTTGGGTGGCAGATTTGGTCTTGAAAAATTTCCTTAATGTGTGTTTGTCTCAGAAAGTCTTTATTTTTCTCTCATGTAAGAAAGTTAGTTTTGTTTGATATAAAAATTCTAGACTGGCCATTATTTGGTTTGGATAATGAGTGAGAATGGGTCCCAGCCCCTTCTGGCTTGTAAGTTCCCTGGTAAGAAATCTGTAGTTAATGGGTGGCACCTGTGGCTCAAGGAGTAGGGCACTGGCCCCATATACCAGAGGTGGTGGGTTCAAACCCAGCCCCGGCCAAAAACTGCAAAAAAAAAAAGAAAAGAAAGAAAAGAAATCTGCAGTTAAGCCTCACGGGTTTTCCTCTGTAAGTTATCTGATGCTTTCACCTTGTGGTAAGAGTTCTTCTTCTGTGTTAACTTTTGCCAGTCTAATGACTATCTGTCATGGTGATTGCTTCTTGGTGATCAATATCCCAAGAGTCTATTGTGTTTCCAGTACCTGGATGTGCCAGGTCGTTGGCCTCAGCCCATGAAACAGTCTGGATGTGGACCACTGCGCTATCTTGCTTGGGGTAGGTCTCATTCAGGTCTCGGGTGCTGAAGCATCTTATAAGTCACAGTCAATATTAGTAGGAGTGAGCATCTCAGCAGCAGTCTTAGTAGGAGTGCTGATCAAGCATCCTCTGAGCCAGAAGGGGAACCAAAGGAGGAGGAGCCCCGCAGGAGCACCCACTAGCTTCTCCCATGGCTATTTATACAAGTGATACACCATAGGTGTGGAGACTGCTGTGCAATAGTGTCGGTGTTGTCGTCTCATGCTCTTACATGCTCTTGTGCTCTTTAACCAGGGACCAGTGATGTTAAATGCCTCACTAACGAGAGCCAATGATGTTAAATCCATTCCCCAGTCCCTCATCGCCAATATATTTCTCACAGGTGCCTCCAACGTGGATGTCCAAATTTCTAGCAAGACCTGGAAATTTTTCAGGTTTTTCAGCCATTGTGTATTTATTTCTGTACCTTCAGGGATGCCTACAATTCTTATGTTAGGCCTCTTTACGTAATCCCAATTTTTTTGTAGGCTTTGTTAGTTCCTTTTATCTTTGACTGAGAATTCAAAGGTGTTGTCTTCTAGCTCTGAGATTTTCTTCTGTGTGATCTAGCCTATTCATAAGGCTTTCCACTGTCTTCTGAATGAATTTTTTTTTTGAGACAGAGTTTCACTTTGTTACCCTTTATAGAGTGTTGTGGCATCATAGCTCACAGCAACCTAAAACTCTTAGGCTCAAGTGATTCTCTTGCCTCAGCCTCCCTACTAGCTGGGACTACAGGCACCTGCCAAAATGCCCAGCTATTTTTTTGTTGTTGGTTTGTTTAGCAGGCCCAAGCTGAGTTCAACCCCACCAGGCCTGGTGTA
>NW_003852463.1:2362890-2363912 GCF_000181295.1 Otolemur garnettii
TGGGGGTTTTTACAGTCCATATTTAAAATTCTTTGTCAGTCATTTCAATATTCTTTTTTAAAATTAAATAATAGCTGTGTACATTAATGCAATCATGGGGTACAATGTGCTAGTTTTATATACAATTTGAAATTTTTCATTAAACTGGTTAACATAGCCTTCACCACATTTTCTTTGTTATTGTGTTAAGACATTTATATTCTACACTTTTTTTTAATTGAATGGTAACTATGTACATTAATGCACTTCTGGGGTACAGTGTGGGGTTTTCATATGCAATCTGAAATACTTCCATCAAACTGGTTATATTCTACACTTGTTAAATATAACATGTACCCTTGTAAAATGCACTGAATATTCTTGTTTTGATTGATTTTCATTGGTATAGAGTTATTGTCTTCTTCTGTGGGTGTCTTTTCATTCTGACTTTTCATGTACCTGGAGATCTTTTGCTAATTCCTTCTCATCTGGAGTAGCTTTTACTTCTTTTGGATTGCCTTTTGTTTAGATAATGGCATGCTCAGTTTATTTATTTTATTTTATTTATTTATTTTTTTGAGACAGAATCTTACTCTGTTGCTCTGTGTAGAGTGCTATGACATCATGGCTCATAGCAACCTTAAATTCCTGGGCTCAAGCAATCCTTCTTACCTCAGCTAGAATTGCTGAGACTGCAGGCACTTTCTACAACTCCCAGCTAGTTTTTCTATTTTTAGTAGAGCTGGGCTGGTCTCAAACTCCTGAGCTCAAGGGATCCACCTGCCTCCACCTCCCAGAGTATTAGGATTACAGGTGTGAGCCCCTGTGGCAGGCTTAGTATGCTCAGTTTAATCTCTGAGACAGTGGTGTTTGTGGGCGAGACTCAACCATACCCTATGTGATTGAGGTAGTAAATTCTGCAAAGGGCATGTTAATTGGCCAATTTGTCAGTAGGTGGTGCTTGTGAGAAGTCATAGCTAGTATATTTTTGGGTCCTATGACTGGCTCTATTTCCTCAGAAGAATCACGTGATTTCCCCAGGT
>NW_003852463.1:2363932-2364737 GCF_000181295.1 Otolemur garnettii
CTCACCCTCAGGCTCCACAAAGCAGTTAAAGTGGCTGTTCTGGCACAAGTCAAAGGCCTGCCCCCTTCTATGCAAAGCTTCCAGGGAGGGGCTGCAGTGGCCTCACCCAACCAGAAAGCCTGCTGTGGAGGAGTGGCCATCTGCATTTCACAATCCGGAAGCCTGAAGCAGGTCTGGTCCTGGGGGCAGGAGGTAGTACCCCTGCTGAACTCTCACACTCCATCTGCCCACATGGGCAGCCTCACTTCCTGAGGCCAATTCACAGAAATCTTTCCTTGATTCTGAGGAATATGGTTGGGACCTGAGGGTATGGGATCTGTCCTATGGACCTGTCCCTAGGTCCCCAAAGATCAATTTCTGACCATGCCTTGAAGCACACTGATCCTGAGTTGCTCACAGGGTGCTGAGGCAGATTTGACATCCCTCTGCCTTGGGGTGTGCCCCACTCTGGTAGCGTTGTAGCAGGAAACCAACGCAGACAGAAGACTCCAGGCACCAGTTGATTAGAGGAAGTGGGTTTATTCTGGCTAGGGAGTAACTCGGAAGACTAGTGTGTCTCCAAAATGAGCCCCCTGACTTAATCTCTTGCCTCTCTTTTATCCACTTTTCAGGGTGAGAGTGCACGTGAGGGTCATAAAGCAGAGAGAGACATGACATTATCCTCAAGGTCCTGGGCTCAAGGGGGAAGGTCAGATTTGCCCACGTCCTTGAGACTGGTTGGACCACCTGCCCTCAAAGGTGACAGAAGTCCAGGGAAGTTACTAGGTTACAATCTAGGCCCCGCATATGTCAAGGAAGAAACATA
>NW_003852463.1:2364897-2367560 GCF_000181295.1 Otolemur garnettii
GGCTTGGCTGAGGCCTACACAGGGTGGCTAGGACAGATTCTTTTAGTTCTGCTTTTACTTTCTTGCCTCATTCCCCCCTTTGAGACTCAGAACAACTTGCTATGGAGTCTCACCACCATCCTCATCAACCTGTGCCACAGTTAATACTGGCAATAAGCATGGGAGGAGAAAGCAAGTACCCAATAACAATAAGACTCTTATTATAAGGGTCTTAAAATTTCCAAAAGCAGAGAACCATCCTCCAAAGATGGATTTTGGATCACATCCATGCCACACTTGTACCAGCACATGAGCCAATTTGGAAATTTCATTAGCTATACTTTCCATTACTAGACCTTGATCATCTATTTTCAGACAATAGTTGGTCAGACTGAACTTTCTACATACTCCTCCTTCTGCAGCAAGTAAATAATCCAAAGCTAATCTGTTTTGTACAACTTTCTACATTAGCATCCTGAATATTTGCACAAACTAAAGTTCACTTAGCTCTCATGAGTCCAATAAAGAATAGTCCTAGGATGACGTAGATCCTCATGCTTCAGCTGCGCATGGACCAGTCAGTTGCCAGGGTGTGACTGGAGCAGGGCTTGCCGTTCTCCGCAACATCAGCTTGAAGGGTTGTCAGGATCCGAGGTGGCTTCCCAAGGTTCAGGAGTTCTTGAGGTGCAGAGCCCACGTCGCGGGAACTCAGGATTAGTTGCTGTTGTTCATGTCCTGCTCGGTCCAGCTCCTCTTAGGCGGGGGCAGGTCCTCCTTTGGTTCCGTGGCAGGCTTCACTCTGCTGTAATGGATCTGGGCAGGAATTTCTGCTGCTCTCACAGCTGTAGGTGTGGTCAGGATAATGTTGTAAGGGCCTTTCAACCTTGCCTCAGGAGAGACACGCTCCAATCTTTGACCTACACTGCAGCTCCTGGAGAGAAAGTGTGGACAGGGGAAAACAAACTAACAGGGCACCTCTCATTCACTCATTCTGACACTGCCACCTTTCCCAGTGCCTGCAACTGCTTTCTTAATTCTATCTCTCCCAATTCCCAAGGGGATCCTGGCAAGCTCCGTAGTAAGGGGGGTGGCCTATGATATAAGATCTTATACGATGAGAATCTTGTCCTCTTAGTAGAAGTACACCTAATCTTAAATAACACCAAGGGCAGGGCACTTACCCACTGTAAGTTTGTCTCCTGGCATACTTTCCCTAAACTTGTTTTGATAAACTTGTTTTCTATTCATGAGTTTCACCTTCCCTGAGCCTTGTGGGCAGTAGGCTGCATGGAGTTTCCAGGTGATGCCAAGGATGTTAGCCATCTTCTGGACCAATTCGGAGATGAATGCTGGCCCATTGTCTGACTCAATCCTCAGGAGTAGCCCAAACCTTGGTATAATGTCACGCAAGAGTGCCCAGGTGACTTCCTGTGCCTTCTCAGTGCAGGTAGGATATGCTTCTACCCATCCAGAGTAGGTGCACATCATCACCAGCAAGTACTTATTCCCTCTACATCTGGGCATTTCAGTGATGTCTACCTGAAAGTCCTCAGAGGGCATTGCTCCCTATGACTGGATTCCTGGGGGTACCGTTGGTCTTTGGTGGGCGTTGAACTGGCTGCAGGTGACACATTGCTGACTGACAGCTTTTGCCAGGGCTTGCACCATCACATAACTGCTTCCATCAACATACAAGTCCCAGTCTGCATCTGTCCAAGGCTGGTCACGCAAGTCAGGTCTGCTAGAGTACACATTATCTATGAATTCCACACAGTCATGCTCAGTCTCTCTTCCATTGGCTAGAAGGAGCATGGCTGGATCCTAGGTGTTCTTACATTAGAGAGTCAATGTCCTTGCCCCCAGTCCTTACTCGGACCATAGACTCTCCAGGGGCAGCTGAGTCCAGTCCCCTTCAGTCTAGCAGGGCCTCTCCCACTAAGTTATAGAGGGCTCCCTGCTCTTCCGGTTCTGTAGCCTCTCTCCCAGAATTATTTGCACTTCCTTGCCTCTGGGGACACTCATTCTTCCAATGCCCTGTCTCTCGGCCACTTGCACACTGATCCCTTCACAAAGGGGGAGGCCTTTTACCCTAGTTCCCCTGCTTCCTCTCGCTCCTTGACCTTGTCCTCTTTGAAAGGGAGGGGGTCCTCCCCTTGTGCCTTTCAGAGCTGAGGCTATGAGATTGGCCCTTCACTTCATGTGCCTGTCTTCCTCTCTATGGCTCACTGTTTCCCGATTCACAAAGACCTTTTGTGCTATTTCGAGGAGTTGTGAGGTGTTTATACCTGCAAACCCCTCCTGATTCTGCAGTTTTTGCTGTATATCCTCAGTGCTTTGGCTAACTAGGGCCATATTAACCATCCTCTGATTCTCAGGGCTCTCAGGGTCAAAGGGAGTGTACATCCAAAACACTTCACATAACCTCTCATAGAACTGGCCTGCACTCAGTCTTTCTTTGGAGAACCTCATTTAATTGAGCCAGATTGGTAGTTTTCTGTGTCCCTTTCTCAGCCTCTGCAACAATGTCTTTTGGTACCAGATCTGCCAATATCTTCAGCACCACTACTCTAGGTCAGGTGGAAAGCACTTTCCCTTCCTGTCCCTGTGTTACTAGCACTGTTGTGACCTGCCCTCTCAACCAAGGTGGTGGGTTCACTACTAGCTGTAGCCAGGTATCTATGTAC
>NW_003852463.1:2367676-2368893 GCF_000181295.1 Otolemur garnettii
CCCCCTTTCCAGTAACTCTGTGCCATACCTCAGACACTAGGGATCTCTCTAAACTTCTCTCCAATGGCCATCCAATCCCCAAGGGGGGCCATTACTGCTCATAAAACTCCTTAGCTTTCCTGGTGCCAAAGTCACCTAAAAATTCCTTCTTAAAGTGCTTCAACATGGTAGTCAGTGGGGGTGGACTTCCCTTGCTTGTTCCCCATTTCCACCCAAGGCCTTCCTCCCAAGACGCACACTCACACCACACTCTTTGGCCAGTCTCTTAGTCCCATTTAACAGTTCAATAACTCATTTTATGAGTTGAAAGTGCAGACAAGGCCGGGATCTAATACAGATGGGCCACAGCCTTTTTATCTTTGAATTATTTTTCTCTCTCCAATTTCTCTCTTTACTAAAGACAAATTACAGTAGAACCAACTCTGTTGCCAAAATAAACTGTACCTTCAGTATACTGATTATTTGCATAAAGTGCAGTAAGAATAATTATTAGCCATCTAGGCTCTTTGGCTTTGCTGGAACCTTTTATAAGGAATTTTCAGGCCAGACTTTCTCAAGAGCCTTTCATGAGCCCTGGTTTCATCTGTGCCATTAGATACCTGTATGCATTGGGTAAATTCCTCTTCTCTTGAGCTCCCCAAGCACATTTCAATTCCCAGACCCTTCAGCAAGCAACCTTCATTACCACAGATCAGGGAAGGTTACTGATGGGTATCTGGCCAGTTTTCCAAAGGGCTTTCTTTATTGGCCTTATAAGTCAACCTTAATTCCTTAACACAGTCTGGACATGTCTGGAAATGCTATTCCAGCCAAAGCCTTGATAAAATAACCAGTGTCTTCATCATGTCCTATAGAACAAAACAGATTCTTATTGAACTTATGCAAATAACTGTATTGTCAGAAATTAAGAATACTTACAAATGGCTTTCAAATTCCAGAGAAATCAAAGAGAGAGAAAAATATATGTTTCAAACTCTGCTTATAAGTACATATATTGCTTGAAAAGCTACATGTAGCTCAAAAGGCAGAGAATTATTTTCTTGACTTCTGGAAAACAGAATACAGAAAGAACCAATAATACTTCGAACAAAGAGCCATAACAAACTAGCCTAGTTCCACGTAACTGATTTCTCTTCTGTTTGAAGTTAGGTTAGCAACACTCATAGACACGTTAACTTTCCATTGAAAGTTCTAAAAATCTGCTTTTAGTCCAAAGG
>NW_003852463.1:2369122-2369527 GCF_000181295.1 Otolemur garnettii
ATATATATATAACCATAACCCATACAAAATTAATCACCATTTCATATCTGACAATGTTTCCTATACATTTTTAATAAATCAAATAAGTTTGATTTTTTTTTATGCCTTTCAGTGGTCTTAATATTTCAAAAAGAACAAATTTAGAGTTGTGCTTTTTGTTTGTTGGATCAACTTCAAACCCACCAGCCTGGGTGCATGTGGCAGGCACTGCAACCACTGCACTACGGGCGCCAAGCCCCAAATTTAGACTTTCAATTTTGGAAGGTTTGTCAAATATCAAAGGCCTAAAGCATTGGTTCAAATGAGATTACATGCTGAAAGATTTTAAAGGAAATACATAGTCAACTGGATCACATGTAAATTCTTTCACAAATTCTCTTTTATGAGCTTCACTTAACCTGCACA
>NW_003852463.1:2369705-2374458 GCF_000181295.1 Otolemur garnettii
CTGTTTAATTCTCTTACTCTCAAAAACTCACTTCCTACAAAACAGAATCTCAGTTCACTATGAAGTCACCCATTCACTTGGCTAAACTGATAATTAGAAGGTTTAAAAAGCAAGAATCTTATCTTTTGAGATTAGATTCTCCAAACAATTTAAACAATTTAAATTCTCAGTTTCTCCAACAATTTAAACAATCAAATTATTACATTTTACAAATGAGAGACATTTTATGAGATGTAGCATTGATATATGATTTTCCCACTAAAAGCTGCACAGGGAACCCCCATTTTTCAGGCTCAGGTGGGCTCAGATATCAGACTCCCATCTCTGGCTACAAACACTCTGAGCCCCAGCCAGGTCATAAATAAAGCAGCCTGAAAGCTTTTGACTGGCTCCACCTGGACTAAGGAGCACACACCCTAATCCTCTACCTAGACAAAAATCGCAGCAAAGACCTAATAACCTTGCCCAAGGTAAGGGGCTGCATTCATCCATTTGCCAGAACACCTATTCAGTGTGTAAAGGTATTTTTCCATCTACCAAGTCCGGGCCAAAATATCTCTCAGGGCCAATTATTTACCCCTAGATGAAGGACTCGTGGAGGAAACCTCCAACCTGGGCCTTCTCCCCCCTTTCAGAGGATATCCACCCAGGAGACCTGTTGCTGATATGGATACAGCCCCCGTTCCCCATGAGATTTACGCTCTCTCCTCCAGATTTTCAAGGGCCATCCAGAGCTTACCACACTGCCTGGACTGCAACACTTTCCCAGGCACAGCTCCTCTGCCAATAGCTCTGGCACTCTTTACTCCTGCTGCATGCCTCTCAGTCTAACAAAATCCCATTTTATCATTGATCTGTGGCCCGTGGGCTCAATTCTCAAATTCCTGAGACCAAAAACTCACTGAAGAAATTCCAGTAACAAAACTACAAAATCCTTTCTAATGTCTTTTCATTTTCCCCCAAGACCCACATGGCCACATGGCCACCACCAAAGATAGAGAGCGGAAAACCTGGAACTTCCAGTTTCCCTCAGAATAGCCAGGGGGCAAAGTTGGAGCAGGGAAGAAGGGTGCACTCACACATTCGTTTCACCCCATGAATGGGGGAGGGGGCAAACCCCACCTATTGTTACCCATTTCAGTCATTCTCCAAGCACTCACACGCAAACAATCCCAATGCATTTCTTAACCTGGACAGCCTCAATTTCCCACTCGAGCTGCCACTTAGCCATAGGAGGCAAACCAACACTCCCCTGGGCCCTGTGACAGGAGGTCCAACTCCACTCTTAGAGTTCTCTCAGTCACACCACATCCACACACTCTCACACACCTCTCAACAGACCTACCGGCAATCTAAAGCCAAGAGGTGATCAGGCTCCTCTTCCACTAAAATTGTAGTGGGCTTCAAAAGGATCCTACCTTACTCTGGATGTCCTGGCACCACCTGTTACCGGTTCCTCTCTGGTGCTCAGCCTCTGCAGTGACCTGCCACAGGGACCTCGCCAGCTCGGTCTCAAGGAGACATTCCTCTGGGAGAATTTGTCCCAGGAGCGCTCTGAGGACCGCGTCGCCAGACCAGCAAGACTTCCCCACAGGGGGTGATCTGCAGGGCGGGCAGAACTCAACCCAAAGAATCTGGCTGCACAGTTTTGCCACCAAACCTCGCTTCCCATTCAGGGAGCCAAGAAATGCAGCAGGAAACCAATGCAGACAGAAGACTCCAGGCACCAGTTGATTAGAGGAAGTGGTTTTATTCCAGCCAGGAGGTAACTCGAAACACCTGTGTGTCTCCAAAACGTGCTCCCTGACTCAATCTCTTGCCTCTCTTTTATCCACTTTTCAGGGTGGGAGTGCACGTGATGGTCATAAAACAGAGAGAGACATGACATCATCCTCAAGGTCCTGGGCTCAAGGGGGAAGGTCAGATTCACCCACGTCCTTAAGACCCATAGGACCACCTGCCCTCAAAGGCAAGGGAAGTCCAGGGAAGTTACTAGGTTACAATCTAGGCCCCGCATATGTCAAGGAAGAAACATACAGACAACAGAAACACCTGCAGCTTGGCTGAGGCCTACACAGGGCGGCTAGGACAGATTCTTTTAGTTCTGCTTTTACTTTCTTGCTTCAACATAGCTTGGCAGGCACCAGGGAGGGCAGGCGGGCAAGGAGCTCTCAGTTGGAGTCCCCTCAGTTGGCTGCAAGACCCCTAGAGAAAAGGTCTGAGCCCCTCTGTGGAAGCCTGGTGCCCTGGATGCACTAGTAGAGGGGAAAGCAGTTCCTGGGAGCCCTGGCTCAATCCATCTATCAGCAGCCATGGCAGCAGAGGGGAAGGGGAGCAAAAGAGTCTGAATGGAGGAAGGCTGACACTCTGGTTGTCTCTGACCCACAGTCCAGAGGACAGCCCACCCAGAATGTCTTGGCTCTGGGATCATGTAGCTCCCACTGGGTCCCCGTGGCTGCCATAGTCTGGGCTCAATTTTGGGAAATGTTTGTTGAGAAACAAGCAAGACAAAAACTGAGGGGCTGAGAGGCTCAGGAGGATAAAGGTGCACAGTGGGTGGAGAAACCACATGGTGCCTTGCTTCCTGGCTGGGGTCTACAGCGTTAGGAAGCACTGGCAGCCTCTGCTGCTTCCTGAAGAAACTCCCAGGTCACCAGTGGCAAGAGCTTTGGGCCTTGTAAAGGTAGAAGAGCTTTCCAGCAGCTTGTGAGCCCACTGAGTGCCAGAGATAGAGGAGAGGGAGAAATAAACCTTTTTACCTACCCTTCTCACTGGACTCCAAAACTCTTGGGGTTTCCTCTGCCAATAGCCTGCACCTTGATGTTCTGCTGTGTAACTTCTTCCCGTCAAATCTCTGGTCGGTTAGTTGTGGCAAGTTCTTTTCCTGCCACTGCAGCCACTGCTCCTGGAGTAGTGTCCAGGAAGCTTCCTCTCCTCCATCCTGAGGCTGAGGAGTTCTCTCAGTGAAAGTTTCAAAAAATAGGTCTTTAGCTCTGTAGGCTGCAAGTCTGAGATCAATGTCCTACAGGGTTGGTTTCTGGTAAGGTCTGTAAGCCCCCTTCTCACTGTGTCTGGGCCTGGGACCTGCACCTGTAGACTGAGTCACTCAGGAGGCTAAGGCAGGAGGATCACTCGAGCGCAGGAATTCAAGATTACAATGAGCTATGATTGTACCACTGCACTCCAGCTCGGGCAACAAAGCAAGACCCTACCTCAAGCACCAGCTCCTTGGTGAAGAGCTCCCTCACTACCCACTAGGTGACTGTGCCACTATCAGATGGAGCAGAAAGAGCACCAGTTTCACACTGCTGTGCCTGTCAGCTGCATGTCAACTTTGCTTCTAACTGAACTCGACAAAATATCAGAGGTGCCTCACACACGGTTGTTTCAGTGAATGAGTGAATGAATGAGTAGAGGTAGAAACTGGTGACAAGTCCTAGAACTGCCAACCATCAGTGTTTTGTGGACCATGTAAAGCCTGTGCAGGGAGAAGCCTCAGTGTGAGGGACCTTGTTGCTGAGCCAGAGGACTTGGCCTCTGGTCTGTGATGACTGAACACAGGGTGAATGGTGCTAGCATTCCTGGTCCCCATGTGCAGGGGACCAGGATGGATCTTGGAGAGCACCATGTATGCCAGGTAGGAGATGCTCCAGGCCCGGATTGCTAAAGCAACAGGGGGCAAAGGCCTTCCAGGAGGGTGAGCACCTCAGCTGTTCCCTGGGTCTCCCATTCCTGGCTCATTTCTCCATGACCACAAAAGGGACATGAACACGGGGCTCCCTGCAGAGTCAAGCAGCTCTTTGACCCTGTGGTTTATGATTATCAAGTATCCAGGAGGCAGCCAATGAGGGGACTGAACACCCAGGCTTGTCCCAGAGGTGACAACATTGCTTGCATAAGACCTCTCCTGGATGCCAGCATAGGCTGAGGGCTGAGGCTGCGCTGGACACTCAGGGCTCTTGTGTGGCAGGTGAGGGGGTGTAGGTGGAAAATCACTGCTCTGAGTTGGACCTGCCTCAGGATCTGGAGGCTGGGCCATGCTTGGTGCTTGCCTCATTTGCTATCTCACCAACATAAAAGTTTGCAAGCAAGGGGGGAAAGAGCCTTTTCCAAATCGTGTGCCTGCGGACACAGGATTTCTGCAATGTACGGTCCCCAGAGAAGGTCTGGAGAATGGGAAATGTGTGGTCTGCCTGCCACAGTCAATGCACCAATAGCTGAGAGAGCCAGAAGGAGGGAGAGGGGTATAGGTGAAGGTACTTTGTATATCACTGCATCATACGAGTCACTAAATTCTCAAATACACCACAGAGGGCAGGTTTTATTTAACCTTGTTGTACAGATGAGGAAAAAAAGGCTGAGAGAGGTGAAGTGACTTGCCCGAGGTCACACAGCTAGAAGGCAACAGAGCAAGGATGGCAATGCTGGTCTTTCGGATCCTACTTTCTCCCAGTGGAGGGGCCCTGCTTCCACCTGAGTAAAAGCAGAAAGACCCCCTTGAGCAGGGTCTTCTGTTCCTGTGGGGCTGCGAGCCATGGGGCACTCACAGGGCTTTCTCTCTCTTCTCCAGGGCTTCTGGGAAGGTGAGCAGAGACGCCTCACTCTCCGGTAGACCTTGAGATTTCAGACACAGACGTCTCCCCATGGCTCCTTATTTCATCCGCATATACCAGGAGAGTGACCGCAAGGCGGTGGTGGACTTGCTTTTCCAGGGCTTGACTGAGCACATCCCTGCCACTTTCCGCCACCTGCT
>NW_003852463.1:2374478-2377903 GCF_000181295.1 Otolemur garnettii
GTCACACAGCTAGAAGGCAATAGAGCAAGGATGGCAATGCTGGTCTTTCGGATCCTACTTTCTCCCAGTGGAGGGGCCCTGCTTCCACCTGAGCAAAAGCAGAAAGACCCCCCCCCTTGAGCAGGGTCTTCTGTTCCTGTGGGGCTGCGAGCCATGGGGCACTCACAGGGCTTTCTCTCTCTTCTCCAGGGCTTCTGGGAAGGTGGGCAGGGACGCCTCACTCTCCGGTAGACCTTGAGATTTCAGACACAGACGTCTCCCCATGGCTCCTTATTTCATCCGCATATACCAGGAGAGTGACCGCAAGGCGGCGGTGGACTTGCTTTCCCAGGGCATCACTGAGCACATCCCTGCCACTTTCCGCCACCTGCTGAAGCTGCCCCGAACTCTCGTGCTCTTAGTTGGGGGCCCCTTCCTCCTACTCCTGGTCTCTGGCTCCTGGCTCCTGGCTGTCACATTCAGCCTCGCCCTCCTCCCTGTCCTATGGTTCCTTGCCGGCCTTCCGTACAGGCAGTTTGTACACATGAGTTTGCAAACAGACATGGCTGACATCACCAAATCCTACCTGAGCAAGCCTGGCTCCTGCTTCTGGGTGGCTGAGTCTGCAAAGAAGGTGGTGGGCACAGTGGGAGCTTTGCCCGTGGACGATCCCACCTTGCAAGAGAAGCGGTTGCAGCTGTTTCACCTGGTCGTGGCCTCTGAGCACCGTAATCAGGGCATAGCAAAAGCCCTGGTCAGGACTGTCCTCCAGTTTGCCCGTGACCAGGGCTACAGTGCAGTTGTCCTAGATACTAGCACCATGCAGCTCTCGGCCATGACCCTTTACCAGAGCATGGGCTTCCAGAAGATCCACGAGTTCTTCTTCTGTGCGAGTGCAAGGCTAGTCCATCTTAAGATAATTCATTTCATGTACCGCCTCCCTTCTGCTCAGACACAGGCTCTGTGATCTCTTTCCCTGTGCATTAGTCAGGACACGGTCCCCAGTGCTGTAGTAATAAACAAACACTGACCTTTCAGTACCAACACAATAAAAGCTCTTTGGTCATTCACATCAGAGTCCCACCTGTCTGGAGGTGAGGGAGCATATGAGGTAATGGTTCATTCAGTCTTTTGTGGTCACCTCTGTTTAGTTTTCCAGTGCCATGATAGTGTTGCATAGGAAAATACCAGAAAACAATAGTGAACATTGCTTTAACGCATTAGCCTATGGACCAGCAATTTTGGCTGGGCTTGGCTAGGCAGCTCTCCTTGTCTCAAATGGCTGAGCCAACCCTATGGTAACCCCATGGCATTGGCTCAGTGACGGGGTGCCAGCTATCTTCTTTTCCCGAAGGTTGTCTTAGGCATGGTTTTATGGTAATTGCAGAGGAGCAAAACCAGAAACAAGCAACTGCAGTTTGAAGTCCCTGCAGGTGTCCCATCTGCTGACACCCCAGACTCAGGTAAACACTGACCTGGCTCTGCAGTGAGAGGACCTACAAAGTCACATAGCAAAGGGGTGAGCGTGTCATGGGGAAGAATCGAGGCCAGTGACATAGTCATCGTGCTATAGCCCACAGGGGTGTGCGGGGCAAGAAAGTGGTCAGGGATAAAGTGTTGGATCAACATGGGCTTGACTGCTACCTAGCCACAGACCCCGGGCAGGACTGGAGGGAGGCTTGTTACAGGCTCTTCCCCAGTGTTCAGGAACAGGGCATGGGATTGTGTATTTCACACATGTGTCACACTTGGGACTCAGTCTCTGTCCCTGAAAACTCAGGGACTCCAGATTTATCTAAGTGCCATGTGCCCAGCCACATCAACCTCTGAGTCTCAGATCCAGTGGCAAGTGAGGACTGGGGCCTGTGAGGATTTGGTGCATGGAGCCCCTTACCCAGCCAGTTCATCACCAACACTGGGTGCACCCAGAGTGGGCAGGAGCCTCTCCCTTGGTCCTTCCAGGCCTGAAGCCAAGTCCTTGTTGATCCGGGAAGTTCAGGTGCCCTTCCAGTCAGGTTTGTGCTGTACATGGGCCCTGGCAGTGTCCTCAGCTTGCGGCTGACTTCTGAAGGGTTTGGCCATGCCATGCCATGCTCAGTCCTGCCAGCTAGTTTTGCAAGTAGGTTTCTACTAAACGGAGAACCTTTGCCAAGAGCACAGGGCAGTTTCAAAGAATAGTGTCTTATTGCCCGAGACCACGGGCCTCCAGTCTGCTCTCCTACCCATCTATGCTGGTCTCTTTTCTCTTTGACCATGTAGGCTACCACACTCCTCTCTGTAAGGCCTTCTGCTTCCTCAGAAATGTCCCACAGTGCCTCTCTGGAATCCCAACTATCAATTTACTTGTGAAATTCCCCCCACTGCTGATGTGTTAAAAGAAGCCTCTGTTTTCTCTGGAGGTGTGGTTCCCACTTGTTACTGAGCAGTAGGTGCCAGCCTACCCTGCTGCTGGTTGCCTGGTTCTCCTCTCCCCACAAGGCCTGTGCCCCTCAGCAGAAGTTCCCAAGGGAGGACTAGTCTCAGGTCAGAAATGAGGGAGGTCCTCAGTGGTCCCTATGATTTTTTGCTCATTTACAATGAAATGGCTTCAGTAATCTCAGACAAGCATGGTCCAGGTCCTCCTGGGGCTTATAGGCCAGAAGTGGCTGAGAGACCAGTGGAAGGATGAAAAGGATACAATGTCATATGAGTTAATCAGGGGAGAACAGGGCAGTGTGGAGGGACAACATAAGCCCCCAATGGTCATTGGTGGACAGCTTCCTGTAGGGATAGGGCTTCTGTTCCCAGAAATTCACAGCCAGGAGTAGAGCTTGACCATTCCCAGCTCTATCCTCTGCTCCACTCCCCAGCCACACACAGCTGCTTCTAGTTCTTGTCACAGCTGAGCTCTTTCTGCTGAGCATGCTGTTCCCTTTGCCTGGAACACTCTCCTCCTCCCTCCCTTCATCACTCTATTGTTGGTTCAGAAGTTGTAAAACTTCTGAGCTGGGAGGGAAAAGTTCACCTGTTTTTATTCTGCCAGTTATTGTCATTTAGTTCTATGCTACTCGAAGCGTGATCCCCAGACTGGCTATAGCAGCATTGCCTGGAAACGTGGTAAAAATAAGTGTGGATGCAAAGCCTATTATGCCTACAAGATTAATATTAGCAGAGCCAGGCATAGGGGCTGACTCCTGTTATCGTAGCAGTCTAAGAGGCTGAGGTAGGTGGATTGCCTGAGCTCAGGAGTTCAAAACCAGCCTGAGTAAGAGACCCTTGTCTCTCAAACTACTCAGGCCTTGTGGCAGGCACTTGTAGTCCCAGTTAACTTGGGAGACTGAGGCATGTGGATGGTTTAAACCCAAGAATTTGAGGTTGCTGTGAGATATGATGCTACGGCACTCTACAGAGGGTGGCAGAGTGAGACTCTTGTCTCAAAAAAGAAATATTAATATTAGAACAACAGC
>NW_003852463.1:2377923-2379612 GCF_000181295.1 Otolemur garnettii
CAGCCTGGCTCCTGCTTCTGGGTGGCTGAGTCTGCAAAGAAGGTGGTGGGCACAGTGGGAGCTTTGCACGTTGACAATCCTACCTTGCAGGAGAAGTGGCTGAAGCTGTTGCGCCTGGTTGTGGCCTCTGAGCACCGTAATCAGGGCATAGCAAAAGCCCTGGTCAGGACTGTGCTCCAGTTTGCCCGTGACCAGGGCTACAGTGCAGTTGTCCTGGACACCACCAACATCCAGCAGTCTGCCATGGCCCTCTACCAGGGCATGGGCTTCAAGAAGGTGGGCCAGTCCTTTTCCAGTATGAGTGCGAGGCTAGTGGATCTTCATGAAATTTATTTCATCTGCCACCTGCCTTCTGCTTAGGCAGATCTCTTTCCTTTTATGTTAGCCAGGACGCAATCTTCAGTGCTGTAGTAATAAGCAAGCACTGACCTTTCAGTACTGACACAATAAAAGCTCATTGGTCATTCGCATCCAAGTCCCACGTGTCTGGAGGTGAGGTGGCATATGGGGTAATGGTTCATTCACTCTTTTTGGGTCACCACTGTTTTGTTTTCTAGTGTCATGATAGTGTTGCATAGGAAAATACCAGAAGACAATGATAAACATTGCTTTAACTAGTAATGTTAAAGTTTATTTTAATAGTAACATTGCTTTAACATTGCTTTAACGTGAGCCTATGGACCAGCAATATGGGTTGGGCTTGGCTGGGCAGCTCCTCTGGTCTCAGATGGCTGAGCAAACCCTATGGTAACCCCATGGCATTGGCTCAGTGACAGGGCGCCAACTCTTTTGTTTTCCCGAAGGTTGTCTTAGGCATGGTTTTAAGGTAATTGCGGAGGACCAAAACCAGAAACAAGCAACTGCAGTTTGAAGTCCCTGCTGGTGTCCCATCTGCTGACACCCCAGACTCAGGAAAACACTGACCTGGCTCTGCAGTGAGAGGACCTACAAAGTCACATAGCAAAGGGGTGGGCGTGTCATGGGGAAGAATCAGGGCCAGTGACATAGTCATCGTGCTATAGCCCACAAGGGTGTGCAGGGCAAGAAAGTGGTCAGGGATAAAGTGTTGGATCAACATGGGCTTGACCCCTACCTAGCCACAGACCCCAGGCAGGACTGAAGGGAAGCTTGTTACAGGCTCTTCCCCAGTGTTCAGGAACAGGGCATGGGATTGTGTATTTCACACATGTGTCACATTTGGGACTCAGTCTCTGTCCCTGAAAACTCAGGGACTCCAGATTTGTCTAAGTGCCTTGTGCCCAGCCACATCAACCTCTGAGTCTCAGATCCAGTGGCAAGTGAGGACTGGGGCCTGTGAGGATGTTGGTGCATGGAGCCCCTTACCCAGCTAGTTCATCACCAACACTGGGTGCACCCAGGGGTGGGCAGGAGCCTCTCCCTGGATCCTTCCAGGCTTGAAGCCAAGTCCTTTGTTGATCTGGGAAGTCCAGGTGCCCTTTCAGTCAGGTACTTGTTGCACACGGGCCATAACTGGGGGCTTCTGTGGCCCTGGCAGTGTCCCCTGCTTGCGGCTGACCTCTGAAGGTTTTGGCCAGGCCACGCCATGCTCAATCCTGCCAGCTAGTTTTGCAAGTAGGTTTCTACTAAATGGAGACCCTTTGCCAAGAGCATAGGGCAGTTTCAAAGAATAGTGTCTCATTTCCCTGGACCACGGGCCTCCAGTCTGCT
>NW_003852463.1:2383734-2385578 GCF_000181295.1 Otolemur garnettii
AAAAAAAAACTGCAAAAATTTACAGTCAGCGATGAGTGGGCCACTGCACTCCAGCCTGGGTGACAGAGCCACATCCTGTGCCTATAAACAACAACAAAATCAAAGGGGAGACTTTAAAATATCAAGCTTGTGAGGGGTAGATTAACATGTAAAATAAAGTTAATGTGTAGATATGTGCTTTAAAAATTGATACAAACTGGTTTT
Source organism: Otolemur garnettii (assembly GCF_000181295.1). Taxonomy (NCBI): domain Eukaryota; kingdom Metazoa; phylum Chordata; class Mammalia; order Primates; family Galagidae; genus Otolemur; species Otolemur garnettii. The sequence continues at coordinate 2,383,939 of NW_003852463.1, forward strand.
TATGTTCAGAGAGTTATCACTGTATTACCGCAGTTTAAAGGGAGTATCTGACATAAGTAATGGATTGCCATCTACTCTGAGTATTTTAATCACATTTGTGACTTGTGATTTCCTACCATTAACCTGATAATTGAATGAGAAATAATTTTATTTACACATGTTTATATATGACAATTGTGGCATGAATATATCAGAGAGTCATAATTTGTCTTTCATTTTAACCAATACATAAACTCTCTTGACATGAAGAAAGTATTTGGACATTATGGGATGGTACCATTTGTAGAATGTCAACAAAACATATTTTGTGAAATGTTGGGAATATTCACAGAAATTTTCAACACTAAAGAAATCATTAATTTTCCTTTCCTGATTATGAAACCAGTATACATTCATGGCAGAAAATTTAAAAACACTAAATGGTATAAAAAAGAACAAGAACCACTTCTATACCTACCATTATGACTATTTTAAAAGATAATCACTGTTATGGTCCTCTAGTATTCTGTTTCTATTCAAATATATTTTATTTGCATATAACTGGAATAAAAACTGCAAACACTTCTTGAATGCCTAGTGTGGTAGGAGCTTGCCTTAGTGGGGTACACCCATCAGTTCCTCTCCCTATCCTTACTCTGGCTAGCCCACCACACCAAGCTTCTGAATCCTGGTTCTAAATGCTTTATCCCAAAATACCTTTAACTCTCATAGCACCTTTCTGAGGTAGAGACTGTTATCATACCTATTTTATGCATGAGGCAACTGAAAGATTAAAGAAATATTAATGTGCCCAATGTTATATACATACTGTAAAATTATCTTTTATAGGGCGGCACCTGTGGCTCAAAGGAGTAGGGCACCAGCCCCATATGCCAGAAGTAGTGGGTTCAAACTAAGCCCTGGCCAAAAAGTGCCAAACAAAAAAAAATTATCTTTTATGAATGGTTTGATTTCTTTTCTCACTTTATCTTATATTTTAATTGTATCAGTCAAAATTTACTAGGTCAGGAGTGAGCCAACTTCTGGGAAGGCCAGATGGTAACTGGTAGCTTTTCTGCTCTGTGGACTGTATGGTCTCTGCTGCGACTACCCAGCTCTACTGTTGTGGTGTGAAAGCAGCCACAGGCCATACAGAAATGTTGAGCATGGCTGTGTCCCAGTGAAGCTTCATTTACAAGAACAAGTTGGGGGCAAGACTGGACCTGAGGGCCATAGTTTGTGGCTTCTGGGTTAGTTAGGCTCAGTTGGGCTGTAGTTACAGTCCCTAAAGCCACCTGGCTGGATGCAACCAAAGTTTGTCTTGCTCATTCAGCATGGCCAGCTTGAGTTAATAGGAGAGTCATGGGACTCAGGAACCCAGGCTGCTCATCTTCATCACACCAGAATGACTGAGCCTTGGATAACACTCTCTGTTATCGATAAACAAACTAATTTTAATAACACCTGAGCTACTTCCTCAATTCTTCCTAAATTTAAGACTTCTGTTTTCCTCTCCTATCTCTGTCTCTGAAATAAAAAATAAACTGCAACCCATATATATATATATATATTCCACAACTTCTCTGCCATTGGGAGATGAAGTTTAATTGCCCTACTCCACTATTTGGACCGAATCTTAAGGTTAAGTTAAACATCTAACT
>NW_003852463.1:2385598-2388341 GCF_000181295.1 Otolemur garnettii
GGTGGAGAATTATAATCCTACCATGTGCTAGGAAATGGAGAGGCAGAAATACTTAAGAATGATGGACGTGGTTCACATTTCCTGCACGGTTACTGTACTCTGTCAGACAAGTTATATGCACTGTCTCATTTAGCTCTCTCTACAATCCTAAGATTTTTCAAGTGAGGAAACAGAATTAGATTCTCTCTCAACCTATATGTCAAAATCTTCCAAACCTACAGAACAATTGAAAATAGTACAAGGAACATTTGTGTAGCTTTCACATAAATTCACCACCTGTTAACCTTTTTTGCCTTTTCTTGCTTTCTCTCCTAATCTACCTACCTACAGACACACACGCACATACTTTTTCTCTTTTTTTGAGACAGAGTCTCACTCTGTTCCCCAGGCCTGAGTGCCATGGCTTCTGCCTGAGGAAGGAAAAAAATAAATCTTACACTTCTTGGTGGTCCTAAAAATACAGCTGCAGAAGAACTCAGCCTTCAAAGATAAACAAACAAACAAACAAAAACACTTTAAAAATACACTAAACAGAAATAACCTTCAATAGACTATGTAACAAATACCACTCTAGTTTCTTTAAAAATATAGTCATTAGCTTTTTATGATTTTCTTGCCTGCCAGCTAAAAATTTCCCCATGACCTAACATTTATAACTGTAACACTGTGTATATTTTGCCAGAAAAGTTATAAGAGAGCTTTGTGGGACCGCCGTTGGGTGTATGGCTGGACGCTCCTTACTTTAAGGCTGATGGCCTGCTAAGTTTCTCCACCAACAAATAAAATTCCTTCTCCTGTAATCTTTCGTAAAAGTCTATTAGTTTCATTTCGCCAGTCTTGGCGACATTTCTGGTTCCCTGAGCAGGAAGCGAGCAGGTGGATTCGGACTAAGAGATTCTGGGGACTCCCCCATGCCAAGTGCAGCACCCCGTGTGGTTTTCCGACTAAGGCCATTCCCTGAGAGCGCTCCAGTGTTGGTGACACTGAGGCGGATCTCAGAGGACCGCGGAGACGTCTCCTGGTGTCCTGAGAGACGATAACTCACCAAAAGGGGAACGAGCCAGGCGAGTGCACCAGGGAAGCGCGTCTGGGCTTAGGTAAGGAGAACTGGACTTAAAAGGGTAAAATACTAGTCAAGCCCACTTCTAAGAGTCAAAGAGGAGGAAGCCTCAGTAAGAGGGGCAAAAAGGAACAGGAGGGATCAGCCTCCTTGAGGCCGGAGCCTCTAACAATGGGGAGCCGGAGAGGTCTGCGACCCCCGCTCCCTTTTTTGTCCGCTCCGCAGTCTTAAAAACCTCCCCTAAGGTTAATGATTCTAAATTTTAAAAAAGATCTAGTCGGGGACTCTGGAATTACTGTGACCCCCAAAAGGCAAAAACACTTTCTAAGTTAAAATAGCCATCCTTTGGGTGGGCTGGCCATCAGAGGAAGTTTGGGTGTAGGTCTGGGAAGCAGAGAGGACAGAGAAGAGTGGCTGGGAGTCCTGGACGCCCTGACCAGTTCACAGACGCGCGAGCTTGGCTGACACTGATCCTGGAACCGCCTCCAGGGCTGAGAAGGCGGCGGTAATCACCGACAGGGCTCTGCTCTGGGGCCCGCGCTGGGAGCCACCGCTGGGCTGGGGCAGGTTGCGGGGCTAGCGACCGCAGTCCCCGGCTCCCGCAGGAGGCGGCGGTGGCAGAAAGGGGATGGAGCAGCCACAGACAAGAGGTCCCAAAGACGCAGCCATAGAGGCAGAAGGTGAAGAGGAGAGATACCAGGGACCCCCTGCTCCCCACCGCACCACCACCACACACACACACACACACACACACACACTCCAAAAAGACCAGTGTGCCATCTGCAGAAAGCTAAGCCACTCGAAAAACAAATGTCCCGGCTCGGTGCCTGTGGCTCAAGTGGTAAGGTGCCAGCCACATACCCCTGAGCTGGCGGGTTAGAATCCAGCCCCGGCCCACCAAACAACGACAACTACAACCAAAAAATAGCCAGGCGTTGTGGCAGGCGCCTGTGGTCCCAGCTACTTTGGAAGCGGAGGCAGGAGAATCGCTCGAGCCCAGGAGTTGAAGGTTGCTGTGAGCTGTGATGCCACTGCCCTCTACCCAGGGCTACAGCTTGAGGTTCTGTCTCAAAAACAAAAACAAAAACAAAAAAACACGTCAGATTGTATTTAAAAATAAAAAAATCAGCACATTGTACCCCACATATGCATGAATGTATTCATGATCTATGTGTATTTGACTTAATAAAAAAAAAATAAATAAAATGTATAAAACCAAAAAAAAAGAAAGAAAAATAAATGTCCACTAGCTGCAGTTAAAAAAAGAAATAAAACCTAGCCCCTCCCAGCTCCACCATCTAAAGAAAAAAAAAGAAAGAAAAAACAATGGTGAATGATTTATTCACAGTGGTAATAGAAGTATTTGGGCCACTTACAGAAAACAAATCATGTAGTTACCTTATTACATTTATGATACATCATTATTTTGTTAAAAATTGTATATATAGGCTGGGTGTCGTGGCTCACGCCTCTTGTCTCAGCGCTGTGGGAGGCCGAGGTGGGTGGATCACCTGAGCTCAGTGGAGTTGGAGACTAGCGGAAGATCAGCATGAGGCAGAGTGAGCCAGAGTGAGACCCTGTCTCTACAAAAAATTAAAAAAAAAAAGAACAGCCCGACGTTGTGGCTAGTGTCAGTAATCCCAGCTACATGGAGGGCAAGAGAATCACTACAGGAGGAAGAAG
>NW_003852463.1:2389361-2390829 GCF_000181295.1 Otolemur garnettii
AAAAAAAACTGTTGATCTCAAGGTTCCTACCCATGTACATGGTATTATTGGTAAATAAACATCTTGCTTATTAATGAGCCTTAACTGTGAGTTAGGTCATGTCTATTGTGAAAAACGATGCTATCTTTTTTTTGAAGAGCTCATTAGATGTGCTCCAGAATTCCATGCAATCTGGATGTGCTCATGAGGAGTGTCAGTTTACATATTTTAGGAAGAATAGTGAATAGATGATGCTTGCCACCTCCCTGTTACATTCACCAGGAGGGACATAATGTCAGTTGGTCTCATTATGGTTCATGCTAAATTTGATCATGTGGTTAAGGTGGTGTTCTGCCAGATCTCTCCATTCTAAAGGCATCTTTTCCCCTGAGGTTTATGGAGTTGAAGCTGCTCTAAAGCTCAAAGCACTATCTTCAGGATTAGAAATGAGATCTGGGTGACCCTGTGCTCCCAACGGCTCCATCACACTGCACCTTCCCAGGTCAACAGCATCAACATTCTTTTTAATTAATATGCAACATATGACATGTATTATTCTCCTATTCATATACATTTGTGTTGCTTTCAATTATTTACTTTAATTTTACAAATAAGTATTTGTACATGTTTCTAGTTCCTTAGAATAGCTGGCCCGATGTGGAGGAAGGTTTGAACTCCTTGATGGCTTTTGATACCTGAAGGTGCCATTAGGCACTCCCGATAGCAGTGTAGAGGTGTCACATAGGTTGCCTATGCAGGGGTGAGGGGAAACTTCCTCTTTCCCCCAAAAGTTTGCTGAAAAATTAACTCACGATTAAGGCTCATTAATAAGCAAAATGTTTATTTACCAATAATGCCACGTGCATGGGGAGAACCACAAGGGTGAAAAGGTACTATTCCAATGAATTTCAGATGTTTTAGAAGGAAGGGGACAAAATGAAGGATATGTTTAGGTGCAATAAGTTGTTGCTAGGGAGAAGGACTGGATGGGGGGAATAGACTGAATTATAAATTAAACTGAGGGGCATTGTGTTTTTAAATAACTTAGGCCAGGTCTGCTTGCATTCTTAATCTTCTTTCCTGCAATATATTGAGATAACAGGGAGAGGAAGGGAAGTCACATTTCCCCTTTGATCTTTAGATAGATCAGACCAATTTATGTAGAGACAGGGAAGCCTCTTCCAAGGGCCTGTTAATCTCTAAGAACATTTTATTCAAATATTCCCTATACCAAGTTGTCATATTTTGGAGTGAAATTTCCTGAGCTTCTTCACATGCAATGCAGCAATTTTTCCTTTTAACTCCTAGACATTTCTGCCATCTTGGGATGTTGGACTACGGGAGGAGTTGAACTCAAATACTTCTTAATTTGTGTGTTATGAAGTGGGTTCATTTCTAAAGGTTTTATTTCTGTTACTATAGATAATGTTTTCAACTCATCGTGAGTCTGGGTCAAGGGAAAAAGCCATATTCTTTCTAGAAAGAAAGT
>NW_003852463.1:2391038-2391450 GCF_000181295.1 Otolemur garnettii
CCACATTCCTTACCACTAGGTAAGTCCATAGTCTAAATGATTTCTCAGCAAAAGTAACATGTTGTTAGAGGAAATTTGGTGCTGGAAGAAAAAGAGCAGTTTGGTAGGTCATGTGTATTTGGTATCTTAGTCAAGGGTTACATATTAAAGCAAAAAGCCAGCCATCGCCTGTATTCTGGGATACAGCTGGGGAAGGGGGCTGTGCAACCCAGGTTATAATTGTTGCTCCCATCTTCCCAGTCTTGGGGACAACCAAGGGTGTGAATCAATGGAAAGGAAGTGTCTTCCCCCACTCTCCCCCACAACACACACACACTTAGACATTCACAACCACAGATGTGGACAAAAGAATTCTGAACTCTGAAACAATTAGAAGTTTATTCTGAACCAAATGTGAAGACCATGAGCTGGA
>NW_003852463.1:2392720-2393008 GCF_000181295.1 Otolemur garnettii
TGGCCAGCGCACTACCCACGGAGCTATGGGCGCCACCCTTAATGTGGTTTTGGTTTGCATTTCCCTGATGGTTAAAGACAAGGCACGCTCAAGAGTCTTCAGCAAGTAGACTTGCTGTGGTGGGGGTTACGGTTCGGTTTTATACATTTCAGGGGGAGAGGAATTACAGGTAAAGTCATGGAACGCCAAAAAGACAGATCATCTTGAGGCAGGGGCTTACAAGTCATAGGTGGGTTCAGGGATTCTTTGGTTGACAATTCGCTGGAGAGTTAGGCCTTGTCTAAAAGA
>NW_003852463.1:2393061-2393788 GCF_000181295.1 Otolemur garnettii
TAGAGTGAAATTTTATTATTTGTAGGCATAGGCATGACTCACTCACTCCTTTAGAAAGGAATTTGGGGCAGCAGAAAAAGGTCTAAGTTCAGTCCTCACAGACATGTAGGACATGTCTTCCTATATATATATAAAAATATATATAATTATACGTATTTTACACACACACACACACACACACATATATAGCCAAAATTTTGTGTATGGTATTAAGCAGCTAAAAAATAAAAACAAATCAAGATAATTATCAGCATCATTTAAGAGAAATCTTCCTCACTGGCCTGGGTTTTAGGAAGAGTTGGAGTGGGTCCTACAGATCAGAGGATTCCAGGAAGGAAGAGAGTGAAGCAGACCAGAGTATTTCTTCTGCTTTGTCCCCAGACCTCCTCTCAAGACAGCCTGCTCTGCTCAGCTCCTTGCTCAGGTTCCCATAACTTCTCCCACCCTCTTAGGCCTATGGGTTCCTGGACCATCCTTGTTGCTCCCTGCTACACACCCCCATGTTCATGATTAGTCTTCCTGTTATCCACATCTATACAATATGCTGGATTTATCCTACTTTGAATGTTAGATCTGGATACCCTCTCCCTCAGAGGATTTGTTTAAAGTTAGGTTAGAGGACATTTCCTTTCTATAGAACTAGAACCATCATTGTAGGATTTCTGAACACCTCACCAAGGAGGACGGGTCTGTCTACTTTCTTTCCCATTGAAATGATTTGCTGCTA
>NW_003852463.1:2394990-2396371 GCF_000181295.1 Otolemur garnettii
AAAAACTTATATAATCTGGTTCCTAAGGACAATGGAAAGATGAATAAGTGGAAAGATGGAAAGATGAAATAGTTTATCAGAGTACTGTGACTGTTGATGTCTAGTTAATTGCCTGTAACAAGTTAAGTTAGTTGTTAATAATTAGCAAACAGCAGTAATACAAGTGCTTAATGAGAAATGTAAGGCCTAGGAAGGAGGGAGAGAGCAGGGGCAAAGTTCATCTGCTTGGGAGTGGTCAGAGGTCCTGATGGAGCGGGTAGCACGAATGTGGATCTTGAAGAACGAATGGCACCTCAGTCACACGTTGGACCATGGTCAAGCATGTCCTGTCTACTGGCAGTAGGTGGTGAGTCTTACATCCTGCCAGACGGAGCTGGTTCTGCCCGGATGTGAGGCTTTTCGCTAACCTACCAATCACAGACACTTGTCAGACACCTGCATGCTGCACTGAAAAGGCAAAACCACGCAGGCTCTGGGGTCGCAGTACCTGGGTTTGAGTTCTTCCTCTCACATGGGGCCTTGGGTAGGACACCTCAGCTTTCCAGGCCTCGGTTTCCCATTTGGCAAATGGGGACATTAATACTAACCTTAGCTCTTGGGCTGCTGTGATACCAAATTGCCCAGCATAGGAAAATGTCTTGGTATCAAACAGCTATTTGTTCTTCCCTTTATGCTTCTGGCAGTGGTGCCCAGGCAAGGAGTAAAATAAGACTCGCTGCTGGAGGGAAAGGAGAGAGGGAAGCCACTTTGGAAAGGGAACGGCTTAGCATTCCCCCCCTATGGTAAACATACAATTAACATTAAAGAATTAATAAAGCTCAGGCACATAATTTGACAAAACGGATATGAACCACCAATTTCACTCCTCGGTATATAGCTAAAGAACCGAATTGAGTATATAGTTACCATTCAATAAAAAAAAAAGAACCGAAATGAGTTATTCAAACAACTACTTGTACAAGAATGTTCATAGCAGCACTGTTCACAATAGCCCCAAAGTGGAAATACCCTAAATGTCCATCAGTGGCTGAGGGACTAACAATCTGTGATATATACATAATGGAATATTACTCAGCCGTAAAGAGGAATGAAGTATGGATGTGTGCTGCTACATGAATGATTTTGAAAACATTAAGTGAAAGAAGACAGATGTGATCTTACCCAGGTCCTCCTTTCTTTTTTTCTTGAGACATAGTCCTGCTTGTCACCTTGGGTAGAGTGAAAGTCAGTCTTAACACATTTAGTCTTGATGACAAATAGCATCACTTTGTCCAAGTTTCAGACTTTTGTGTGTAAGTTTTCTTTTTTTTTATTTCAACTTTATTACTTTGAAGGTTTTTATTTTATTTTTTTTTTATTACTTCTTCCTCCTGTAGTGTTT
>NW_003852463.1:2398102-2398707 GCF_000181295.1 Otolemur garnettii
GTCAGTTTCTTTTGAGACATTGTAGAAGCCATGCTAGGATTAAAAAATAATAAGAGATAAGGGACTATATTTACTTTAATTATGAAAATAACTGACAGGAAAATAGAAATCAAGCTTTGGGCCCTTCCACATCTTGGTTGCCGACACAGGGCAAGGCAGAGGTCTAACGGTAAAGCGTGGCAGATGATGTGTGAAGCACCCTAGTAGTGTAGAGTGCCCTTAATAATCAAATAAGAATGCTTACCTGACATTAAACATCTAATGTTGCAATGGTAGGTTGAAATATTGATAATCGCTGCTTGCTAAGTCAACACGAGAACATGAAATGTTTGAGTGTGAGTTTGACTGTGCTTGGCAGATAACACTCTGGAAGCTGCCCATTTCTGTAAAACTGAGGCCACACGTGTACAAATAGTGAGAGGGTACATGAGTTTATTTTATGTGACATTTGACATGTTTTTATATACAGAGTTCACACTATAGAGCCATTCACAGGAGTTCCACAAAAAAAAATCTCATGTTTTAAGTAAGTTTATGATTTTGTGTTGGGCCTCATTCACAGGCACGCTGGGCCACATGCAGCCCGTGGGCTGTGGGTTGGGCAC
>NW_003852463.1:2398924-2400123 GCF_000181295.1 Otolemur garnettii
TGTGACAAACATTTGGTATAAGCATTCCGACTTTTCTCTGCATGTTTGGGTATGCTATTTTTAAATTATATTTTTCCTAAAATAAATTAGAACATACTTTTCATCATTTTTCTTTGCTTGGAGCTACATTTGGACATTTTTTTTTCCATGTCAATAACCCCTCATCATCTCTGGTCATGGCTGGAAGGTATTATGTTACTGAAATAAAACAATTTGGTGGCGCCTGTGGCTCCAAAGGGTAGGGGGCCAGCCCCATATGCTGGAGGTGGCGGGTTCAAACCCAGCCCCAGCCAAAAAGCTGCAAATAAATAAATAAATAAAATAAAAACCCTAAGAAAAGACATAAAAAAAAAATAAAACAATTTATTTCTCCAGTTTCCTCCTGCTGTACTACAGCTCGGTACTAGTTTTTGGTGTTGATAAATGTTACAGAGTTGAATCTCCCTCTACACACATCTTTGCACATTTGACTAGTTGTTCTCTTGAGATCTATCCCCTAAAAGTTGGATTGAGCCTCTTTTAGGGATTCTGATACATCTTGTCTAATTATTCTCCAGCAAGGATCTCCCATTTCACCGTTCCATCAAAGATGAGGAGTCTGCACATTTCTTTCTACTTGTCCTATGGTGTTACCATTCCTTGATTTCCTTGCCAGAATGATAAGCAAGACCTGTATGCTGGTTTTCTTTTTGCTTACTTGCTTTCTAGTGAGCTTCCTTTCATAGTTTTTTTTGGAAACTCTTTCCCTGGTATGATCACAGTCATATTTAATCCTTCTTTAGTGAATTCCCTATTCATATCTTGACTTCATTCCATACATTTGGTTTCTGTTTTTCTTATTAATTTTTAGGAAGGGAACATAAACAGTGAAGGTTCAAGCATGTGAGGAAAACTCCATAGGAAACTTGAAAAGGGAACAGCAAGGTGGTAAAGGGAGACCAGGAAAGAAGGGTGGTCTGATCTGAAGAGTCATTTATTGAAGCAAGCTGGGTGGTGTCTGCGCCCAGAAGCTTCTGCCATTGACATTATTTTGTGGACTCCTGGTTGCTATCAGGTTTGACTCTGCAGGGCCAGGATCTGTTGTGCATCTCCACTCTGATCTTACCTTTCCTTATTAACCCCGACTGACCCAGCATCTTAGTCCATTTGGGCTCCTATAACAAATTGCCATGAACTGGGTAGTTTGTAAACAGAGATCT
>NW_003852463.1:2400772-2403970 GCF_000181295.1 Otolemur garnettii
TTTTAACAGCAAAGAACTCCTCCTGTGTGAAGTCCGTTTGAGGACTGAAAGTGGTGGTGGTATTTGACAGTTAGGAGATCACTGGTGCAGAGGATCCGTGGAGCCAGAAGCCAGTGGTGTGGAGTGGAAATGAGGGGAGGCAGCTTAGTGTGGTGGTCAGCCTGCTCTCGTGGGCTCTCTGTGACAGCACACCCTGGGAGGCCACGGGGGTGAGAGAGCTACCCTGGACCACTTGGGGTGGAGCCCAGGGCCAGCCTGAGCTTTCCTCACAGTGGTCAGCTGCTTCCCTCTGTAAGCGTGTGAGTGTAAGGGGCACTTTATCTGGAGGATAGAGGAACACTATTTTGTAAGTAAGGAGCAAGCTCAGTTGCTGCAGGGTGATATCTGGTCTGGGAAGTCTGCACATTTCAGAGCAGAACTGGCTCCTAATCCGCTTTCTTCTTCCCCCTCGCCACCACATTCTCAGAGTCTGTACCAGCTGGACAACTTTTCATCCCTTCTCTCCCTGCAAATGTACAGTTTCTCTTTCTCAACCCTCACGGTCAGAGATATTGCAACTTCATTGCAAAAAGACAAAAGGCCACAAAGGGAGCAATGCAGAGACCCCCTGAAAAACCCACCTCACTAGACACTGGCAGCCCCTATCCCACCTGATCAAGAGCACCCTCAAAGTCAACCCCAGCCGTTACACAATCACCTCTTGGATTCCTAGCGGATGACTCCAACACACTGTTGCTTCTCCCACTTAACAGGAAACAAACCCTTGTTCGTGACCCTACTGCCCCTTCAGCTGCCATCCACTTTCCTGTTCTTATTTTTATTTTATTTATTTATTTATTTATTTGAGACAGACCCTCAAGCTGTCCCCCTGGGTAGAGTGTTGCAGCATCACAGCTCACAGCGACCTCCAACTCCTGGGCTCAAGCAAGTCTCCTGCCTCAGCCTCCCAAGTAGCTGGAACCACAGGCGCCCGCCACAACGCCCGGCTATTTTTTGTTTGCAGTCATCACTGTTGTTTGGTGGGCCTGGGCTGCATTCCAACCCGGCCCTTAGGTGTATATGGCACCTTAGCCACTTGAGCCACAGGTGCCGAGCCCACTTCCCTGTTCTAATGTGGCAAAATGTGGGCTTGTACATCACCTCCAGTTCCTCTATGCCTGTCTCTTTGCAGCCCCTGCCCCCATCAGGTCCTCTTTGGGCACCACTCCACCAAACTGCTCTTCTCAAGGTCACCTAGTGACCTTCAGGTGACTAGCCCCCACCTTCCTTACCTTATCACAGCGGCCTTTAACTCTGTTGATATTTACACCACAAAATTTATTCCACAAAGAATAATAAAAAATGTTCAAAATCAATCTTTTAATCAGTTTTTTAAATTAAGATGTTATGGATACATATGAAAGAATCTATGAGATACAGATATTCATATGTAAGTTAGGTACAATCTGTCGTTTCATAAACCCTCCCCTGTTCATCCACTATTGCACACCCGTCCTGCCCACCCTGCTGAGGCTTACACACATGGGCGTTTTATTCCCGTAGTTCAGATTAGGAAGGTGTTCGGGGCAGTCAGACACACATAGGAGGCAGAGCTAGGATTCAATACTGGTCTCTTTTAGCATATAATCCATATTTTGTTCAATAGGCATCACTCTCCTTAGGGAAGATCCAGGTTGGGTGAAACGTAAGGCATGTGCACTTTGAGGACTCTTTCTCCGAATGTAAAATTGTAAAACCAAAAGAAGAGTTTTTGGAAGGGGCCGGTGTAGGGGAAGGAGAGACTCTGAAGCCTGAGCTTTGTGATCATCGCAGTACATATGCCTCTACCCCGTCCCTGCACAACCGGGGGGACACACACTGCTTGTCTGTTGTTCCTTCTTTCAACACGTATCTCCTGAGCACCTGCTATGTGCCTGGCCTGTTCTGGGCACTGAAGGTACTAAAGAGGCAAAGATCCCACTTGATGGGGATTACTAAACAGAAATAAACAAATACATTATCTACAGCATTCAGCGTAGGCTAGAAGGTGACAAGAAATCTTAGAGCCAGGTGAGGGGACAGGGAACAGGCATGTGGGCATGGGGAGAACTGCTTTTTAAAGTTGTGTTGTCTGAGTAGGACTCGCTGAAAGGAAGGCCTGCTCTAAGGGCTGTGGTAGACATCCCAGCCTCTCTGGAGCCAGCTGGAGGAGAGTGTCCTACTGTGTGTTTACCGGGTACCTGGTGGACCTGAGCAGTACTTTGGCCTAAAGTACCTATGGCTGGGTGGACCAGGGCCAAAGACGATCCCACGGATAAGCAGCCTGCTGGAGATGTCTGGTCTCCCCTCCACAGTGAGCACACACCGGTGTGTGCCAATAAACCTTGGCCATGAACTCCAGCCACAGCAAGAGCTGTGGAGCCCAGGGGTGGCTGACTAGAGGCTGGGGTTCTTTCAGTCACTCTCTTCACTGACAGTGACAGTGTTATGAGAAGCGAGACAGTAAGTTGTTCTTCAGTAAGAAGAGGTGAGGGGCTGGCAAGGAGACCTAACTGAGAAAGGTTGTCTGAGGGGGGGACACATGTATGGAGCCCAGGTGCACACCAGCCAGGGGGCTCTTCTCTGCCTTGGGGGCTGCACGAGCCTCCAGAGGGTACCTGATTCCATCCCTGCCTCCTCAAACCCATACTTGCAACCCTGGGTTCAGGAAGCCCCGAGACTAGACGGCCAGGGCCTTACGTGGTCTGCGATGGTAGGGCCGGTCACGTGGGGACAGCTGTGAGCTAATTTTGGGAAGGGAAGCATCCCTGTCTCTGGTTGAAAGCTATGCAGAAAGGATTTGGGGGTTTCTTCTGCTATTGCCTGTTTTATGGTGACATCATCAGTGTGAAATATTTAACAACCTTTGTGGACGAGGCTCTGACCAAGCAACCAGAACATACCGATTAGCTGCACACTGCTGTGCCTGTCGGCTGTGTGTCGGCCTGGCTTGGTGCAGCTGACCTTGACATCCAGAACATTGCAGGTGCATCACACACAATTGTGAGTGGATAATTAAGTGAACAAGTGGAGGTGGGAGCTGGGGAGATAAGTCCAAGAACTGCCAACCGTCAATTTTTGGCGGACTATGTATGTGAAACCTCCTCAGGGAGAAGCCGCAGTGTGAGGGACCCTGTTGCTGAGCCAGAGACTTGGCCTCCAGCCCTTCATAACCAAACA
>NW_003852463.1:2405111-2407074 GCF_000181295.1 Otolemur garnettii
ACTGAGCACATCCCTGCCACTTTCCGCCACCTGCTGAAGCTGCCCCGAACTCTCGTGCTCTTAGTTGGGGGCCCCTTCCTCCTACTCCTGGTCTCTGGCTCCTGGCTCCTGGCTGTCACATTCAGCCTCGCCCTCCTCCCTGTCCTATGGTTCCTTGCCGGCCTTCCGTACAGGCAGTTTGTACACATGAGTTTGCAAACAGACATGGCTGACATCACCAAATCCTACCTGAGCAAGCCTGGCTCCTGCTTCTGGGTGGCTGAGTCTGCAAAGAAGGTGGTGGGCACAGTGGGAGCTTTGCCCGTGGACGATCCCACCTTGCAAGAGAAGCGGTTGCAGCTGTTTCACCTGGTCGTGGCCTCTGAGCACCGTAATCAGGGCATAGCAAAAGCCCTGGTCAGGACTGTCCTCCAGTTTGCCCGTGACCAGGGCTACAGTGCAGTTGTCCTGGATACTAGCACCATGCAGCTGTCGGCCATGGCCCTTTACCAGAGCATGGGCTTCCAGAAGATCCATGAGTCCTTCCTCTGTGGGAGTGCAAGGCTAATCAATCTTCGTCAAATTTATTTCATCTACTACCTCCCTTCTGATCAGACACGGGCCCTGTGATTTCTTTCCCTGTGTGCTAGTCAGGACACAATCCTCAGTGCTGTAGTAATAAGCAAACACTGACCTTTCAGTACCAACACAATAAAAGCTCTTTGGTCATTTACATCAGAGTCCCACATATCTGGAGGTAAGGTGGCATATGGGGTAATGGTTCATTCAGTCTTTTTGCTTCACCTCTGTTTTGTTTTCTAGTGCCATGATAGTGTTGCATAGGAAAATACCAGAAAACAATACTAAACATTTCTTTAACTCATAAGCCTATAGGCCAGTAATTTTGGCTGGGCTTGGCTGGGCAGCTCCTCTGGTCTCAGATCTCTGAGCCAACTCCATTTACAAATCCAGGGGATTGGCTCAGTGACAGGGTGCCAGCTCTCTTGTTTTCCTGAAGGTTGTCTTAGGCATGGTTTTAAGGTAATTGCAGAGGAGCAAAACCAGAAACAAGCAACTGCAGTTTGAAGTCCCTGCAGGTGTCCCATCTGCTGACACCCCAGACTCGGGAAAACACTGACCTGGCTCTGCAGTGAGAGGAGCTATAAAGTCACATAGCAAAGGGGTGAGCGTGTCATGGGGAAGAATCGGGGCCAGTGACATAGTCATCGTGCTATAGCCCACAGGGGTGTGCGGGGCAAGAAAGTGGTCAGGGATAAAGTGTTGGATCAACATGAGCTTGACCCCTACCTAGCCACAGACCCCGGGCAGGACTGAAGGGAGGCTTGTTACAGGCTCTTCCCCAGTGTTCAGGAACAGGGCATGAGATTGTGTATTTCACACATGTGTCACATTTGGGACTCAGTCTCTGTCCCTGAAAACTCAGGGACTCCAGATTTGTCTAAGTGCCTTGTGCCCAACCACATCAACCTCTGAGTCTCAGATCCAGTGGCAAGTGAGGACTGGGGCCTGTGAGGATGTTGGTGCATGGAGCCCCTTACCCAGCTAGTTCATCACCAACACTGGGTGCACCCAGGGGTGGTCAGGAGCCTCTCCCTGGGTCCTTCCAGGCCTGAAGCCAAGTCCTTTGTTGATCTGGGAAGTCCAGGTGCCCTTTCAGTCAGGTTCGTGTTGCACACGGGCCATAATTGGGGGCATTTCTGGCCCTGGCAGTGTCCCCTGCTTGCGGCTGACCTCTGAAGGGTTTGGCCAGGCCAGGACATGCTCAATTCTGCAGCTAGCCTTGCAGGTAGGTTTCGCCTAAATGGAGACCCTTTGCCAAGAGCACAAGGCAGTTTCAAAGAATAATGTCTTGTAGCCCAGGACCACAGGCCTCTCTTTTCTCCCTGGCTGTACAAGGCCATCTGCTTCCTCAGGGCTGCCCCCCTGGGCTTCTCTGGAATCCCAACTATCAATTCACTTATAA
>NW_003852463.1:2407321-2408218 GCF_000181295.1 Otolemur garnettii
GAGGGCAATAAAAGTGAGACTCTGTCTCAAAAAAAACCCAAACTCCCCCCACTACTGATGTCTTAAAGGAAGCCTCTATTGCTTCTGGAACTGTGGCACCCACTTGTTATTGAGCGGTGGGACCATGGCACCCAGAGGCTAGGAAGAAAGAGATGGTGCCAGCCTCCCCTGCTGCTGGTCTGCCTACCTCTCCTCACCCCACAATGTTTGTGCCCCTTAGCAGGAGTTGCCAAGGGAGGCTGGTCTCAGGTCAGAGACAAGGGAGTCCTCAGTGATCTCTACGGTTTTTTGCTCATTTACAATGAAATGGCTTCACTAATCTCAGACAAGCATGGTCCAGGCTCTCCTGGGGCTTATAGGCCAGAGGTGGCTGAGAGACCAGTGGAGGGATGAAAAGGATACAATGTCATATGAGGTAATCAGGGGAGAACTGGGCAGTGTGGAGGGACATCATAAGGGTGCCAGTCCTCATTGGTGGACAGCTTCCTGCAGGGACAGGGCAGGCTGTTCCCAGAAATTCACAGCCAGGAGTGGAACTTGGCCATTCCCAGCTCTATCCCCTGGTCCACTCCCCAGTCACACAGAGCTGCTTCTAGTTTTTGTCATAACTGAGCTCTTTCTGTTTGAGGCCTTGGAGCATGCTGTTTCCTTTGCCCAGAAAGTTCTCCTCCCCCTCTCTCCTTGGCCCTGCTCCTGCTTTGTCCAGCCACTTGATAACTTCTGAGTTGAGAGGAAACAGTTCACCTGCTTTTATCCTGACAGTAATTGTTATTTAGACCTTTGCTATTTGATGTATGGTTCCCAGACTGGCCAGAACAGCATTGCCTGGAAATGTCGTGAAAGTAAGTGTGGGCACAAAGCCTATTATGCCAGCACAATAGCATTAATCCTGGACAG
>NW_003852463.1:2408242-2409419 GCF_000181295.1 Otolemur garnettii
GGTGCCTATGTCCCATGATGCAGCAGAGGATGTCAGCGGCGCCCTCTGCTGGTCAGGGATCCCCAAGGCCTGGTCATGCAGAGGGACCTGCAGTGGAGCTGACTGCCAAGGAGAGAAGGGGGCCAGGCACCCTCCCCACACACCCAGTCACTGCCGAAGGGTTGTGAGCACTGAAGGACTGGACAAGAGGCCCAAGATGCACAAATGAATGTGTCTGTTTGTGAATCTGGGGTGAGGGTACTATAGGCTGAAGACAATGACCTGGGGTAACAGGAGGCTAAGCTGCAACTTCAGAACAAGGAATTCCACAGGATGGGGAAGAAATTCTGCTATGAGACCTCAGACCAAAATGAGGAAATTCCTGGCGGCACCTGCAACTCAGTGGGTAGGGTACCTGCCACATACCCCGTGCCTGATGGGTTTGAACCCTGCCTGGACATGCTAAAACAACAATAACAACAACAGCAAAATAGCTTGGGGTTGTGGCAGCACCTGTAATCCCAGCTACTTGGGAGGCTGAGGCAAGAGACTAGCTTAAGCTGAAGAGTTTGAGGTTGCTGTGAGCTGTAACACTACGGCACTCTACTCAGGGCAATAGCTTGAGACTCTGTCTCAAAAAAAAAAAAAAAGAAAAAGAAAAAGAAAAAACAATATGAGGAAATTCCAAAGGAACTTATTAAGAACAGTTTGGGGGATTGCCAGGGTTTGGGGCTGGGGAGGTGGCAACTAGAGGTTTCCTGCTTGGGTGATGAAAATGTTTGGGAAGTTGATATAGGCAGTGTTGGCACATTGTGACTGTACCAAATGGCACTGAATTATACATTTTAATGGTGAATTTTATGGTATGCAAATTTTATCTGTGTAAATTAAGGAAAAAAGAGGATTTTGATGGCTCTAAAACTGACAAGGATCATATGAAGGGCTAGAGAGCAACAATGCTGAGGGATTCTAATAGGGAGAGTTGCTGCTGTGCTGTTAGCCCTAAAGACCCTGGGGCACAGGGCGGTACTGACTTTAACCCTGGCTCACTGCAGGAAAGGCTGTGAGGACACTTCTAGTGTGTTACTTCTAGTCCTCATGGTCTGAGACTTTGGCAGAGGTAGGATGTTGCCAGGAGTGTGTGTGTCTGTGTTAGAGAGGAAGAGAGAGGTATTGGTGAAGGGAAAAGGAAGGAAGG
>NW_003852463.1:2409451-2418732 GCF_000181295.1 Otolemur garnettii
GGACGGACGGACGGACTTGAAGGGACAGAGTGGAAAGTAAGAAAGATGGTAGGAAAAAGGACTCGGAGGGCCAGAGTGAAAGAAAGAGAGAGAAGGGAGGGAGGGAGGGAAAGAAAAGAAAGAGAAAGAAAAGAAAAAAGAAAAGAAGAAAGAAAGACAGAGGGACAGAGTGGGATGGCTTTGCATGAACTGGGGCTATGGCAATGATGGCGTGGGCCCATGGGAATACAAGGGCTTCCAGTGAATGGCAAAATGCAGATTTGTGACTTGTTCGGCAAATGTACAGTAGGAGACCAGTGGCTTTTCAAAAAAGAGGAAGGAGGTAGGACATAGTCTCAGATAATTTTAGACATCAGTGACTTGGACCCAGATGTGAGAAAATTTAGACTGCTGACTCCAAACATCCCTATACCTTTCTTCAGCTAATGAGCAATTTGTTTAGTTTGAAGGACGTTTTATTCTGAACATGGTAAACATTAGTAACATTAAGATTTCCTTCTGGGCTCGGCACCTATAGCTCAACCGGCTAAGGCGCCAGCCACGTACACCTAAGGTGGCGGGTTCGAATCCCCAGCCCGGACCCGCCAAACAACAATGACGGCTGCAACCAAAAAATAGCCGGGCATTGTGGCGGGCGCCTGTAGTCCCAGCTACTTGGGAGGCGGAGGCAGGAGACTCGCTTGAGCCCAGGAGTTGGAGGTTGCTGTAAGCTGTAATGCCACGGCACTCTACCTAGGGGGACAGCTTGAGGCTCTGTCTAAAAAAAAAAAAAAAAAGATTTCCTTCTGTATAACAGGTCACTGGTTGAGATAGAATTAATTGTTTTTCATTTTTGTTTTTGCTTTCTGGCACACGTATCTGCCTCGGCACTCACATGTGAGCACCTGAGTGTGTGTGGGAAAGGTCTGCCAGCCTGAGCTCTTGGACCTCCTGTGATTTTGTTTTTGTATTTTTAATATGGCAAAGTATACATACATACAATTAACCTTTTTTTAGGATAATCATTGAAAATTTTTAATCTCCCTTTGTACATTATATCAATATTCATATTGCAAGACATTCCATTCACAAATAATGCAGTTTGAATAAGACTTTGCACACATGCCCCCAAAAGCTTATACGAGATTCAGTCGCTTTACCAAATCATTAAAATAATAAAAGTAAGAAAAACATTAGTATGACTATTTTAGAGCAATATGGTCTGAGGCACTCTGGGAAAGATGGTCTCTTATAAATTTAATGTCAGTGGTATCAAATTATGTTACAAGAAAGTCATCAGATTTGCCATGGCAATTGCAACAACAACAAAAATAAAGAAATGGAACTTAATTAAACTGAAAAGTTTATGTACAGCTAAGGAGACAACAACCAAAGCAAACAAACAATCTCCACAATGGGAAAAGGCATTCGTATATCTTGAATCAGGCAAAAGCTTGACAACTAGGATCTATAGAAAACTCAAATTAGTCCACATGAAAAAAGCCAACAATCCCATATATCAATGGTGAAGAAAAGTGAATAGAGACTTCTCTAAAGAAGAAAGACGGGTGGTGCCTATAGCTCATGCGGTTAAGGCGCCAGCCACATATACCAGAGCTGATGAGTTAGAATCCAGCCCAGGCCTGCCAAACAATGACAACTACAACCAAAGACTAGTCAGGCATTGTGGCAGGCACCTGTAGTCCCAGCTACTTGGGAGGCTGAGGCAAGAGAATCACTTAAGACCAGGAGTTTGAAGTTGCTGTGAGCTGTGATGCCACGGCATTCTACCTAGCTTCAGCATTCTACCCAGGGCAATAGCTTGAGGCTCTGTCTGAAGAAGAAGAAGAAGATGACGAGGACGATGACGATGACAGACGAGTGGCTAGCAAACATATGAAAAAATGCTCATCATCCCTAATTATTAGAGAAATGCAAATCAAAGCCACCCTGAGATACCATCTAACCCCAGTGAGAATGGCCCACATCACAAAATCTCAAAACTGCAGATGCTGGCGTGTATGTGGATAGCAAGGAACACTTATTCTGCTGGTGGGACTGCAAACTAATACAACCTTTTTGGAAAGAAGTATGGAGAAACCTCAAAGAACTCAAGCTAGACCTCCTATTTGATCCTGCAATCCCATTACTGGATTATCCAGAAGGAAAAAAAATCCTTTTATCATAAGGATGTTTGCACTAGACTGTTTATCACAGCTCAATTTACAATTGCCAAAATTGGAAACAGCCTAAATGCCCCACAACCCAGGAATGATTTGACAAGCTGTGGTATATGTATACCATGAAATACTATTCAGCCATTAAAAAAAAATGGAGGCTTTACAGCATTTGTATTAACCTGGATGGAAGTGGAACACATTATTCTTAGTAAAGCATCACAAGAATGGAAAGCATGAATCCTATGTATTCAATTTGATATGAAGACAATTAATGGCAATTATTGACACGGGGTGGGGGTGGGAGAAGGGGAGAGCAGAAAGAGAGAGAAGGAGGGAAGGGGATGGGGGAAAGGAAGAACAGAGAGGGAAGGAGGGAGGGGTTGGGGTCTCAGTGTGTGACACACCTTTTGGGGGCAAGGCACGATTGTAAGAGGGACTTTACCTAACAAATGCAATCAGTATAACCTGGTTTCTTGTACCCTCAATGAATCCCCAACAATAAAAAAAAAGAAGAAGAAAGTCATTAGATGTAAGTGATCAAGTACTCACTAATGACAGTGATTTCATGGCTGATATGTTCTCATAGAATACACTCCTGTTTGGACAAGTATTGAAAGGAACACAGATACTGGGCAGCTACAGTCATTTCTGTATGGAACGAGGTTTCTGACTACATAAAGATGAGCTGTGTTTTCAGCACACCAAGGGACAGCTGCATCCCTGCTGCAAGGTTACAGTACTCAGAAGTTCCTTTCTCTTCACTCTGGGGTCAACTACAGTTACAATCTGCCAGCCCACTTGGCATGCTGTGCTCACAGCAGGAGACGCAGTAGAGCTGGCTCCCCATCATCCTCCACAGTGCGACCTCCACCCTTTTCTGAGTATCACCAAGGTAAATTCTTGAAATAAAATACAGAAGGAAAGAGGGGGGCTTTCCCCCTCCCATTTCTGACCAAGTACAAGTCTGAAACAGCAATGTAGTACAAAGTTCTCATGCACGGCAACAGCCAGCACCACTTAAAGTATGGTTTTTGTTTTGTTTTATTTTTGCCAAAAACTAGACTCTAAAAAGCCTAATAACTTTTTCCCAAAGTGAATTGTATCCCATTCATTCATTGACATGGGTGGATGCACACCGGAGAAAGTCTCGTTGAGTGAATGCTTCCCTTCACACAGTTAGCGCAGACAGCCAGCATGGGGGTGGGGAAGCCAATTCTCAACCAGGAATAAATCACTGCAAACTGTGGGTCCATTTATAACAGCACATAACCCTGCCAGAGTGGAACCAAACACAAACCCAGGTCACATTGTATTTAGTGATTATGTATGTGAAATTTCAAATGTATATATATATATATATATATGCCCATAGATAATTTTAAAAATCTTGTGCAACATAATTTGCCAAAGTTTCAAGGATTGTCACCTTCAGCGTTCACCTGAAAAGCAGCTGACTCTTGATAGCCTGTTTGTAAGCAGTGATAGAAGCAGGGTTAAGTAAAAATGCTCAAAGGGTGCTCAATTCAAAGGACAATGCCTTCAGACATTCTTAAGGGGTGATCAGCATAACCTGGACTTTGTATGTAAGTTGGCACTGGCCTTGCTGGCATCAGGGGGTAATGTGGTCTGAGTTTACCTGTATATAGATAACCTACCCATGGGTAGGTGTTACTATCACCTTGTACAGTCCAGGAAGACACTTATGTCTTTGGCTTTTCATCTTTTGCTTTCTTATGTAGTAACTTGTGAATAGCCCAGATTCCTGTGAAACATTCCTATGAGCAGAAGTCAGAGCCCTGGATGCCCAGCTTGGTGCAGGTGGGACACCAGAGTTTGGCCTCACTGCTGCAACCATCTGTTTTGCACACCTGCATCTCCACAGCTGCCATAATGCTTGCCCACTGGAGGAGTGCCTCACTGAGCCAATTTAACTATTTTTAAAGTGTATGGTCCAATAGTATTAATTATACTCACAGTATTGTGTAACTGTCACCATAATCTACTTTCAGAACTTCTTCATCAGTGGAAACATAAACTCGGTCCCCATTTAAGCAATATCATCTTCCTCTTCCTCTCCTCCCTGGCCCAGGTTACCTCCATTGTACCTTTTGTCTCCATGAGCTTGCCTATTCTACCTAACTACCTCATGTAAGAGCAACCACGAGTATGTGTCCTATTGTATCTGTCTTATTTCATTTAGCACAATGGTTTTAAGGTTCATGTTGTAGGGTGTATCAGAATCTCATTCCTTTGAAGGCTGAAGAATATTCCATTGTATGGATGTACCACTTTTTATTTATCCATTCATCTGCTAGCACACAGTGGGGTTGTTTCTACCTTCTGGCATGACTTAATTTTGTTTTTAAAACTGTCCAGGAGAAAGCAACATTTAAGCCGAAGTGGGGAGATAGTGAAGTTTAAATTGGAGAGTCATTGTGGGAAAATGTTCATGAGTTAATTTTTCCATGTATAACCTTCAGAACTTCAATGTGAAAGTGCTCAGACTGAGGACAATCTAATTTAAATTTTGCAAAGATGGCTGATGTTAAGAAGTTTCTTTGGCTTGGCGCCTGTGGCTCAAGTGGCTAAGGCGCCAGCCACATACACCTAAGGTGGAGGGTTCGAATCCAGCCCGGACCTGCCAAACAACAATGACGGCTTCAAACAAAAAATAGCCGGGCATTGTGGTCCCAGCTACTTGGGAGGCTGAGGCAGGAGATTCACTTGAGCCCAGGAGTTGGAGGTTGCTGTGAGCTGTGAAGCCACGGCACTCTACCCAGGGGGATAGCTTGAGGCTCTGTCTCAAACAAAAAAAAAAAAAAGAAGTTTCTTTTAGGAACAACAATGCAGGAATATAGACTGCAATGAGCCCATGAATAAGCAATCTTCTGGAGATGTCTGGTCTCCTGTCCACAGTGGGCACACACAGTGTGAACCTTAAAACCATTGTGCTAAATGAAATAACAAGCCTTGGCCCTGACCTCCAGCCAAAGCAAGAGCCATGGAGCCCTGGGGTTACTGACTAGAGGCCAGTTACGTCCAAGCAGGGGTCCTTACACTCTTTTGACAGACAATGACAGGTTATAAGAAGTGAAAGCTGAAGTTATTCCCTAGGAAGAAGAATGGTTCCCCGGTGCCAAGGGGGCCTAACCAAGCAAGGGCCTCTGGGGAAGGACACATGTCTAGAGCCCAGGTGCACACCAGCCAGGCTGGGAACCCAGGCCCAGGGCAGCTGGTCTTAAGGGGCCAGCCTTATGTCTCCAGCTGTGGGTGGTCACTTGAACCAGAACCTTGTTCCTTCTTCCTCACATCGGTGGGGGAGGGGGCACCTGCCAGGTAGAAGGGAGGAGGGACATGCCATGGCGACCCCACAGGGCATAGGAAAAGCCAGTGGTGCCGGTGCCCCTGCTCCCCAGGGCCCCCCTGCTGTCCCCTGTAGCACTGCAGGAGATTTGCCATTTCCTCTATGTTTCCAGTGAGTGAAGAGCCTTCATGGGCGGGGTGGGGAGGGGCTTTACAAACATGGCCCCAAGAAGTCAGCCCGACCATCCAAGGCAGGTCAGCAGCCCCAGCCAGGGGCTCCAGTTTCTTGGGCACCCCTAATCCCATCCCCGTCCTCATCAGGCTCCATCTTCTTTCCCCATGTTTATATTCACCGTGGCCAACAACCCTCCCCTTGTGGGACCCCAGACCTTAGTGGGCACCACAACTTGTCTATTAACTGAAGAAATAAGGAGGTTTGTAATTTGGAATGGAAAGCTCCATTTATCATAAAGGGCTACAGCCGGGGCTGGCCATTTTTGTAGGCTAGAATCTGTGTTTTAGGCAAGGGACAATGGGTATAGGAATTGTGGCTAGATAAGCATATATATTTAAGGAACTATATGAGTCATGATATTTATGAAAATGGAGGCTCGGTGCCTATAGTTCAACCGGCTAAGGCGCCAGCCACGTACACCTAAGGTGGCGGGTTCGAATCCCCAGCCCGGACCTGCCAAAACAACAATGACGGCTGCAACCAAAAAATAGCCGGGCGTTGTGGCGGGCGCCTGTGGTCCCAGCTACTTGGGAGGCAGAGGCAGGAGACTCGCTTGAGCCCAGGAGTTGGAGGTTGCTGTGAGCTGTAATGCCATGGCACTCTACCCAAGGGGACAGCTTGAGGCTCTGTCTCAAAAAAAAAAAAAAAGAAAAAGAAAAAAAGAAAATGGAAACATGTGAGTGTGCAATGGAGCTCTCTGGCCTTTTGTGGGTCCATGTTCAGAAATGGCTCCTCTCTGTCAAAAAGGTGAAACAGACATGAAAACCCTCTGTGCACATGCTGGGTAGACTCTTGGCACCAGGTCATGGTTGGTGGTATTTTATTAGGAATGAATGCTGGTCTGGCCCTCAGAAAGAAAAGCCTGATGGTAGTCAGTAAGGGAGGGGTAAAATGATGCATGTAGGACATCTTGGTCATGGCTGCTAACACAATTTTAAGGTTTCTTGGGGAGCTTCTTCGCCAAGATGGGGACTCTTCAAGGAGTGGTGGCCTGAAGATTTTATTTTTAGATTACACTTAAAAGCAGCATCACTCTTCGTGGCAGGGCAGTCAGTTCTCAAGCCTTCTCTCTTGGGACCCCAGTCTCCAGTATCCCTTGCTCAGAGGTGGTGGAGCTAGCCTGGCCAGACCTCCTGTGGTCACCTGCAGTGCAGGTAGGTGCTGGACAGAGGGTAAGCTCTGTACACATTCCCCCAAGAGTGTCAGCATTTAAAGGGATGAGGTCTATGGGGGTGTGGAGAAAACTTCCCCTTTTCCCCAAAAGTCTGGTGAAAGATCAACTTACAGTTAAGGCAGGCTAATAGGAAGAAGAGATTTATTTACCACGTGTATGGGGAGAACCACAGTGTGAGTATTCCAACAGGCTCTAGAAATTTTTATACCCTCCTTTTGGGAGGGATGTGTGAGGTGATGAGGGATATACTATGTAGGTAACTCTGTTTAGGGGCAATAAATGATTATTAGGGAGGATGAATAGAGTAGGGAAAACAGATTGACCTGTAAATTAATCTGAGAGACAGGTATTATATTTAAAATTATTTAGGTAGGGTCTAGCTCCAGTCTTAACTGGCCAGGGCTGGGTATGAGCCCACCAACTTCGGTGTATGTGGCTAGAGCCATAAGCACTGTGCTACAGGTGCTGAGCCCTGGCTGCAGTCTTGAACTTCTTTCCTGCAATATGTTGAGATAACAGGGAGGAAGGAAAGTTGTTTGTTCTTTTGATGGGTCTGTCTGGTTATGCAGATACAAAGATAAACCCTTCCAAGGGTCTGCTGATCTCTAAGCACCTGTTTTGTTTTGTTTTTTTTGAGATAGAATCTCACTTTGTCACCCTCAGTAGAGTGCTATGGTGTCACAGCTCACAGCAACCCCCAACTCTTGGGCTTAAGCAATTCTCTTGCCTCAGCCTCCTGAGTAGCTAGGACTATAGGTGCCTGCCACGGTGCCGGGCTATTTTTTTGTTGCAATTGCTGTTTTAGCTGGCTGGGGCCAGCTTCAACCCACCACCCTGGTATATGTGGCTGGTGCCCTACCCACTGAGCCACAGGCGCCACCCCATCTCTAAGCACCTTTATTCAAAATAATCTTTATACCAAAAAGTCAAATTCTAGGGTGAAATTTCTTGAGTTTCTTCATTATCCCTTCTGTAACTTCCCTAGAAGTTTCACACCTTAATCTGAGTCATTGCTTGCACAGAATGAGATCAGGTTAGTACTCTAGCAGTAAGAGATCTGACAGGAGAGACAAGAACATAAACTAGAATGAGAATGAATAAGCATAACAGAACATATCTAAGTAAAACAATCTATATTAAAATTAACATAGAGCCATAAGATATAAAAGGAATTAAAGGAATTAAAAGTCTGATTTTTAAAGGAAAAGGAATTAAAATCTGATTTTTATAAAACCATAGGTATAGCCAGAAGTTAACCAGCTTCCTTGCTGCTATAATTGATTACTGCTTGATGGCACAATCTTCCCCAAAGGTGCAAGCTTAGTGACTCCTCCCCTCTACTTGTACAGATAACATTACTGTTGTAAATCCCAAGATCTGGGATCCTAGAGATAACACTGCTGTCATAAATCTCAAGGACTTGTGGTTACGAAGTTAACATTGCTATTGTAAGTGTTAAGACTCATCTTTAAAGGATTTTTCAGACTCTGCATCTCAGGGACCTACTGATGACAACCAGACCGGTGGATAGGCATGGGAACAGGTCTAACAGCACTGGAAACCACTACTCAGGAAACCTCCCAGCTGAGAGGAGAATTTCTGCATCTCATCTCTATGAGTTCATTCCCCTCCAATCAGCAGACCCAATTCCCTTTGTCCTTTTTGTTGGCCAAACTATCTTCTAAAATCTTTTATTCCCAATTCTCAGGGAGATGGATTTGAGAAATGACTTCCATCCCCCTGCCTGATGCCTTGTGAAATAAAACTCTATCTCTGCTGCAATACCTGCTATCTCAGTATGTTGGCCTTCACTGGGTAGTGGGCAAGGAAGACAGCTGGGCTGTAATAGAAAGTGGAAGCTGTTAGGGGACTATGAAGAACCCAGCCCTGGTTTGGGATTTTCTGGGTGCCACTAGCAAGCAGTCCCAGAATCGAAAAGCACTTTGGCTCAGCCAGCTAAAAAAAAGTAACCCAGTAGCAGCAGCAGAGCCAGCATGAAAAGAGGAAGTTATACTGCAGTGGCAGGCAATTAATAGTTTTATTTTGTCTGACAAACTTAAATTTATAAACAAATAGAACACACCTAAGAGATGTGTAAGTAGGTCTCTTCCTCATGAATGAGGAAGGACCTCTTATAAACTTTTTCTCTTGAATTTATCTTCTAATTCCAGCTTTACTCCACCTACTTCTAATGTTTATGTATTTCTTAACTCATGTTTATGTATTTCTTTCACAAAGGGTCATGATCAAGCTGACTCCATAGAATTCTTAGCTAACTTACCTTTGGAAAGTCTTGAAGATTTTAACAGGGCATTGATGAGATGCAGACTACCTTCTTCTTTAAAAAGTTCCTGGCTCGGCGCCTATAGCTCAACCGGCTAAGGCGCCAGCCACGTACACCTAAGGTGGC
>NW_003852463.1:2418965-2420487 GCF_000181295.1 Otolemur garnettii
AAAAAAAAAAGTTCCTATTGATTGGGCAGCACCTGTGGCTCAAAGGAGTGGAGTGCCAGCCCCATATATTGGAGGTGGTGAGTTCAAATCCAGCCTCGGCCAAAAAAAAAAAAAGTTCCTATTGATCAAGCCTTTTGTAGGGAGTCTTAGGAGTTGAGCAGTCTCTGAATTTCAGAACTTTCTGACTACCATCTTGGCTAGTTCTGCTTTTGTAGTAGCCCAGAATAGTCCATCTTCCTGCCCTGCTCATGTCTGAGCTAAGGAACTGCATTTCCTCTGTCTCAGCAATTGCAGACTTTTCTTTGTCCACTTTTCTTTTCCTTCTTATTCTGTTCCCTACTTGTCTCTACCAGGAGCTTGTCTCATTTTGTCCTCTTTAGGCACTTGATTGTGGCTCTGCAGCCTCTCACCAGCAGGGCTGACTTAGGCCTGTGTCCTCCCAGCACAGCTGCACAGTCCTTTTGGATAGCGAGCCATCTCTGCTGGTGGGATATTGTTGACCCACCGTGCTTAGTGCTTGGCTTGTGGTGCAGAAATAGTTCCTAGGAGTGAGAAAAGGGGAGGGAACCACAAGAAACAACGCGCTTCTGTTGGTGAGTGTTCTATGTGCATCTAGCATCCTTAGAGATCAACAGACACTTGGAAGGGGCTGCCCCTCTGTCTGACCAACTCCTCTCCTGATCTGTTAGCCTCTTAGAGGCTCTGTGGCCCTTTGAGTGTCTTGGTGTCTGTAGAGGTCTCTCCCATTTGTATGGAGAATAGGAAGCCTGTCTGGAAGACTACTCTTGAGAATTTTTGGTTTAGAATTTTGTTTTGAAAGGCTAATTTTCAGTCCTATTTGTTTATGTCTGAGCTATTATGTCTGTGTCTGATCCTGATTGTGTGTGCAGTAACCATTTGCTTTCCAGGTATCCTCCCACTTCAACCCTCCTTAGCTGTAAAAATTACTTAAAAATCTAACTAGTTATTGGAACAGTCACATCAGCCAGTCCTCCTCTGGTTCCAGCACAGTGCAGGCCATCACGACCCTTGGCTGAAGAACAACAGATGGAACCCACACATATTAGAAATGTAGGGAAGAGTCCTGCAGCGGGAGAGGAGAGGGCTGGGTGATGTATGGCTAAAAATAGTAACTGGGGGAAGGCTGGAAGAATTCTGAGTTCTCTCAAAGGAAGGCAGGCTTTGAGAACAATCTCCCAGTCTTCCTGGGATTCCGAATCTCCATAATAAAGGACTTTAATCCACAGGAATGGTTGGCTCTTGCTCCTGGTTCTGGGGCCCTGGTTACACCCTTAACTGAGCTGAGGGAAAGTCCTAGAAAGACCAGTGTGGGTCTGTGAGGATTTTTGTTCACATTCTTTAAAATTCTTTCTCAATTGATGCAGAAAAAGCTTTTGATAACATCCAGCATCCCTTCATGATCAGAACACTTAAGAAAATTGGTATAGAGGGGACATTTCTTAAACTGATAGAGGCCATCTACAACAAACCTACAGCCAATATTGTATTGAATGGAGTCAAA